>NC_065544.1:56304970-56616756 GCF_932294415.1 Quercus robur | reverse complement strand
AGTAGCTTCGCGCCACTAGCTTTTCGACCAAGCCCGATGACTAATTGTGCGAATCAACGATTCCTCTCGTACTAGGTTGAATTACTATTGCGACACTGTCATCAGTACGATAAAACTAACCTGTCTCACGACGGTCTAAACCCAGCTCACGTTCCCTATTGGTGAGTGAACAATCCAACACTTGGTGAATTCTGCTTCACAATGATAAGAAGAGCCGACATCGAAGGATCAAAAAGCGACGTCGCTATGAACGCTTGGCTGCCACAACCAAGTTCTTCATTTCATCAACAATTAAGATCAAGAAGCACTTGGTTACAAAACCCTAAGGCGCAAAGATGCAGTAGTTTCTTTCAGAAAGAATAAGGCATCGGTCATCT
The DNA here is from genome assembly GCF_932294415.1 of Quercus robur. NCBI lineage: Eukaryota > Viridiplantae > Streptophyta > Magnoliopsida > Fagales > Fagaceae > Quercus > Quercus robur. Next base: position 56,616,379 of record NC_065544.1, on the reverse strand, counting down.
TTTGCATATGTTCTCCTTGTATTCTCTTATGTGACGGCCTCTACAATAAGCCTTGTATAGGTCTAGGGTTGTGAGAAAAGAAACCCTACACATACATGTTAGCATGGGCCGAAAATCAAATCTGAATTCCCATAACCTCGATCGATCGGGAGGTGTCGAGCTTTAAACTTCGATCGATATAGCTATCGAGAAGCTATCGAGGAGTTGTCGAGGAGACAGGAGCTTTCTTAATCGATCCACCAGCTACCAAGAGGTGTCGAGATTGCGATAACAATCAACTGAAGAGCTCGATAGATAGCCTAGCTATTGACAGGTGTTGAGAAGTTGTCGAGCTATTTGTCCGCAGGTGTCAAGCTATCTATCTAACTTTAGTAAACAACTTTTCTTCACTTGTTTCTTGGTCCAATCTTCATGACTTTAATACTAGACTTAAACAACATGTTTCTTGAAGTATTAAACACATCCTAGATCTACCCAAATACAAGTAAAGTGTGTTTTGTCAAAGGATTAGCCAATTACGTAAAATCATGACATATGTTCATAACAAGTGAAACACATATGTCCTAACAATTTTCCTATCTCTCCTTAGTCGTAGTTAATTAGAAAACAAGCGATGTAATAAATCCTAATTACTAAACAACCCAAGACAAGCACTAAAGGTTTAATCTAGTAGCAGCCTTAAGAATTAGAGAGATCGATGAAACTAAACAACACAAGCCCAAGCGGTTGTATTTAATTTAGTCGAGCGTTCTTCCTAAGATCTAATAATTTCTGATGCAGTAAATCATTAAATCTTGGGTGCTTCACAAGTTAGAGAGATCAAACAATTACGGATTTGATATTTAACATTGCAGTAGATTGCAACGAATAATAAACTAGTAGGCCTCTTAGTATTTAAACAAGACAATCATGAAAATAGGCACAGAAGAACATCTGATATTCAAAGCATAAATTGAACAATAAAAAAAAATTAGATCTCACAATTTTATTGATTCCAAGGCTCCAATTTCCTTCGACCAAGTATAAAAGTTTAGCCTCGCAGGGCCATGTTGAAACTCAAAGAAGAAAATCAGAGAAGAGCGGAGAGATAGGTGTGTGTGTGTGTCCAATCTGATTTCTCCTCCCCCTTTTACACGTTAATTCCCCCTTTCCCAAGCCTACAAAATCTCCTAAAAAATATTCTAAATAATAATATTCATGTTAAGACATGTGATTTACTTGTTAGGAACATATGTCACTATTTTATGTAATTGGCTAATCCTTTGACAAAACGCACTTTACTTGTATTTGGGTAGATTTAGGATGTGTTTAATACTTCAAGAAATTGTGTTTCAAGATCAAGTATTAAAGCCATGCAAGTCTGTCTAAGATTCAAGTCTGAAAAGTGCCTGTCATTAAAGCTCGACAGCTAGCCATCTATCGAGCTTAAAGAGCTGTTCTAGCCCCGTGGCTCAATAGCTATTCAACAGTAGCTCAACAGATAGGCATCTGTCGAGGTTTATGAAAAACAGAATTTCAGTTTTGTTTTGACTCTAATCTGTGATTATGTGTTTGGGCTTTCTTTTCTCACAAACCTAGACATATAAAAGGATTATCTTAAGGGCCGTCAAAGTGGACACAAGTTGCATAAGTGTTAAGCAAAGTTTGTTTAAGCAATTTGTGACCAGAGACAGAGTTTTGCCCCAGTTCATTATTCTTGCAAAGAAGTTGCTGTGTTTGTGCACCGTAGTGTTTTGTGACTAAGCATTTTCTTGATCTTCATCGTTGGGATGAATTGAAGAACTTTGCAGCTCCCAACAACCTTCTCTAGTTGGTGATTGAAGTTGCGTACTGGGATCCGCGCAATTGGTTAGTCACATATTGGGAGCCATGCATTAAAAGGAGAAATTGTCACTAGAAAACAAGTCCAATTGGGTATTAGGGTAAGGGTTCAACTGTAGGTAGATATAAGGTACTGGGATTCCTTGATAACACTCGCTGCCAAAGTTGATAAAATTGGGATTCTACACAAGATTGATGAAAGGTTGCATAGATTAGATTGTATATAGGATCCAATTTGGCATTATATAATCATACTTTTCATTAAAGAAAATATATATATGAAAAATAATTTTTTTTAGATGACAATATATTTTTTACGCTGGTGTAATTCATATATATTTTTTGATATCGCTTACCATTTTGATTCTCCAAAAAAATAAAAAAAAAAATAAAAATTTCAATTTGACTATCAACAAAATGTTCCTCTTTTCCACACAAAAAATAATAATAATAATAATAATTACAGAAAGTATCTTCTTTTTTTTTTCAAAAAAGTAATAATAATAAAAAAGAAATCACTATCAACAATAAGAGAGTAAGACCTTAAAGGAAAAGAAAAGATTAAAAATAATAAATAAACAAAATCAAGCGAAAATGGGTAACCCAATAAATTTGATGGTCGTTGGATAGGGTACCCAATAAATTTCAGTTGGATATATATAAATAGGGAAATACTAATAAGTGCCCTTAGAGCATTAGTTAAGAATTCAATTAAAGAAAGGTTTTTATGAGAAAAGAAAAAAAAAAACAATTAATGTTTTGACAGCTTTTTTTTATTTCCCATAAAAGTAATGTCAAAATTTTCCTAAAATGGATAGTTAATGAGTGTCCTTAGGGCACTCGTTAGCATGACCCATATAAATATATGAAGTAATTGTGTTTATCACTTTTTTTTTCTTTTTTTTCTTTAACGGTAATTGAGAGATAATATCTCATGTGGGATGGGGAAATTCTTAGTCACTCCCGGAGTACGAAGAAATGATTCTTTATTCTCTCACATTCATGATAGATCCAATTATGAATTTAATGAGTGGAACCCACAATAAATGTGAAAAGAGAAAATATCATTATTTATACTCTGAAAGTAGTTAAGAATTACTACGTAGGATGCCCTTTTATAAGCATGTTTTGCCATTGCTTTTTTCTTTTTTCTTTTTTTTTAACATCACTTTGGCTCTACTTTTTAGAGTATTTTGAAGTTGTTCCACATTGAGTATTATGAATGGAGTTAACTTGACACCAAAATTTAAAAAATTAAATTGGATAAATAGCACAAAATTAAACTACAATTAGAAATTAATTTGATTCGATTTGAATTCTAAAATTGTATTTCAAATTAATATAATATATATGATTATATTTTTGTCCACTTTTAACAAATTAACAAAATCTTAATCCAAACACATAAGATTCAAAGAAATCTTGGTTTGTTTTTCTTATTTTGTAGTTTTTTTTTTTTTTTTTAAGGGGTAATTTGAGATGTTACTAGAAGCTACAGTTTAGAGAATGCTTCATCAACATATGAAATCATTGTTTTTGTGGTTATTTCAATTTTGATAGTTAAAAACCCAATTTCAATTATTGGGATGGCAAGCTACAGGCTCACAGTTGTTGGAGTTGTGTCGGGGACTTTTTTGCGACAAGGGCCAAAAATGCAAAATTAGCCCAAATCTCCCATTGGGTTCTTTAGAAATATTTATTTGTGGAAAATCAAGTCCAAAATTCCAATTGTATAATGAACAAAAGGCTAATAGTATTTTAACAAGAGAGAAATCAAAATGCCATAATTGAAGCACAAGAAAATGTAGAAATAGTACACAAGTCTGAAACTTCAACTCACAGTCAACGAGAAGAGGAAATTGAGAGAGGTTGTGAGGAAGAGAGAGAAGGTTCTCTTGTATCCATATTTCCAGCTCTAAGCTTCAGAATTGTGAGAATGTTGGCTAGGTGAAAGAGCTTGTACTCTAAAGTTTCAACTATGTGGGTAAAACGTGGTTGGTTAGTTTTTGAGTTGAAGGGAGAGTTTTATATTGAGACGACAACAAAGAAAACATAGTAAAGGCCGGTGAAGAAAGTGAATTGAGTTTTTAATCATTGGACATATATAGATAGAGATAAATTACTTGGGTACATGTGGGTATTTTCAAAGCACTATATTTTGACCCAACAATATATATGGAGTATCAGAAACAGCTTTCTAGTTTGCAATTCCATCAATAAATAAAAACTGCTCAGAGCCCAGTGCATTTATCATCATTCACAACAAAAACAAAAACCCAGATATAAGAAATGCATGTATATGAAAATAAAATAAAAAATAAAAAGCCCTCAGATCTCATAGCTTTGAATGATCATCCACGGTTGTTTTTTTCAAGGCAATGGGCATTCATCAAAAGCCTTTACAAACCACCACCATAGAAAATAAAATTTGTGTGTGTATATATATATATATATATATATATATATATATGATAAAAGAAGAGTAGAAGGTGGTTGTGGTTGTGGTTGTGGTTGTGGTTGTGGTTGTGGTGAAAGGTGGTGTTGAGTAAAGATCTGATAATGAATTGAAAAGCCATGCCTAACCGCTCAATAAAATTTTGGTGTACATCATTGGGCAAAAAGTTAAGGACTATTCTACCAAACAATAATTATAATACAGAATAGGCTTTGTTTGAAGATTTGGGCCTTCCTTGGTCTGTTACAAAATAAGAAAGCCCACTGATTTGTGTTCACATGGGCTGGCTCTCAACCCATTTCAAGACAATCATTGTGGGCTTGTGGCACTGGCATTTATAATATCACTTCTAAAACAAAGGTTAAAATACTGTTTGGTTACTAAATTTTGAGGTTATAGTTAATTTTGTCATTACATTTTTGTAGCAGTTAATTTGTTCCATGTTATTCTCATTTTACAATCAATTTGGTTTCTAGATTTTGAGTTCACAATCAATTTTCAACTCACAGTCAATTTGGTTTCTATATTTTTATTATTATTATATTAGGCACATAAGTTTTAAGTGTGCCAACTGTATAAATTATTTGTCATATATGTATTTTCAATTAATAAGTTAACGATTAAATTAGTTGCAATTTAAAAATAAAATTGACCAAAATGAATGGTCTAAATTGACTATGACTTTAAAATGTAGAGACTAAAATAATATTTTTTCCTAGATCAAATCATCTTTAACATCATATATTCATATCTATTATAATTTAATTACAAGTCACCGCTTCAACCATTGTGAAATTTGGTATGGCTTTCGACAAACTCAAAATGAAACTACAAATTTATTTATTTAGTTAGTTATTTGTGTTTTTAGTAATATTATTTCAACTCTAGTAAAAAGAACCATACTCAAATCCTCTTCCCCAATTTTTTTTAAAAAAAAAAATTAAACAAAAGTATTAAATTCATTCATATCATGTAACAGACTGTTGAGGGGGAAATTGATGCCTCTGAATAAAATGTTGGGAAACCAAGCTAAAACTCGACTATGGGCTCTTGAGATGGCACCCAAAGGCTTTCAGTGTGATGACAAGCCTATCCAAGCAAGAAAAACAAAGGCTGCACTTAACACAATAGCAACAAAAGCCCAGTGAAAATACTTTTCAATACTTAGTTAGTACATTAGTGGTCCTGTTCTGATAGTTCAAGGGAAATAAATTGTCCAACGGTAAGGGTGAAATAAAACAATCCAACAATCAATAATTAGATAAATTTAGGAAAAGTGTTAACTCCTGGGGGTCCTTGTATATCTCGGTCAAGAGGAATTTATTGTACTTTAGGCCATCATTACATCAATGTGAGGGAAGAGTTCGATCGTTATAAATACATCATATCCTTCGACAGTAAAATAAAAAGTAAAAATTAAAGGTTCCATAGGAAGAAGAAAAGAATTAATTGGCATGGTGTGAAGGGAGAGAGAGATCTCAGCTCAGTGCAACAAGTATTAAACTAAGATTTTCGTGAGTGTGTGTTTATAAGGCATGAACGAGGTGAATGTGGGTTGTTTTGAGTGAGTGGGATAGGATTAACACTGAGATTAAAGCTTTTTGTGAGTAGTGGGCTGTTTGTGACTAGCTGGAAGACATTTATGAGCTGTGATTGTGTAAAGGGGGGAAAAGAATATCTGGGATTAGATGAGTGTGGGCTAAAGATAATGAGTGGTGAGCTTAAGGAGAGCTAAACCACCAGCAAAAATGGCAAACGAATCCCAAGTCTCAGAGGGGGGTAGCTATCTTTTTAGAGAAGCATTAACTAACAAGAATCCAAAAATTGTAGGACTGATCAAAGGTAGTGAATCAATGCTAATCTTCCTGGGATTTTGGTCAGATGTAGGAGATTTACCTTAGGGGTTGCCTTGCTTTTTTGGGTAATGATGAGATTTTGGAGTGTTTTGTATTAATTATCCAACAAAAAACAGTATCATTTTAATTGTAGATTATGAAGGTAGCAATAGCTAAGAAGCTGAAGCTTCAAAGAAGTCCACTTGTTGGAAAACCCTCGTCCTACAGAGGATATCCATAACAACATACTGCAATGAGAAGTTGCATCTTGGTCTATCCCAAGATGCAGGATTTAAATGGTCAAAGATACTTTCGAAAGGAAGGAGCTGATTTGGGAAGCAAAAGAGACAAATTTAGTTTCGTTTTTTTTTAACATTAATTGTGCTTTTATTATAGGCCCTAGTACTTAATTAGTTTAATTATAATTTTTATTTAAAGTTTAGGGTATTTTTGTCATTCAATAAGTAGGGTTTCTTACACCTAGGGTTTAGTTTTTCCTATATAAGCAAACAATTGTACTCCTTTTGGAGATGATTTATAGAGATGATTTGATGAATCGAAATTTCTATTGGTTTCTTTGGTCCGGTTCTGATTCTAACCAACCCTAGGTGCTAACTCCTAACAGTTTTTTCCTCGCTTGGTGCTAACTCCTAGGTTCCTGTCATTTATTTTCCTGTCTTTTAAATTTATTGTTGCAAAATTAAGGTTGTCCTACGCCAAGAGCATCTCATGTTCCAAATATAGGAGGCAATAGCAGGGGCTTTCACATGGCATAGTTGATATTGTAGCTTAGCTTAGCACAAACACTAATCAAAAGAGTGCAATTTAGTGAACTTTTCTGGGGAAGCTTGTAATTTACTGTTGTATCAATAAAAATGCAAGACATAAAACCATATATACAAACTCTCCACTCATGCCATGTAAAAAAATATATTTTTTAAGCAAGTAGATTTTTCCATAGGTTGAAGGTTTACAAATTTCATGCTCTGCTGCTAACTTTCCAAAAAGAGGTCAAATATCCCACCAAGGAATCCCTAAGCCAATGCCACTTAGATATGTAAATCATGGCCCAAAACTAAAAAAAAAAAAAAAAAAAAAAAAAACCCAAACAGCATGAAAAACAATTTTACAATTGATAATGCAAAGACATACCTGCCAAACATTTGCCCAGACTTCTCCATTTATATACTCTAGTTCATTAAGGTTGTTTACTTCACGACCATTATATGTGACAATATGTTTTCCTATGACTACATTAAAGAAAAGAAATCAAATCAAATTCTTTGTAACATATATAAATTTATCAAAAAGAGTGTTAAAACTGAACAAAAATCTACTATCACATTTTGGGGTGATAAAAATTAAAAAGCTCATGAAAGGGGTAAAAGACTGAAGGCCTGATAATATACTGCTAGAGAAAGCTTAAAATCACTTAGATTTGATGCAGCATCAGCAATGTCAGGCACTCAAATAAAGAAATTGCAAAAAAAAAAAAAAAAACACTCACTTTTTCTTTCTTTTTTGGGGGAGGAGTAAGAAATGGAATTGATACCAACTATTGTATACAAACAAACCTTTGAAATTTTGATGGTTAATCTGCTACAATGTTGAAGTCCCATCACTTCCAAACAAGACATTTTCATTAGTTGCTAGACCCCAACCGTCTTTCATCTAATGAGTAAATTTCTTAAACTACATGGAGTATAAAAGCATGAAGCTTGTTACATATGTCGATCATCATATTAGGGCACACCAAAAAGGAAGAATCTCAGTCAAAAAGAACATTGCAAGAAAAAGGAAACAATTAAAAAGTCAATAGTATGGTATATGAATGACATGTTCATCTAGGATGAGATTAAAAAAAGGATCGCTTTCTATATTTATACAACATATCAATATCACCCCAGAAGGTAATTACAATGTCAAAGACATCACTTATTCCAGATCTAAGTGTGATTTTCACAATTAAATTGTACTAATTATCTCCCTTTGCAGAGCCCACATGATCGAGTAGTGAAATCTTAATGGATAGTCAGCTCAACATCTCAAAGATTCCAAACACATCTGCCATTAGGGCCAGTTTGGTAGGAAGGATAGAAAAGTAAGGGATGAATGAAATGGGATGGGGAAAAAATAAAAATTGCAGCAAAATTGTCTTTTTTTTCCTTCACAATTTTTTGGTAGGAAAGATGAAAAAGTGGAAGGATAAAGAAGAATCTGTATCTTGTAATAATTTCCCATTCCATCTTTCTATGGAATTGTTTTTGATGAATTATAGGATAAATTTGTCAAATCCTTTATTCTTGTCATTTTTCTCCCACTTCAGATGAATAGAAAATGGTAAGGACAGAAGGAATATGCTCATGGTCTTTTTTCTTCTTCCCCTTTTTATAGTCAACCAAACAAGAGAAAATGATAAGCCACCCTGCATTTTCATTCCCTTTCACAGTCCACCCTCCCAAACTTTCCAAACACATCTGCCATTAGGGCCAGTTTGGTAGGAAGGACAGAAAAGTAAGGGATGAATGAAATGGGATGGGGAAAAAAATAAAAATTGCAGCAAAATTGTCTTTTTTTTCCTTCACAATTTTTTGGTAGGAAAGATGAACAAGTGGAAGGATAAAGAAGAATCTGTATCTTGTAATAATTTCCCATTCTATCTTTCTATGGAATTGTTTTTGATGAATTATAGGATAAATTTGTCAAATCCTTTATTCTTGTCATTTTTCTCCCACTTCAGATGAATGGAAGATGGTGAGGCCAGAGGAATATGCTTATGGTCCTTTTTCTTCTTCCCCTTTTTATAGTCAACCAAACAAGAGAAAATGATAAGCCACCCTACATTTTCATTCCCTTCCACAATCCACCCTCCTAAATATTAGGTTTTCAATGCATTTCCCAACACTACTCCATCAGGCCTTAATTGGCCCCAACAATCTGATGTTATGTCCCATTTCCAAAATTAATAAACAATTGGAATTGCAAGCAGAAGAATATGGCCCACACATGCAAACATATAGGAAATTTAAAATTAACTGGTGCAGATTTATTTTTAGCAAATTTTTACAATACTTTAAGTATTTTTTTTCCCCTTTTTATGTGTATTTTAATTCGTTTTGCATTGCATTTAAAATAAGTATTTCAACAACAACAAAAAAACATTACACAAGGAAAAGAGGTGAAGCACAAACTTTGCTTAAATTATTTCGGTCATATATGAAACCAATATCCTTCAACCACGTTACTTGGAACAGCCTATAAAGAATGTAAAAGTTACTATATTAGCATCATTACTCTTTCAATTGTTAGAAGCACAAAACATATAAAAATAAACAATTAAGAAACTACATGATTAAATACAAAGAAAATGATGAAGCAAAAGTGCAAAATATATTGGCGGAAAAGCATAAATGTTAAATAAATTAACTAAACATGCTCAACAATTCTATATTGCAAATAAAATATCTTGCTGAAATTATTAAAACTTAAGAAAGAATTGTATACAAAACATATATGTTTTTTGCTCTACCGTTATATTAATCCACTGTTTTTTACCTACTTTTCTGGCACTTTTATTATTGTTTCTTATCAAACAATGAAGCAGTAATCAGAGAGAGGTTACCATTGCACCAGCCCCACAGTAACGTAATAGATAGAGAAGACCTATGTCTCAAAATTATAAGGATAGACAGTCCTTGACAACATGCTTATTTGCACCAAGATCTGTCATCATGGACTTCTTTCATGGTGTTAAACTATTCAAAATGAAAAAACAATCAATCCAATCAAACTTAAATCTAAACAAGTTATGATAAAGAGTGAGGCAATCAATGGGAAACAGAAGACATGGTAAATCACATGCATACGAATTTGAGTAATATTCCTAGAATGGGTGGGTTGTACACATCCGTGGTAGGTGCACATGTTTTCCGGCAAGTGGAAACAACGTAAAAACTATATTTCAGATGTACTGAAGTGTCTTAACATGCAAGCCCAAATAGGAAGGAAAAGGTCAAATAACCAGTGCGTTAAATTGTAATAGCATGCTTTACACATCAATCCCACAATACAAGATGCATTCATAATATCCTTTCATTACCATGGGCTTATGAGCCTCTTATAAATCTCAAGATAAGACAATGCAAACTACTAGACTCAAGTTACCTGCAAAAATTTTAGGGGCCAAATCAGAGGAACTATGGCTGATGAACAACTAATTAGTCTACTAGAAAACATCAAACTTGATGGTGCCATCCAGGTGCTTGCAACTATAAATTGTATCTCAACCCGTTGCAAAGAACACGTGCGTATATAATTTATGTTTGCAGTAATGGGATTGGTTGGAGGCATTCTGAAGATTAAGTTAACACAATAATTTTCAGAAACTTGGAATGAAAAATTACAGTAATAGTTATCTTAAATGCCTACCTTTTGTAATGGTTTGAGGGGGAATGAGGTATTTTGGAGTTTTGTTGGTAAAGTTGGTCATTGTATTAAAAATTGGACCATTCAAAGAACTGTAAAATGGAGAGTTTCAAAATTTTTAAGGTTGGATCAAGGTCCAAAAGAGGTCATACCATGATAATGTCATAATTAATATAATAAATTAATAAATAAAAAATGGAACAAATTTATAAAATGAGCAGTCATGATTAAAAAAAAAAAGATATAGAGAAATTAAATAATTTTCAAGTACATTTTTCACAACTTTTATATTAAAAAAAAAAAGTTACACACACACACATAGTGAATCTTTACACATACCTTTAAGAAAACTCTATATATTCCACTTTTTTGGATACATAAAATTATAGACTACTGTAGGAGCACAATTTGGAGCCCAAACCCTTATTTTGTAAGTCTTGGTCCAAAGAGCTCAACACAATGAATTTTTGTAGAGTATGGATCAAAGAACTAGGTTTTAATAAGTTAAACGGGGTATTGCATGGAATAAAGTAACACATGAACAAGAACAAAAGCCATTATATTGAAAGATCACACCATCTGATAGGGCTAAACACTTAATTTGTATATACGGATCAATGCAATGGGGTTCTTTTGCATGCTACAGTACTCTTACCTCCTTTTTTTCTGTCCCTCTCTTGTGGGGGCTTCTACACATTATATAGGCCTTTTCTTATCATTTGGACTTTACACTTGTCGATTATCCAAACCTCCACTTGAGCATCTGTCCCATCAAGCATCTCTTTCAATTCTTTGTGAGTTGCGGTAGCCAAGGTAGCACTATTCAAGTGTCTTCTCCACATTAATTCGGCCAAGAAAGAAGCTTTAGTACATTCAATATGGTGGTAGTAGCTTTTGCTTAAATATTTTGTGTTTTCTTCCTTTTCACGTATTTAGGGGATGGGCTTTAGTGGCTTGGATGTCCTTTCGCTCCGGATTTTCAGTGTCCGAGGAGAAATTCCTCCTCGGACCTGTTTTCTTTGTTTCCAGTGATGTTTAACATGGATTGCTTAAGCCACGTTAACTCCTCGGATGTGCTGGTGTCCTCGAACAGGTTCAAGGCCCAATTTGTTACTTTGGACCATAGTCCCCACAACTACTATTCTATAATGATAGTGGCTAATTAATTTTATATATTTTTTTTAGTGATCTCATTTGTAACAAAAGCCAAAAGTTCAACAAGACCAATGGTGCCTTCTTCACATAAGAAGAATTTTCTACCTGGAAGTATTTCCACTACTGTGAAGAAACATACAGCTTCAAAAGTGCATCTTACTGAAAAGAAAGCCAATTGTTTGGCTTTTGCACTGAAAGGAAGGTATGTACAGAAAGTTCAATCTATTTGTTGAAGCACATATATAAGTGTATACAAATACTGAAATACCCAATTGAAACATTTGTTTATTTTTTCATTTGAAGGAAACTAATTGATGAAGCAATTCATCGGACAAAAAAAGTTCTATAACTCGGTTAATCCCAAAGAGTTTTATAATTCAAAAGAGTTTTACCAATTTTTAAAAAGTTCTATAATTCAAAACTCGGTTAATCCTGCAAAAAAAATATATGACAAATGAAATACTAAATAACAAATTCTAAAAATGGTAAAGTCTCTTTTTATCGAATAAGATATTTGGGATTCAAACCCTGCCTACGACAAAAACCAATGAGTGTCTTAGTTTGTGAGAAAAGCAATCATCATAAAATAGACGTCATATATTGGAATTCTATCTTATCTAAAAGCAAGTAACAAATTCTTGGTAATCTAGTTATACCAGAAAAACATCTGATAGCAATGCACCACCCGTCAGGGCCCTTTCCCCTGGCTCCTTAAGGAACAACTTATCCTCCATGTAGTTTTGAATGTCCCTGATTGTTGCACTTAACTTTAGATCTTCACGAACTGGATCTTCACATGCTTTCAATTCTTGTAGAAAGTTGTTCCAGATGTAGCTTAGTACTTTGATGTACCGAGTTTTATATTTTCTGAAGAGAGCAAACCCTGCCATCTGTAAAAACATAATTTAAAAAAATAATAATAATTCATTAATTAAAAAAATAACTTTGAAAGGGTTTTCAAATATTGTTTTGCAAATGGCATTATGTTTCTGTATCAACTTTCTTTCAGGAAGGCACTCAGTGCAACCGCTATATCTCTATTGACAAGCACAGTATTTAAGAACCTTGCCATACATGCCCAACCTTCTTTGAGGCCATGTGTGTTCTGGAAACCTTGTACTTCTGTCTGCAAACAATCATTCTTGGTAAGCTTCTTTTGCTTTCAGAGATGAAGGGAGTAAGGGATAAAGGAAAGGTGTGACAATAGCACCATGTCAAGAGATCTGGGGTTTTGTAAATTGCACATTGCTAAAAATAAAGCATTTCAACACCTCAAAAAGTCAAAAGCATAAGATCATATTATCAAAAAAATAAAAAATAAAAATCTTTTGAACTCTTTCCAGATACCAAATAAAATCCCACATTTTCCACCTTTAAGCATGTTAACATGCATATTCCAAAACTTTGTCTGTTTTTGCCATTCTATGAACAATCCAACCAAAAACTGAATCTAGGTAGAACACAAGAGCATGCCTTTGGCCAGATTTATGAAATTACCTTCTTTGCAAATGCTGCCATGCCCACAGATTGAGGGCAATGAGGATCATGGAAAATCTTAACAATTTCACATGCCTTTTCACTGCAATTGGTAAATCAATACAAACAAGATCCAAAAGAATTAGTTACTTTTGTGGTGAAGAATTATAACCAAAACAAATGCCATGAATAAAACAAGAATTTGAGTTCTTTAACAATGAGGCTTTATTAGCATTAGAAGGGAATGATTCTTGTGTACAGCTCCTCAAGAATAGGGAAAACCCTCCTCTATCTAAAGAGGCTGAAGCAGCAACTACAAGTCTACAATATCTACAAATGAATGTAAGATCATAAATCAGCCAGTTTGATCAGTAACAATCACTTTTTTAGTTCAAAGTCTTGAATAATACAGTAATTTATAATAATAAACAAATAAATAAACCCTTAAGGCAGTCCAGGGCAAAAGGGCTGGCACTTAATTTACCAGTCTAACCAGCTGTAAAGGCAAGCAAAAACCTTTTTCTTTTTTTTTTCTTCTTTTAATTTATAAACAAGTAAAGCAAAAACTAGGTCCTTCATACCAGTGACATGCTGCAATTCGCTGGGGTGAAGTGAAAACATTGATGCCATTATAATACTCATCATGATAAAAAGGCTTTAGATAAAGTAATACAGATAGTAAAGACAAACCAAAAAAGATTCATTGATAATTAAATGTTTCGCTAGAATGCAGCAATAATCAAATCTATCTCACCTGACAACTTTCGTTGACCTACGTATTTGATTCATCAACCTTTTAATAAGCTTTTCATAGCTGCTTAAATCCTAACAAAAAATAAGACCACATCACCTACCGATATAAAGGAAGCAAGTCACATAGCCTATAACTTAGACTTCAATAAAATAACAGACAAAATTAGAATTCTAATCTACAATAACAGTATCTAGGTGAGTAATAAGTAATAACGTTAGCCTTTTCAATATATAAGGCCCAAATAAGATTTCGGAAAATATATATACTAACAAAAAAAACACCAACAAAAAAAAACACACAAAAAAAAAAACCCAAAAAGATCCGAAATTGAAAAACGAAAAACCCTAGGTCACATCATGAAATTCCAAAATCTAAAATTGGAGAAAGAGAGACAGAGAGACAGAGGAATCTAAGAAGCAAAAATGACAAAGTATTGAGAAGAAAGAGAGAGTACCTTCGGCACGGTGAGCTACAAACGGCATTGACATTGGGCTACGATTGCTTAAGAGTGACTATCTTCATGACAGTGGGCTATGATTTTGCTTCAGCACTGGGCTATGATTGCTTGAGAGTGAAGGAGTGAGTGAGTGAATTAGTGAGTTTGAGAGGGCGGAGTGAAAGGGTGTTCGAGTGAGTGAGTGAGTGAGTTTGAACTTTGAGGATTTTGTAATGAGCCGTTTGAAAGTGCTATGGATTTGTTTTTATTATGCAGATTTCGAGTCTTATAAACTCGGTTTCTATGTGGCTCCATGTGGCAATTTTGTCTAGCTAAGGGTAGTACAAAAACACTGAGCTCGAGCTTTAGAAACTCGAGTTCTAATTAAATCTCGAGTTTTAAAAACTCAAGATGCTAGTTTCACACTTTCTTTCAAAATCGGGCAACTAACGAAATTGTTAGAATATTATTGTTATTTGGAAAGGGTGTTCTGAATGTTTGTGTTAAAAGTTTAAAAGGTAACAAAGTAAACAAAACAAAAAGTTATAAATGCATTCACATAAATGTCAGGATTTTTAACTAGATTTAGTCTAAAGAACGCACTTTTGTTAGTTGAGTTAATCTACTGTTTACAGATTACAATATCAGTCTCAGTACTTACTATCCGTTTGTATAGCTTATTTTTTGCTAACTTATTTTACTATTCAACTTATTTTTTCTACTATTTATAGGCTCCACTGCACTTTTTGATACTATTCATAGGTCTTACTGCACTATTTCAGCTAACTTTTACCTTTATTTACAGTACTTTCAGCAAAAAATTTTCAATTTCAGCAAAATAAATGAAACCCAAACAGACACTTAATATGTGTTTGGATTCACGTTTGCGTTTCACGTTTTGCGTTTTTTTTTTTTTTTTTTTGTTGGCACGCGTTTCAGCTTTAGGGACAAAGTCACTGTTCATCACTGTTGAGTACTGTTCACCACTGTTGAGCCATGATTTTTGACATTTTGTGCACACCAGTGATCCATGTACGGTTCATAGGATCCACAAACCTCACTTTTTAGCAATTTTTCATTAAAAATGGGTCACACGATACTATTCACACATTTAAAAATCATTTTACTACAGTGTTTTCAGTTTTCAATTTTCACTTTTAACAAAAATAAGTTGTATCCAAACGGACCCTTAGTATGGAAACTTTGACGTCAGCATAACTTTGGTTTTCATTCTAAGAAAAAGAGTACCAATTTGCTTATTTGCTTTTTTGTCAAGAACCTTAGAGCATTCATATCAGTTCTTCTAAATTTTCTGTCTATTTTACACAAAAAAAAAAAAAAAAAAAAAAACCTACTTTTTCTATTTTACTCATCTACTTTTACAAAACACCCACATTAGTTTATCTATTCTACACATTTATTCTATAAAATATTCATTATTTTACTAATTTTATTATTCACTCCCTCACTGCCCCTCTCTCTCACAGACCCACAGCCCCCATCACCACCGTCATCAAAAACCAAAGAAAAATTAGATCAACCCACACATACCAATCAACCCACATGAAAAATCAGATTCAACATCAGATCAACCAACACTGATCAACCCACACAAAGAAAAATCAACGCTAATCAAAACACCATCATCTCCATGCCTCCACACATACCCAGATCAACCCACAACCCAAATCAACCCAAACCAAGCAAACCCACACAAACCAAGACCAACCTACACCATAAACTCAGATTAAACCACCATCGAGACCTCCCCACGTCGCCGCCATCGATCATCGACCCAAACCCACACCCCCACCATCGAGACCACGCCACGCGCCAATCTCGCCACGTTGTGACCCACAGCGCTGATCTCGCCACGCTGTGAACTCCGGTGGCATGCTTTGAACGAGAGAGAGAGATGTGAGAGAGAACTGAGGATGAAAGGATGGGGTGGGTTTTTTGTGAGAGAAAGAGAGAGCGCACAGGGCCTGAGAGAGAAGGAGGTGAGAGTCAGGCGGAGAGGAGAAAGAAAAAACTATTAAAAAACTAAATACACATGCTACAGTGCCCGTGTAAATTTACACGGGTACTGTAGCTCGTTGAAAATTTTAGAAGACTTTACACATTTTTAAACAGACTAATGTGGAGTGTTTTTTGGTTCAAAATGTGTAAAAGTTGCCAAAATATGTATTTTACATATTTATACCAGAGCTGATGTGAATGCTTATAATGCACAGGAGTTTAAAGGAGTTTTTACTTTTTATGCAGCACTATCCATCACAAATTAATTCATGATTGACGCGTTGTTCCAAGGTAGGTTCCTAGGGCAGGGTCTATTTTTTGGGCAAACGGTCACAAGTTCACATTTTTATTCCTTATATGCACAAATCAAAACAACATTGCACTTTTCTTTTGAAATCACAACTTCTGTAGTAGGATTGAGTGATCGACACCTTTTAGGCTATTATATCTCACTTTTCTTCAATTAATTTTTAAAATTTGAAAAATATAGTAAGTTTTATGGTTCCAAGTTACAACTTAAAAAAAATCGTGCCACAGGGAGAATAAGGGCATGTTTGGCCACCTAGTTTGAGCAACATTGTTTTATGTTTAAACACCCAAACAGGTGGGCCCTATGTTGAAATCTTTGTTTATGGATGGAGAGTTATTACATCATGCAATTTCTCATTATTTGTACTTTTTTAAAATTATTAATTTCTTTTTATTTTTTTAACTTTCTTATCAAATGGTTGATACTAAAAATTAACTTTTTAATTTCAACCGTTGAAAGATAGTGCATAGTACACCTCTCAATCCTACAATTACTGTTTCTTTTTCTTTTTCTTTTTTTGGTTTTGCTTACTATAAATTATCAGGTAAAATTGAGTAGTCATTCAAGACAATGCGGTGAAGCAAAGTGAAAAGACATAAAAGAAAGCAAAACGTGTGAAGGTGGAAAAAAAAAAAAAAAAACAATTTTAAGGACAGATATATGGGCCACGTAGTCATTCAAACTTTCTTTTTTTGAAACGTTCAAACTTCTAAAGTTGATAGCATTTTCAATCAAAAAAAAAAAAAAAAAAGTTAATAGCATTAAAGATGACTTTTTAATAAGGGTGTGCAGGAAACCCACCGACCCGCCAAATCCGACCCGTCGGGTTGGGTTGGTTTCTTAAGGCTTAGTGGGTTGGGTTGGGTTACAAAAAAATTTTTATAGCAGGTCGGGTTGGGTTTGGGTCATAAAATTACAAATCCGCCAAACCCGACCCGACCCGACCCACCATATTTAATATATATTTAAAATATATTATATATTTAATAATTTTTTTTTTTAAATCAGCTGTAGGGCACTTATATATATAAATATATATATATATATATATATATATTTATATAAAACTAGCTGTAGAGCAGCATTTCCTCAGTTCCTCCTACTAATACTAATTTAATATATATATAATATATTATATAATTAATAATTTTTTTTTAAATAACCAGTTCTTCTTATCCTATATAAAAGTCAATTAGTTCACACAAATTCTAAAAAATTACTATTATTGTTTAATTATTAGTGTTGTTTGCCTTTAAGAAGTTACATTGATACTAATCATTAGGTTTTTTTAATATATTAATATTTATATTTTTTTCTACTCAATTTAATAATAATAATAAAAATTTTGTCAAACCCATGGGTTCAATCCGACCCAACCCGACCCATGTGGGTTGGGTTGAACTTATGTGATGGGTTGGGTTGGGTTGAATTTTTTTTGACCCACCATGGTGAGTTGGGTCAAAAAATCCCCTCAACCCGACCCATGCACACCCCTACTTTTTAAGTATTACGTGACTATTTTAACCAAAAAAGTATTACGTGACTACTCAATCCTGTCAACAAATGGCAAGAATCAAACTTTGAATCAAAACTTTATGAAGTATGGAGTCTATAGGTTAGAGTATGATCCAACGAGTCAAAATCCTTTGTCCCACTCTTTTTACTCCGTTATATACTTCACAAATAAAAACATGTCACATGTCCATCTATTTTATTAAATGCTAAATTTATGTCTTCTATTATTTCTATTTTCTAAAATAAATAAATAACCCGTCATATTTTAGTAATTGAAATAATAGACCTCTTTCCCTTTCCATTTTGTGTGTTTGTTTCTAAAAAAAAATAATAATAATACAATGCATAAATTTAGCATTTAATAAAATAGATAGTCATCTGACAAGTTTTTATTTGTAGAGTATATAGTGGTGTAGGAAGAGTGGGATAGACGATTTGGACTCCTACGTGACTACTCAATTCTGTCAACAAAATCAAACCTAAAGCTATAAAATGAAATTAGAATGGTGATTAGTCTAATCACTGAAGCTACTGATGGGACCAGGCATTGAGACAATGGCGTAATCGATAACAAAGGCATAGATAGTACTGCTTAGTCATGTATGCACACCACGCGCATACATTGTAGGTGTCCTCACAATCGTTCTGTAGGCCCACAGAACACCTAGTAGCTCGTCTGGCCATACTCCCTTTACCCCCTCAAGCCGAGTCTTGATGATTTTCAAAAAGGATCAGTTTGCTACTTTAGCTTGTCCATTTTCCTGCGGGTGGGAGGGTGAGGAATAATGATTCTTGAATCCAAATTGCTTGCAGAAGTCTTTAAAAGGTGCATTATCAAATTGTCGTCCATTATCTGACACAAACACCCTTTGGACCGAAATGCAATGTCGTCGTTTTTCCCGAAAACTAGTAGGTGGCATATGCAGAGGTCCAAGAAACAAATAGAAAATATTTTAAGGAAAAAAAAAAAAAAAAAAAAACCTCGAGTAAATTTTGTATGAAACTGCCCCCAGGTTCGTCTGGTCAAGAATTTGGACTAGAATGCAATGTCACCGTTTTTGCACGAAAACTTGTAGGTAGCATATATATAGATCCAAGAAACAAATAGAAAATTCTTTAGAAAGTATATAAAAAAAAAAAAAAAAAAAATTGGGCAAATTTTGTACGAAAATGCCCCTATGTCAGTCTGGTCAAGAATTTGGACGAGAATGCAATGTCGTCATTTTAGCACGAGAACTTTTAGGTGGCATATATAGAGGTCCAAGAAACAAATAGAAAATCCTATAGGAAAAAAAAATTCGAGTAAATTTTGTATGAAAATGCCCCTAGGTTCGTCTGGTCAACAATTTTGACCGGAATGCAATGTCGCCATTTTTGCACGAAATCCTGTAGGTAGTGTATATAAATGTCCAAGAATCAAATAGAATATTCATTAGAAATAAAAAAAATAAATAAAACCTCGAGTAAATTTTGCACAAAAATGCCCTTATGTCAGTCTGGTCAAGAATTTGGACCAGAATGCAATGTCGCCATTTTTGCATGAAAACTTGTAGGTAGCATATATAGAGGACCAAGACACAAATAGAAAATTCTTTAGGAAAAAAAAAAACTCGAGTAAATTTTGTACGAAAATGCCCCTATGCTCGTCTGTTCAAGAATTTAGACCGGAATGCAATGTCGCCATTTTTGCACGAAAACTTGTAGGTAGAATATATATAGGTCCAAGAAAAAATATAAAATTCTTTAGGAAAAAAAATCCTCGAGTAAATTTTGTACGAAAATGCCCTCAGGTCCGTCTGGTCAATAATTTTGATCGGAATGCAATGTTGTCGTTTTTACACGAAAACTAGTAGGTGGCATATGTAGAGGTCCAACAAACAAATAGAAAATATTTTAAGGGAAAAAAAAAAAAAAAAAAAAAAAAAAAAAAAAAAAAAAAAAAAAAAAAAACCTCGAGTAAATTTTGTATGAAACTGCCCCCAGGTCCGTCTGGTCAAGAATTTGGACTAGAATGCAATGTCACTGTTTTTGCACGAAAACTTGTAGGTAGCATATATATAGGTCCAAGAAACAAATAGAAAATTCTTTAGAAAGTATATTAAAAAAAAAAAATTGGGCAAATTTTGTACAAAAATGCCCCTATGTCAGTCTGGTCAAGAATTTGGACAAGAATGCAATGTCACCATTTTTGCACGAAAACTTGTAGGTAGCACATATATAGGTCCAAGAAACAAATAGAAAATTCTTTAGAAAGTATATAAAAAAGAAATTGGGCAAATTTGGTACGAAAATGCGCCTATGTCAGTCTGGTCAAGAATTTGGACGAGAATGCAATGTCGTCGTTTTAGCACGAGAACTTTTAGGTGGCATATATAGAGGTCCAAGAAACAAACAGAAAATGCAATAGGGAAAAGAAAAAAAAAAATTCGAGTAAATGTCGTACGAAAATGCCCCTAGGTTCATCTGGTCAACAATTTTGACCGGAATGCAATGTCGCCATTTTTGCACGAAATCCTGTAGGTAGTGTATATAAATGTCCAAGAATCAAATAGAAAATTCATTAGAAATAAAAAAATAAAACCTCGAGTAAATTTTGTACAAAAATGCCCTTATGTTGTACGAAAATGCCCCAATGCTCGTCTGTTCAAGAATTTAGACCGAAATGCAATGTCGCCATTTTTGCACAAAAACTTGTAGGTAGAATATATATAGGTCCAAGAAACAAATAGAAAATTCTTTAGAAAAAAAAAAAAAAAATCCTCGAGTAAATTTTGTTCGAAAATGCCCTTAGGCCCGTCTGGTCAATAATTTTGATCGGAATGCAATGTTGCCCTTTTTACACGAAAAGTTGTAGGTAGCGTATATAGTGGTTTAAGAAAAAATAGAAAATTCTTTAGAAATTAAAAAAAAAATTTAAAAAAAAAAAACCTCGGCTACATTTTGTACGAAAATGACCCTAGGTCTGTTTAGTCAAGAATTTGGACCAAAATGCAATATCGCCATTTTTGAACAAAAACTTGTAGGTAGCAAATATAGAGGTCCAAGAAACAAATAGAAAATTCTTTAGAGAGAGAAAAAAAAAAAAAAAACCACAAGTAAATTTTGTGCGAAAATGCCCTTATGTCCGTCTTATCAAGAATTTGGACTGGAATGCGATGTCGCCGTTTTTTCCCGAAAACGTGTAAGTAGCATATATAGTGGTCTAAGAAAAAAAAAATTCTTTAGGAAAAAAAAAAAAAAAAAAACCTCGACTACATTTTGTACAAAAATGCCCCTATGTCAGTTTTGTTAAGGATTTGGACCAGAATGCAATGTCGCCATTTTTGCACGAAAACTTGTAGGTAGCATTTATAGAGGACCAAGAAACAAATAGAAAATTCTTTAGAAAAAAAAAAAAAAAACTCGAGTAAATTTTGTACAAAAATGCCCCTATGCTCGTCTGTTCAAGAATTTAGATCGGAATGCAATGTTGCCATTTTTGCACAAAAACTTATAGGTAGAGTATTTATAGGTCCAAGAAACAAATAGAAAATTCTTTAGGAAAAAAAAAAAACCTCGAGTAAATTTTGTACAAAAATGCCCCAGGTTCGTCTGGTCAATAATTTTGATCGGAATGCAATGTTACCGTTTTTACACGAAAACTTGTAGGTAGCATATATAGTGGTCTAAGAAAAAAAATATAAAATTCTTTAGAAATTATTAAAAAAAAAAAAAAAAAAAAAAAAAACCTCGACTACGTTTTGTACGAAAATGACCCTAGGTCTGTCTGGTCAAGAATTTGGACCAAAATGCAATGTCACCGTTTTTGAACGAAAACTTGTAGGTAGCAAATATAGAGGTCTAAGAAACCAATAGAAAATTTTTTAGGAAAAAAAAAAAAAAAAAAACCATTAGTAAATTTTGTACGAAATTTCCCTTATGTCCGTCTTATCAAGAATTTGGACCGGAATGCAATGTCGCCATTTTTTCCCGAAAACTTGTAGGTAGTGTATATAGTGGTCCAAGAAAAAAATAGAAAATTCTATATAAAAAAAAAAAAAAAAAAAAAAAAAAAAAAAAAAAAAACCTTGACTACATTTTGTACAAAAATGCCCCTATGTCAGTTTGGTCAAGAATTTGGACCAGAATGTAATGTCGCCATTTTTGCACGACAACTTGTAGGTAGTATATATATAGGACCAAGAAACAAGTAGAAAATTCTTTAGGAAAAAAAAAAACAAAAAACAAAAATCCTCGAGTAAATTTTATACAAAAATGCCCCTATGCCTGTTTGTTCAAGAATTTAGACCGGGATGCAATGTCGCCATTTTTGTACGAAAACTTGTAGGTAGAATATTTATAGGTCCAAGAAACAAATAGAAAATTCTTTAGAAAAAAAAAAAAAAAAAAAAACTTGGATAAATCATTTACGAAAAAGCTGCTTGGTTTTGCTGTTCAAGAATTTTGATCAGAATGCAATGTTGCTGTTTTTGCACGAAAAATTGTAGATAGCGTATATAGCAGTCCAAGAAACAAATAGAAAAATCTTTAGAAAAAGAAAAAAAGAAAAAAAAAAAAAAAAAAAAAAAAAAAAAAAAAAAACCTAGACAACCTAGACTACATTTTGTATGAAAATGACTTTAGGTCAGTCTGGTCAAGAATTTGGATCGGAATGCAATGTCACCATTTTCACGTGAAAATTTGTACGGAGCATATATAGAGGTCCGAGAAACAAATAGAAAATTCTTTAGGAAAAAAAAAAGATCCATGAGCAAATTTTGTACGAAAATGCCCCTAGGTCCGTTTGGTCAAGAATTTTGACCAGAATGCAATGTTGCTGTTTTTACATGAAATCTTGTAGGTAGCGTATATAGTGGTCCAAGAAAAAAATAGAAAATTATTTAGAAATTAAAAAAAAAAAAAAAAAAAAAAAAAAAAAAAAACTCAACTACATTTTGTACGAAAATGCCCATAGGTCTATCTGGTCAAGAATTTGGACCAAAATGTAATGTCGCCTTTTTTGAAGGAAAACTTGTAGGTAGCATATATAGTGGTCCAAGAAAAAAATAGAAAATTCTTTGGAAAAAAAAATACCCCAAAAAATACCCTATGTTTGTCAGATCAAGAATTTGGACCGAAATGCAATATCGCTGTTTTTGCCCGAAAACTTGTAGGTGGCATATACAGAGGTCCGAGAAACAAATAGAAAATATTTTAAGGAAAAAAAAAACCTTCAGTAAATTTTGTACGAAAATGCCCCCAGGTCCTTCTGGTCAAGAATTTGGACCAGAATGCAATGTCACCATTTTTGCATGAAAACTTGTAGGTAGCATATATATATGTCCAAGAAACAATAGAAAATTCATTAGAAAAAAAAAATAAAACCTCTAAATTTTGTACAAAAATGCCCCTATGTCAGTTTGGTCAAGAATTTGCACAAGAATGCAATGTCGCCATTTTGCATGAAAACTTGTATGTAGCATTTATATATGTCAAAAAAACAAATAAAAAATTCTTTAGAGAAAAAAAGAAAAAAAAAAAAAAAAAAAAAAAAACCTCGAGTAAATTTTGTACCAAAATTCCCCTATGCTTGTCTGTTCAAGAATTTAGACAGGAATTCAATTTCACCATTTTTGCACGATAACTTGTAGGTAGAATATATATAGGACCGAGAAACAAATAGAAAATTTTTTAGAATAACTGGAAAAAAAAGAAAAAAAAAAAAAAAAACTTTGGTAAGTCATTTACGAAAATGCCGCTTGGTCTGATTGGTTCTGGTTAGGAATATTGATCGGAATACAATGTTGTTGTTTTTACCCAAAAACTTGTAGATAGCGTATATAGAGGTCCAGGAAACAAATGGAAAATTCTTTAGAGAAAGATAAAAAATAAATAAATAAAATAAAATAAAATAAAACCTAGGTCAGTACGGACAAGAATTTGGACCATAATACAATGTCTCCGTTTTTTCGCGAAAAGTTGTTCGGAGCATATATACAGGTCCAAGAAACAAATAGAAAATTCTTTAGAAAAAAAAAATCCTCGAGAAAATTTTGTTCGAAAATGCCCCTTCGTTTGTCTGGTCAAGAATTTTGAAAGGAATGCAATGTTGCTGTTTTTGCTCGAAAACTTATAGGTAACGTATATAGTGGTCCAAGAAAAAAATAGAAAATTATTTAGGAAAAAAAAAATCCTCGACTACATTTTGTACAAAAATGCCCCTATGCCAGTTTGGTCAAGAATTTGGACCAGAATGCAATGTCGCCATTTTTGCACGAAAACTTGTAGGTAGCATATATATAGGACCAAGAAAAAAATAGAAAATTATTTTGAAAAAAAAAAAAAAAAAAAAACCTCAAGCAAAATTTTGTACAAAAATGCCGTTATGCCTGTCTGTTCACGAATTTAGACCGAAATGCAATGTCGCCATGTTTGGACTAAAACTTGTAGGTAGAATATATATAGGTCCAATAAAAAAATTGAAAATTCTTTAGAAAAAAAAAAAAAAAAAAAAAAAAAAAAACCTGGACTACATTTTGTACGAAAATGCCCCTAGGTCAGTCTGGTCAAGAATTTGGACCAGAATGCAATGTCGCCATTTTAGCATGAAAATTTGTACGTAGCATATATAGAGGTCCAAGAAACAAATAGAAAATTCTTTAGGAAAAAAAAAAGATCCTTAAGTAAATTTTGTACGAAAATGCCCCTAGGTCCATCTGGTCAAGAATTTTGACAAAAATGCAATGTTGTTGTTTTTAAATGAAAACTTGTACGTAGCATATACAGTGGTCCAAGAAAAAAATCGAAAATTCTTTTGAAATTTAAAAAAAAAAAAAAAAAAAAAAAAAAACCTCCACTACATTTTGTACAAAAATGCCCCCAAGTCTGTCTGGTCAAGAATTTGGACCAAAATGTAATGTCACCGTTTTTGAACGAAAACTTGTAGGTAGCATATATAGTGGTCCAAGAAACGAATAGAAAATTCTTTAGAAAAAAAAAAAAAAAAAAAAAAAAACCCTTAATTAAATTATTTACGAAAATTCCCTTATGTCCGTCTGATCAAGAATTTGGACCAGAGTGCAATATCACCTTTTTTGCATGAAAACTTGTAAGTAGCATATATATAGGTCCAAGAAACAAATAGAAAATTCATTAGTAAAAAAAAAAAAAAAAAAAACCTCTAAATTTTGTACGAAAATGCCCCTATGTCAAATTGGTCAAGAATTTGGAGCAGAAAGCAATGTCGCCATTTTTGCATGAGAACTTGTAGGTAGCATATATATAGGTCAAAGAAACAAAAAGAAAATTCTATAGGAAAAAAAAAAAAAAAAAAAAAACTCGATCAAATTTTGTACGAAAATGCCCCTATGCTTTCTTTTCAAAAATTTAGATCGAAATGCAATGTCGTCATTTTTGCATGAAAACATGCAGGTAGAATACATATATAGGTCCAGGAAACAAATAGAAAATTCTTTTAGAAAGAATAGAAAAAAAAAACGAAAAAAACAAAAAAAAAAAAAACAAAAACAAAACAAAAAAAAAAAACATGGGTAAATCATTTACGAAAATGCCGCTTGGTCTGACTAGGCAAGAATTTTGATCGGAATGCAATGTTGCTGTTTTTGCACGAAAAATTGTAGATATCGTATATAGTGGTCCAAGAAACAAATAGAAAATTCTTTAGAAAAAGATAAAAAAAAAAATAAAAAATAAAAACCTGGACTACATTTTGTACGAAAATGCCTCTAGGTCTGTCTGGTCAAGAATTTGGATCGGAATGCAATATCACCGTTTTTGTGCGGAAACCTGTATGTAGCATATATAGAGGTCCAAGAAACAAATAGAAAATTCTTTAGGGAAAAAAAAAATCCTCGAGTAAATTTTGTACGAAAATGCCCCTAGGTCCCTCTAGTCATGAATTTTGACCAGAATGCAATGTTGCTGCTTTTACACGAAAACTTGTAGGTAGCGTATCTAGTGGTCCAAGAAAAAAATGGAAAATTCTTAAGATATTAAAAAAAAAAAAAAAAAAAAAAACCACGACTACATTTTGTACGAAAATGCCCCAGGTCTGTTTGGTCAAGAATTTGGACCAAAATGCAATGTCGCTGTTTTTGAATGAAAACTTCTAGGTAGCATATATAGAAGTCCAAGAAACAAATAGAAAATTCTTTAGGAAAAAAAAAAAAAAACCCTCAAGTAAAATATTTATGAAAATGCCACTATGTCTGTCTGATCAAGAATTTGGATCGGAATGCAATGTCGCCGTTTTTGCCTGAAAACTTGTAGGTGGAATATACAGAGGTCCAAGAAACAAATAGAAAATATTTTAGGAAAAAAAAAAAAACCTCAAGTAAATTTTGTACGAAAATGCCCCTAGGTCCGTCTGGTCAAGAATTTGGACCAGAATGCAATGTCACCATTTTTGCACGAAAACTTGTAGGTAGCATTTTTATAGGTCCAAGAAACAAATAGAAAATTCATTAGAAAAAAAAATAAAGAAATAAAACCTCTAAATTTTGTACAAAATGCCCCTACGTCAATCTGGTCAAGAATTTGAACCAGAATTCAATGTCGCCATTTTTGCACGAAAACTTGTAGGTAGCATATATATAAATCCAAGAAAAAAATAGAAAATTCTTTAGGAAAAAAAAAATACTTGTAGGTAGAATATATATATATAGGTCCAAGTAACAAATAGAAAATTCTTTAGAAAAAAAAAAAAAAAAAAAAAAACTTGGGTAAATCATTTACGAAAATGCCACTTGGTCTGACTGGTCAAGAATTTTGATCGGAATGCAATGTTGCTGTTTTTGCACGAAAACTTATAGATAGCGTATATAGAGGTCTAGGAAGCAAATAGAAAATTCTTTAGAAAAGGATACAATAAATAAATAAAAAACCTGGACTACATTTTGTACGAAAATGCGCTTAGGTCAGTCTGGACAAGAATTTGGACCGGAATGCAACGTCGTCGTTTTTGTGCGAAAACTTGTTCGTAGCAGATATAAAGGTCCAAGAAACAAATAGAAAATTCTTTAGAAAAAAAAAAAAAAAAAATACTTGAGTAAATTTTGGACGAAAATGCCCCTTAGTCCGTCTAGTAAAGAATTTTGAATGAAATGGGATGGGGGAAAAAAAAAAGAGATTTACTAGGAAGTGAGTGATGCATACGAAAATGCCTTGGCCTTACTCTATTCGGTTCTTTTTTTTTTTTTTTTTTCTTTTTTTCTGGGTTGGTTGTTCAATTCTTTTTTTCTTTTTCTTTTTTTCTTTTCCTAGGTTGGCTGTTCAGTTTTTTTTTTTTTCACTGGTTCCGTCTGTTCTAGTACTGAAAAAAATAAAAAAGTGAAAAAGTTGCACTGGTGACAGGTATGGAGCCCACAAATAGTGTGAAAAATATTGAGTGATGGGAAGTGAGTGATAATGCCAAACGAGTGTGAAAAATTGAGTGATGAGTGATGAGTTATGGAAATTGAGTGATGAAATTTCCTTGACCTAACAACCCCTAATTAATCCGTTTTTACTTTGGGTCAAAAAAATGAATTCAAATTAAGTATTTTTTGGGTTGGGTCAGAATTTTTTGACCCATGTCTACCACCAAGTGGTTGCCTTCAATAAATCTACGTTTGAATGGATTTCCTTCTACTAATATTTTGACTCATTTGATGCTGCTTTGATGGAAGGCTGCCGGCACAATAAGCAAGAAAAATGTAGCAGAGATAAGTTTCAAACCATCTTTAAAGACTGTAAGGGCACGTGTAACCAACAAAGAATTTTAATATGGACCTATGGTCAAATTTTTTGAAAGGAAACATTTGTAAGGTTAAACGTTTTAATAAATCTAAAATCAATTTTTTATCTATTTAGTTTTTTTTGGTCGAGATTTTTATAGCTAAGTTGATATTTCTTAGTTATTTAAATAATTCGATTATAAAAACATTCATTAACTGAATTATTTAAATAATTATTTTTTAAGACATTTTTTAATAAATTATTTTTAAAAAATTTTAATATTTGCTCTAAAGAAATATCTGTAAGGTAAAAAAATTTTAAAAATAATTCTTAAACCATTCCATCGATTAACTTTTTCTTTATTTAAATTTTCTTACCCCCCACCTATAACATTAAAACACCCTCACCCACCACCTGATAAAATAATCACATACTTGGATGACATAGGAATGGATGTGGTCAAACTGAGAAATTTTCACCAGTGTTCTTAATCAACATAATACAGGAACAGAGTGAGAGTCGAAGAAGTTAAGAAACTATGATAGATAATCTGCTTATCTGACAGTTGACGGTTGATAAGTATAGATTTTTTGAACTAAAAGACATATTATAATTTGTGTCACTTCCATTTGTAATAACTGCAGATTCTCCACTGGAAGAGTTCGAGGCTCTATTATTAAAAAAAAGGAAAAAGAAAAGAAAAGACCCTACCAATGACATCTCTAATAGTTACGAATAACAATAATAGAGGAAGCATATTAGCTCAAAGAAGAATAGCTTCTAGGGTGCGTTTGTTTTGGTTTCAAACTATTTCAATAAATCATTTTACACCTCACCGTGTGTTTGGTTATGCATGGAAAATAGAATTTTCAGGAAAAGCATTTCATTTGACCGTAAAAGAAAGGCTTTGACCTAGAAATTGTTTTGCATTTCTATTTTCACTTAAAATCATTTCCGGACTCAGATGCGCAGAGAGAGAGAGAGAGAGAGAGAGAGAGAGAGAAGAGAGAGTAGAGACCCTTCAAGCTCGCGCCAACGAGATCGAGCCGTGAGATCGCGCTGGCGAGATCGTCCTGTCGAGAAATCGCAACCCAGATTGCATCGCCGCCTAAAGCCTGCTGTCGCTGAACCGGTCTCGTCGCCCATGGCCCACCCATGACCGATCTCTCTCTTTCTCAATCTACCTCTCCTTTTCCCTCGATTTGCGATCACTCTCTCTTCCCCCTCCCTTTCTCTGTTTGACCGAATGGTTTTGTTTTGAGAATGGTTTTGTTTTGACCAGATTTGATTAATTTTTTGTTATGGGTTTTGTTTCTTTTGTGTTTATCTACTGTGAGACATGATATTATATATTTGTTTAGAGGCTGAGAAAATGTGAGCAACAAGTAGAAAATGTGTTTTCTATAGTACTTTCAAGAATACAACTAAACACCAGAAAATATTTTCTTTTGATCAATGTCTTTGGATGAAGAAGTATAAAGATTAGCGATTTGCAAATGACAACAACCATGTTTCTCTATCAAATTCCTTCCAAGGATATTCTCACCATTTCTTTTAGCTAGGCTTTTTTTAATTGATAGGAAAATTTTGTCTCCATCACATATGTTATTAAAGTCCAATATTGTTACTTACAATATATTTAAAACTAACATCTGAGCATGCGCTCACGATTACTATAAATCATGCAAATTCAAGTTGAATGCAAACTTGAATATCATGCAAATCATGCAAACTTGATGTTAGTTACTATCCTTGGATTTATAGTAACTTTCTTTGTGCTTACAATAAATCATGCTTATGAGAATATCAAGTTTTGAGCATTCAACAAGCATATGTTAGTTATAGTAATCTTGTGAAATTCAATCTTCTACAATCACGATAAGGTCTCCCTTATTCTTGGGCTAGATTTCTTTTCCTTTCTAATCATATTCCTTTCTGATCATATTCAGCTTTTTTTTTCTTCTTAAGACTTTTTTTCTTTTTTTTTTGAGAAACTTCTTAAGACTTTTTTATGGTCATCAGCAGGTTTTTTCGTACCATAGCTTTTCTTTTCTGCAGGCAGAGAGGTGATTTAATTCTGGAAGTGATTTAATTTCTCCAGTATGGTCATTTCAGAATTTTGATGCGTGTACTAGAGGGCTCTTTTCAATTCCATTAAAGAGGAATAATACCATTATCAAGTATTGATCTTTGTGTAAGTGTTCGTGCGTGTGTGTGTTCTATTTATCTATGGGTCATAGTGCATTTTTTTAGTCGTAAAAATTAAATTTTAAAATTGTTCATCAATTGGTTTCAATACTACATATATACATATGTTATTTACTACTTATTGCTATATGGAAACATTTCTTTAAAAATTAGAAACTATATTATTTATGAATTTATGTTTTTGTAAGGTTGAATTTATTCAACCATCTAATTGGCTTTATTCCGTGCCAAATTTGCTTGTAATTCAGCATTTAGTAACCCTGTATTTAGGTGGGTTTGTTGTAAGGGTAGTGAGTGAGATAGAGTGAAGACTGCTCAAGAGTGTGCAAGAAAACAGAGTGTCGCGGCTGGGACACGCGGGTGGACTCGCGGCTGCAAGCCGCCAGAAGCTGCACACGTGCCAAGCATGCTGGAAGATGAACAGTCATGCTAGCTGGAGCACTACAGGACAAAACAGGACAACTGGCCATACGGTTAACTCGCGACTGGATCTCACGACTTAGTCAAGCCGCGAGCCACCCCTGTTTTGTAAAATCCTGACGTTTCACATTCCTCTCCACTCTAGTATAAATACCCCTTTAACCCACGATTGAAAGAGAGCTTCCAGAGAGAATTTTGAGAGAGAAACCCTAAAGAAAAATCAGATTGTTTCACCCACAATCTATACCTTAGAGTCTCTTCAAATTCCCTTACTCTCTTCCTCTCCATTGTCAAATCCTTGAGAGGCATTATACCAAACCTGGTTCTCACCATCATCATCTCTGTGAGACAGTCGTTTGGAGTTCTGGGAAGCAGTTAGGAAGGAGCCAATCTTCATTGGTTGATGCTACGGTCTAGTAGCGGAATCCGGGAAGCTAGAAAAGAAAAAGGTTCGGCGCAACCTCGTTGGAGCAAGAAGCTTGGAGGGCTTAGGTGCACTGGGTAGATTAGGCTTGGAGGGTCTATTGCTGTCCGTGTATCCCAACTGTATTTTCTAGTGGATTGATTACCGCTTGGAGGGCGGCGGAGAGGTTTTTCGCCGAGGACTTCGGTTTCCTCTTCGATAACACATCGCGTGTTGTCTGTGTGTTTGCATCTTCCTTCCTCTCTATCTCTGCCTTTACATTATCTGCTGTGGTTTTATTTTGTTATGGCTTAGATAGTTTATAACCAATTTCATATTATAGCATGTGTTAAGTTTCCGCACACTAGTTGTTTGACATATTGCTTGAGTTGGTTAAGTTGTATTTTGGGGGTCTAAACGTTCAAAAGTGTTTTGTACACGTTTTTGAACCTTCAGTTTTAAACTAGGCTCTTTCTTATATGGATTTATGTTAAATATTTTTATTCATATAAATTTGAGGATGTTGCATTTGCCCATTGATGTTACGCATTTGTCAACTATTGAACACATCCACAAATGAATAGATGATTTGAATTTGAATTTAATTTTTATGAACAGGTTGTGAATGAGTTTGCATTATCATTGGAGTCTAATACAATACACCGTCATCAAAATTCAAGAAGAATAAACTCTATTTACAAAAGCAAAGGACTTCTTTATCACAGCTATTGGCAGCCTGTCTTTTGATGAGGATTTCACAATTCACAATTGGTTTTTGTTGAATATTGGTATGTTACTTTAACAAAAGCATTCACATTATGTTATCAAGTTTTGATATTTAGTCTTTGTTAGGACTGTGTTATTTTAAATATTATCAAGTTTGGAAATTTATTCTTGGTAGGACAATTTTTTTTTTTTTTTTTACTACTGTAGGACTGCAATGGTTAATGAGATTGAATATCTTAATTATGAAGTAACAATGGTGCAATACCAATGTTGCCTCCTATTTAATGTTTGCTGTTTTTCTTATTTTTAATTCTTACTCTTTTTTTTTTTTTTGGGTCCCTTTTTTAGGGTCACATATCAACAATTTTGTTGGATTGCATACTGGATATATTAGATGAATTCGGGTGAAAGACTTTAGAAACATATTGTATGACTCAAGGCTCATATAAAGTGGTAGTAATTAGTTGTTTAAGAACTTTTTTGTAAAAGAAATTATCCTAAATATGTCTATATTTATTAATTTGCGTAATTCTACGTTGGATTCAATTTACTGTTTTTTGGAATGGTAATGTGCATATCATTATTAATTGAAACTCCTACAATTTAACTTTATTTTTCTCAATCACACCTTTTCCATATGAAATTAATTATCCCTAACAATTTTGTGCCTTTCACTACAACTTCTTTTCATTTTTTACAAGAAATTCATTTTTAAAATTAAAAGATAATATTGCTCACGTGCAAGCCTTTCCCATAAAAAAATTTAAAACTATTTATTTTTTTTATTTTATCATTTGCTTTTTTAGGCATTTGAAACTTTTGTTATGGATGCATACTTAATGAATATATTTTAGGACTAAGTGGCCACCTTATAGGATTAAAAAAAACTTGGTGAGAGCCTTGAGAGGCGTTCTCATTAAAAAACAAAATATAATACTATTTAATTTATTATTTTTTTTGGTGTTTTTTAGGCATTTCAAACTTTTTTTTTTATAGATATGTACTAAGTGGCTGTGGCTATATTTTAGGACTAAGTGGCTACCTTCTAGAAATTAAAAAAAAAAAAAAAAAAAAAAAAAACTTCACAATGTTGAGCCTTTCCCATATATATATATATATATATATATATGAATTAATACTATTTATTTATTTTTTTTCTTTTTATGCATTTGAAATTTTGTACTAGAATTGTGCTAGTACAAAATAAATAAATTACTTTAGGGCTTGGTTTCAAAAAAATAATAGATGCACCAAAAACAAACTATGTGGCTTCATATTAAACTTTGAGAATAGGTGGCCATCTCAAACGATATTCTTGGTGTTTTAAAAAATTAATACTTTTAAATTTTTTATTAATTTTTTTAGGCAGTTGAAACTTTTGCTTTAGAATTGTGACGGTCTATAAGAAAAACAAAAAACTTCTAGGCCCGTGTTCAAAAAAATAATAGATGCACCAAAATACAAAAAATAAAAATTTATGTGACTTGATTTTAACTTTGAGAATAGGTGGACTTTTCAAGCATTCACGGTGTTTAAAAAAGTTTGATACAATTTTACAGATAACTTCACAACTTCCATTACCAAAAAAAAAAAAAAAAAAAAACCCCTCATAACATGAGAGCCTATCCTATTAAAAAAAATATTAATGCTATTTAATATTTTGGGTAGGGAAATTTCAATCAATTGAGCTACAAGTAATACAACATTTTCAAATTTTCCAATAGTCATTTTTTCAATGGTAATATTTCTTAAGAGATTTTTATTCTTATTATTCATTAACTTATAATTAGTTTCCTTAAAGCAAAACTTACCATACTTATTATAAAAAAAGTCCACCACACGTTTAGACCATTTATTTTTTTCTTATTATTCATTAATTTATAATTAATTTCTTTTTACCATACTTATATTATTTTTTGTTGGCACCATTCTTATCATTAAAAGAGTCCACCACACACCACACGGTTAGACTATTTTTCTTTTTTTCTTTTTTTCTCTCTCTTATTATACATTAAATTATAATTAATTTTCTTAAAAAAATTTAACATAATTATTATAATAAAAAAAGTCCACGGAACACCACACGTTTCTTTTTTCTTTTTTTCTTTTCTCTACCCTACCTTTTTGGTTTCATTATAGACACACACAAAGAAGAAAAGAAAATCTACAGCTAGTCATGTCACCCTCTTTTCAATTAAACATCAGAGCCAGCTTACCCTGCCCCCATTTACCACTCTCCAGTCTCCCCTCTTCCCCTTTCGTCTTCTTTTCACTCTCACAGTCTCACTCCCCAGGATTCTCTCTTTCCCCAATGGATAACGTTGTCCTTCTCCCCCAAAATCGAAGCCCTAATCTACTCGCACAACCCAGCTACGGATTTTGTCAATCAAATCAACTTTAATTCCCTTCTCCCCACGGCTGGCATTACATATATGGAGCTTGCTTTGTCCTCCTTCGTCCTTCGTCATCTTCATCATCTTCCTCCAACGACGTTCTTGCACCAAAGTTAAGTGTTTAATATTTCTGTTAAATTCAAAAATGGCATGTTTACCGTTACTGTCTTGGTTACTGTTCATTGTTGCTTGTTGCTCTTGATGTTGGACACGTTTTTCCTCCATGCCCTTCACTCTGTATTGCTCTGGATGCATCACTTTCTTTTATACATAATTCTAGAACTTGTGCGGTTACTCGGTTAGAGCATAAGGTTAGGTTGCAGTTGAGAAATTATAAAACAAATACTTAGGGCTTAAGTGTGTATTACCTATTAGATGGCGGAGACATCCGACCCTGCGAAATGGAATCAAGAACTAGAAAATGTGTTCATTGAAATTTTGTTAGAAGAAGCACAAGCAGATCAAGAGAAAATTCGTGATGGG
The DNA here is from genome assembly GCF_932294415.1 of Quercus robur. Lineage (NCBI taxonomy): Eukaryota > Viridiplantae > Streptophyta > Magnoliopsida > Fagales > Fagaceae > Quercus > Quercus robur. The sequence continues at coordinate 56,581,831 of NC_065544.1, read as the reverse complement.
ATATTGACGAAAGAACATGCGCAAGCTGTCACATTGTTGTTTTACGGCCAAACCGGAAAAGACTATAACGCCGAGCAAATATCAGGAAAATTTAAACGTATAAAAAAGAGATACTATGCATTTTCCCATCTAATTGGGAGATCCGACAAGGAATGGGATTCTAATATGAACAGAGTCAGAGGCAGCAAAGATGCCTGGGCAGAAGCAGTGGCGGTGAGTATTATACATTTAATAAATTTACATGCCGTTCATTCTTTAAATTTTTCATGTAAACAATCCAATATATACCAGTGTCTCTAATCCCATGTATACAACATCTTGTCTGTTTCTAGGTGAACTCTGTGTGCTGGGAATTCCATAGAAAAGAGCTGGCCCATTATGGGTTGCTAGCACGTCTCTTCCCCACGGTTGCACAAACATCATCAGCCAACGAGCAAGGCTGCAACCCAAAAGGGAAGCAGCCAGCTGACACCGAAACTTCATCTGGAAAGAGGATGAAGACTGTGTCCAGAGCCCCTGAAAGTAGACTTACTATAGATTCTGCACAAGGTCGTGCCTACTCAATGACCAAGGTCACAGACATTTTGAAGTCTTTGGCTGAGGAGCATCCTGAGGATCTTGATGACGTAACCATGTTCAGGGCCACTGAATTATTTGCATCGCCCGACATGAGGGAAGCTTTCATGGCCTACCTTAAGGCTAAACGACTGGGCTTGATCAAGCATTTGACTAAGTCACCCTAGGCGAGTTTGTTCAGTTGCTGTATGATTTAGTGGGAGCACGGAACAATTATGTAATAATATTTGAATATGTATTATTTGGTGGTTTGTCAGTCTGTGTGGCTGACTTATTATTGTATAAAAAAACTTGTGACTTATCTGCACTATATCTACAAATTGTAAACCCCTCCTTTTTCCTTTGTTCTTTATTTATTTCTTTAAAGTGTGGTGTTGAGTTTTTTTTGTTTGATTAGAAAGTTTTAGGATTGGTGGTTTACTGTTCCCGGCTATTGTAGTATTCTGGGTTTCGAGCTTAAAAGAAAGAAAAAAATTGAAACTTGTTTGGTGCTTGTATTGACTCAGAATGTTACTTTTTGTATCTCATTGAATGTGTAAGTTTTGGATTTGGGGTGGACAACTTAAGTGAATTGCTGTCTAAGTTTATTAAGTTAGTAAATTTTTTGGAGAAATAGTTGGAAATTTGAGATTGTTTTGGTTTTTAAAGGAGGTGGAAGTTAAGAAATTTTAATGAAGTGGATTTGAAGTCTTTGGAAGCAGCAAAAAAAAAAGGTACAGGGGGTGAAAGAAATCGCGGGTTTTATTGAGGGTGAAAAGCTTAGGGTGATGTGTGGAAGGTGGAGTTGGGTCTTTCGTTTGTAGGGCCCGAGGCAAACCCTCGGCATGCGCGTCACCTAGAGAGAGCTGGAGAGAACTAGATCCGCACCGTAATACAATACCTTCCACTATTTATTAAATGATTTAACATAGTTATTTGATGTGATTTGTTGGGAATGGCAAAAGTGGTTGTGCCCAAAGCCGTACTAATGATAATAATAATATTATGCCCGAGTTTTATATTTTTAAATTGAGATAACCTTTGATGATCTTTTTTTGGAGAGACAATATCATCTTTAATCAAATAAAATTAAATGTAAAAACACCCTTTTTTTTAAGGACCATTTGTTTAAAATTTGACATTGGGATAAAAAGAATTAATTATTATTTGGCTATGAATCAATCTAATGAGAATTTTAGTTATGTCTACTTGGATTCAATGGATTCCTATACACTCTTCTATCTTTTCTTTTTGGGATAATTACACATAACCCACCTGTGGTTTGGGCCTAGGGATGGCAATGGAGCGGGGCGGGGTAGGGCCGAAGGATGGGGTCTTTGTCCCCGCCCCGCATGATTTTGTCTTGCCCCATCCCCGCCCCACCCCACATGACAGGGAATTCTTTCTCACCCCATCCCCGCCCCTTGGGGCCCCGCGAAGCCCCGTCTCACCCCGTAAAACTCTACTTTTTGTTAATTTACCCTACAATTAGTACAATTTTTTTAATGAAACTTATTTCATTAATAAAAATATACTTGAAATTACAAATTTATCCCATCAAATCAAATAAATTTTTAGAAAAAATTGAATAATATATCCAAGTGTTTAACAAGATAATCATAAAAAAAATAAAAATAAAAATAAAAAATAAAAATCTCATAGTATAACACATAACAAAATAAAGACATAGAATCACATTGGGTAGAATAAAATATGCTAATATTAATATGTTTGTTTAAATAGCAGGGTTTTAGGGTATGAAAAATTTACAATTATAACCCTTAGTAATGCGGGGTAGAGCGGGGACGGGGAGGGGTAGGGTGGGGCGGGATGGGGTGGGTCTAAAAAGTCTAAACCCATCCTTGCCCTGCCTCGTGGTGTGGGGCTAAAATCTTGCCCCATCCCCGCCCCATCGCCTTTACAGGGCGGGGAAAAATTGCCATCCCTATTTGGGCGAAAATCACTTTGTCTATCCGTGGTTTGAAAAGTGCCACTTAACCCACCTGTCGTATGTTTCCGTTAATCTCCGTAACCCACCTCAAGCCTAGCTATTACAAAAACATCTCTTAACCACAAAACACAACATAACGCGAATCAAAACATCCAAAACTCAAAAACTTTTCAAAAGAGAGACTTGTGGTAAGATCAACATATTCTTCGTGGTTTGGAGTGTCTAGAGGGGAAGAAAACATAAGTTTCGCAACATAGAAGCTAGGGAAAAAATTTTAATTATATTAATTATGACAACATTGGTTCGACCATCAGTCTGACTCCAATCGGATCATAAAACCGATAATCAGTCTCTTTTTTTATTCTTTGTCCATTTCGGTTTTTAAAACCATGCATGAAAGCAGAAGTCTAAAGAGGAGCGTCTGAGTCAGAGACAACTCAAGAGTGTCAGACAAGACAAAAGTTACAAGACCTGTGTGGCAAAACAACTTGTGAAGGAATCTTCAAGTCATGAACCTCAAACATGCAACCAACCTTACAGCTTGTCCCAAGAACTTGACCCGTCTGGGGATCCTTCACATCCACACCATGATTAGTAAATAGAAAATCTATGCCTCATTCACAAAGTTGACCAACAGAAAGCAAATTGAGGGACAACTTTGGGACATGAAAAGTGTCACTAAGGGATAAACAAGGAGAAGAGATTGTTCCTTTATGACTAACAGGTGTAGGAGTTCCATCAGCGGTGTAAATGGTGATAGGGTGTTCTAAGGGTGCCTTATCAGAAAATTGGGATTCATTAGGAGTCATATGGTTACAACGTGCAGTATCCAAAAACCAAGGTTGTTTACCTAAGGTGACAGAAAGGGCAGTGGAAGTTTGGGATAAAAGCTGTTGAATTATTGCCTCAATATGAGCCGTAGTAAGTGAGGAAGCCAAAGATGGACCTATATGAACCGATGGATCTGAAAGACATACAGTAGCTGCTTGAGGAAAAGAAGCTTTATTCTGCTCTTGCATAAATTTCTGCAGTTTGCAACAAACTGAGATGTAATGGCATTTGGCATGGCAAAACTCCTAGCGAGTACCTTTGGAAGACTGAGAGGTGGGACGCCCAGAGTTTATTCGTGGAGGAGCAGTGAATGCAACAATGAGAGGCCACGAAGATAGTGTAGTCAATACATGATCAGAGGATGACATGTGATGAGTAGGCTGACGGTTCTCCTCAGAAATGAGCTCCTTTACTACAAAATTAATTGTCAATTGTACGAATCTCAAACGTACGAGGTTTGTACGAGATTATGCAAAATTTACAAATTTGACAATTTTTGGGCCAAACGTCGTACAACTTAAAATGAAAACTATTTTGAATATTGGAAACAATTTCTGGATGGTTTTAAGACTTTACCCACAATATATAAATAATTGTCACTCTCACTTTAAATATATTCTTCTTTCAAAACTTTCAGAGGAAAACTAAGTATTCTCGGGGACTTCTCCAAAATTTTTGTATTTATAACGTAATAAATATGGTTGTATCATAGGGATATGTTTGTAGTAACATTTTAGCAACTCTTCTGTGGGTGCATATATTGTCTAAGGATAATGTGTCTTTATGGCTCCAAATTGTCAAATGTTTTGTATGATTATTAAATCACAATATTTTTTATTATACTTTTTGGTAGTGAAAATTTGATGTGTGGTCCTTTTTTTTTTAACGTGAGAAGTGCTACTTCCGCTTTAGTAGAAATAAAATGAAAAAAACTGTGGCAATGAAATCAGAAAAAATATGTTTAGAGAATCTTGTACGTACGAGATTTTCAAGTTTCTTTTGCATCAATATTTCCTGAGAGTATGTACGAAACTCAACCGTACGAGTGTTGGAGGGGATTCAACAGAATTTACGAAATTGACAGTTTTTTGGACAGAGTTTGTTCCACGTGAAATGAAAACAATTGTGAATATTTGTGTTGGGAAATTTAGACCCCGGTTGATAGAATTAACAAGTTTTAAATCCAAGTTGTTAATTAGATTTATTTTCAATAAAACTTGTTAAAACAAACAAACATCAATATCATGTCAAAATCATGCAGCGGAAAAATAAATAAGACAAGATATGATGGTCCAAGAAAACCAATGAAACAAACTAGTTTCACAGTAAAAAAACCTAGGGGTAAACCTTCCCAAAGAGCAATCCACTATAGAAAAGAGAAGTTTTAGATCTAGTACAAAACCTTTGTCCCTAGACTCTACAATCCCTGTAGATGAGCTTGCAGCAGAAACCTTCTACCGCTTCAGAACCTCTAAACTCTTCAATATATGAACGCCACCCTTTTGATGCACAAATCCCAGTACGTGACTGATCAATTGCGCAGATCCCAGTACACAACTTAATCACCAACTAGAAGAAGTTGGCTACAAAGTTCTTCATTTCATCAACAATGAAGATCAAGAAGCACTTGGTTACAAAACCCTAAGGCACAAAGATGCATTAGCTTCTTTCAGAGAGAATAAGGCATCGATCTCCTTTTACATATGTTCTCCTTGTATTCTCTTATGTAACCGCCTCTAAAATAAGCCTTATATAGGTCAGATACAGCTATCGAGGAGACAGGAGCTTTCTCAATTGATCCACTAGCTGTTGAGGAGCTGTCGAGATTGCGATACGAAACAGCTTAAGAGCTTGACAGATAGCCTAGCTGTCGAGAGGTGTCGAGAAGCTATCGAGTTTTAAAAATCAGTACTTTCTCACTTCATTCTTGGATAGACTTGCATGGCTTTAACACTTGAACTTGAAACAAGGTTTCTTGAAGTATTAAACACATCCTAGTTCTACCCAAATACAAGTAAAGTGTGTTTTGTCAAAAGATTAGCCAATTACATAAAATATGTCCTTAACAATTTGAAACAGCTTTTGGATGATTATAACTCTTTACCCCTGATATATAATTGATTCTAACTCTCACATTCTGTACTTCTTTCAAAACTTTCCAATAAACACTAAAAATCGTAGGTGACTTCTCTGAAATTGCTGTATTTAGAACGTAATTAAACATGGTTGTGTCCTAGGGATAAATCTGCAGTAACATTTCCTGTGTGGGTACATATAGTGTCTAAGGGTAAGGTTTTGGTTGTGGTTCCAAATTGTCAAATGTTTTTGTTTAATTCTTAAATCACTATACTTTTTAATAATTTTTGTGAGTAGAAATTAGATGAGTAGATCCTTTTTTTTTTCTTTTTTTTTTTTAATGTGATAGGTGTTACCTCCTCTTTGGTAGAGGTAATCTGAAAGAAACTGTGGCGATGAAATTGAGAAAAAAAAAGTTTAGAGAATCTCATACGTACAAGAGATGTATGTAAATCGTACAATTTTCAAGTTTCTTTTGCATCAATATTTTGTGAGAATCTATATGAAACACGAATGTACGACTGTTGTGGGGAGTCTATAGAATTTACGAATTTAACAATTTGTTCCAATTGAAATGAAAACGTTTGTGAATATTTAAAACAATTTATGGACAATTATCTTTCCTTGCCCATGATATATAAATTCTAACTCTCACTTTGAATGTCTTCTTCTTTGAAAACTTTCTTAGAAACACTAAAAATCCTCTAGGACTCCACCAAAATTTCTATATTTTGAATCTAATAAACTTGGTTGTATTCTGGAGATAAATTTATGGTAACCTTTTAGTAAACGTTGTGTGGGTGCATACATTGTCAAAGGAAACTATTCATTGGAGCTCCAAATTATCTTGTGTTTTGTTTGATTATTGAATCACTATATTTTTTAATTATATCTTTTAATACCAAAAATGAGATTTTTAGTCCCAATTTTTTATAATGTGAAATATGTTATTTCCTCTTTAGCGTTGAAAGAGTGACAAAAAAAGTTGCAAACAATTGAAAAAATAAAGTTTGTAGAATGTCGGATGTACAAGAGTGTTAGATTTTTTTCATCAAAATTAATTGTCGGTTGTACGAATCTCAAGCGTAACTGATTTGTACAAGATTACACAAAATTTACGAATTTGACAAATTTCGGGCCAAAAGTCGTACAACTTGAAGTTAAAACTATTGTGAATATTGGAAACAATTTCTAGATGGTTTTAAGACTTTACCCACAATATATAAATGATTGTAACTCTCACTTTAAATATATTCTTCTTCCAAAACTTTCAGAGGAAAACTAAAAATTCTCTAGGACTTCTCCAAAATTTATGTATTTAGAACGTAATAAACTTGGTTGTATCCTAGGGATGTGTTTGTAGTAACATTTTAGCAACTCTTCTGTGGGTGCATATATTGTCTAAGGATAACGTGTCTTTATGGCTCCAAATTGTCAAATGTTTTGTATGATTATTAAATCACAATATATTTTATTATACTTTTTGGTAGTGAAAATTTGATGTGTAGTCCCTTTTTTTTAACGCTAGAAGTGTTACTTCCTCTTCAAAAGAAATAAACTGAAAAAAATTGTGGCAATGAAATTATAAAAAATATGTTTAAAGAATATTGTACGTATGAGATTTTCAGGTTTCTTTTGCATCAATATTTCCTAAGCGTATGTACAAAACTCGACCGTACGAGTGTTGTAGGGGATTAAGCAGAATTTACGAATTTGACAATTTTTTGAACAAAGTTTGTTCCATGTGAAATGAAAACATTTATGAATATTTGAAACAGCTTTTGGACGGTTATAACTCTTTACACCTGATATAAAAATGATTCTAACTCTCACATTTGAAAACTTTCTAAAAAGCACTAAAAATCGTAGGGGACTTCTCTAAAATAGCTGTATTTAGAACGTAATTAAACATGGTTGTGTCCTAGGGATAAATCTGCAATAATATTTTAGCAACTCCTGTGCGGGTGCATATAGTGTCTAAGGATAACGTTTGGTTGTGGTTCCAAATTGTCAAATGTTTTGTTTAATTATTAAATCACTATAATTTTTAATAATTTTTGGTGGTGGAAATTTGATGAGTAGCTCCTTTTTTTCTTTTTTAATGTGATAGGTGTAACCTCCTCTGTGGTAGAGGTAATCTAAAAGAAACCATGGTGGTGAAATTAAGAAAACAAAAAAAGTTTATAGAATCTTGTACATACAAGAGATGTATATAAACCGTACGATTATCAGGTTTCTTTTGCATCAATATTTCGTGAGAATTTGTACAAAACACAAACGTACGAGTGTTGTAGGGGATTCTGTAGAATTTATGAATTTTGCAACTTATTGAACAATATTTGTTCCAATTGAAATGAAAACGATTGGGAATGTTTAAAATAATTTATGGACAGTTATAACTCCTTGCCCATGACATATAAATGATTCTAACTCACACTTTGAATGTCTTCTCCTTTGAAAACCTTCTTAAAAACACAAAAGAAATCCTCTGGGACTCCACCAAAATTTATATTTTTAGAACCTAATATATGTGGTCGTATTCTGGGGATAAATTTATGGTAATCTTTTAGTAAATGTTGTGTGGGTGCATACATTGTCTAAGGAAAGTATTTCATTGGAGCTCCAAATTATCTGGTGTTTTGTTTGATTATTGAATCACTATATTTTTTAATTATATTTTTAATACCAAAAATGAGATTTTTAGTCCCAATTTTTGATAATGTGAAAAGTGTTATTTCTTCTTTAGCGCTGAGGGGGTGACAAAAACTGTGGCAAACAATTGAAAAAAATAAAGCTCGTAGAATCTCGGACGTACGATAGTTGTATATAAGACATACGAGAGTGTCAAGTTTCTTTTCATCAATATTAATTGTTGTTGTACGAATCTCAAACGTACGAGGTTTGTATGAGATTATGCTAAATTTACGAATTAGACAATTTTTGGTCCAAAAGTCGTACAACTTGAAATGAAAACTAATGTGAATATTGGAAACAATTTCTGGATGGTTTTAAGACTTTACCCATGATATAAAAATGATTGTAACTCTCACTTTAAATATATTCTTCATTCAAAACTTTCAAAGGAAAACTAAAAATTCTCTAGGACTTCTCCCAAATTTCTGTATTTAGAACATAATGAACTTGGTGTAATCCTAGGGATATGTTTGTAGTAACATTTTAGCAACTCTTAGGTGGGTGCATATATTGTCGAAGGATAACATGTCTTTGTGGCTCCAAATTTTCAAATGTTTTGTATGATTATTAAATCACAATATATTTTATTATATTTTTTGGTAGCCAAAATTTGATGTGTAGTCCCTTTTTTTTAAACGTGAGTAGTGTTACTTCCTCTTTAGTAGAACTAAACCGAAAGAAATAGTGGCAATGAAATTAGAAAAAATATGTTTAGAGAATCTTGTACGTACGAGATTTTTAGGTTTCTTTTGCATCAATATTTCCTAAGAGTATGTGCGAAACTCAATCATACGAGTGTTGTAGGGGATTTAGCAGAATTTACGAATTTCATAGTTTTTTGGACAAAGTTTGTTCCACGTGAAATGAAAACATTTATGAAAATTTGAAACAGCTTTTGGACGGTTATAACTCCTTACCCCAAATATGTAAATGATTCTCACTCTCACATTCTATACTATTATGAAAACTTTCTAAGAAACACTAATAATCGAAGGGACTTCTCCGAAATGCTGTATTTAGAATGTAATTAAACATGGTTATGTCCAAGGGATAAATTTGTTGTAACATTTCAACTACTACTGTGTGGGAGCATATAGTGTCTAAGGATAACGTTTCGTTGTGGTTCCAAATTGTCAAATGTTTTGTTTAATTATTAAATCACTATATTATTTAATATTTTTTGCTAATGGAAATTTCATGTATTGTTCCCTTTTTTTTTTTTAATTTGATAAGTGTTACCTCCTCTTTAGTAGATGAAAAGTGAACGAAATGGTGGTGATGAAATAAAGAAAAAAAGAAGTTTAGAGAATCTCATACGTAAAAGAGATGTATGTAAACCGTACAATTATCATGTTTCTTTTGCATCAATATTTCGTGAGAATCTGTATGAAACACGTACGTACAAGTGTTGTAGGGGAGTCTATAGAATTTATGAATTTGACAATTTGTTGAACACAATTTGTTCCAATTGAAATGGAAACATTCATGAATGTTTAAAACAATTTATGGACAGTTATATCTCCTTGCCCATGATATATAAATGATTCTAACACTCACTTTGAATGTCTTCTTCTTTGAAAACTTTCTTAGAAACACTAAAAATCCTCTAAGACTCCACCAAAATTTCTATTTTTAGAATCTAATAAATTTAGTTGTCTTCTGGGGATAAATTTATGGTAACCTTTTAGTAAATGTTGTGTGGGTGCATACATTGTCTAAGGAAACTATTTCATTGGAGCTCCAAATTATCTGGTGTTTTGTTTGATTATTGAATCACCAAATTTTTTAATTATATCTTTTAATACCAAAAATGAGATTTTTAGTCCCAATTTTTTATAATGTGAAAAGTGTTATTTCCTCTTTACCGTTGAAAGAGTGACAAAAAATGTTGCAAACAATTAAAAAAATAAAGTTTGTAGAATCTCGAACGTACGAGAGTGTCAATTTTCTTTTCATGAAAATTAATTGTCAGTTGTACAAATCTCAAACGTACGAGATTTGTACGAGATTACACAAAATTTACAAATTGGACACTTTTCGGGCCAAAAGTTGTACAACTTGAAGTGAAAACTATTTTTGAATAATCTTGTACAAGGTTTGTACAAGATTATTCAAAATTTATGTATTTGACAATTTTTGGGCCAAAAGTTGTACAACTTGAAATGATAACAGTTGTGAATATTGGACACATTTTCTAGATGGTTTTAAGACTTTACCATGATATATAAATTATTGTAACTCTCTCTTTAAATATATTATTCTTTCAAAACTTTATGAGGAAAACAAAAAAAAATTTGGGACTTCTCCAAAATTTCTGTATTTAGAACGTAATAAACTTGGTTGTATCCTACGGATATGTTTGTAGTAACATTTTTGCAACTATCTGTGAGTACATATATTATCTAAGAATAACATGTTTTTACAGCTCCAAATTGTCTAATGTTTTGTACGAAAATTAAATCGCAATATTTTTTATTATACATTTTGGTAGTGAAACTTTGATGTGTAGTCGCCTTTTTTTTTTTTTTTTTTTTTTTTAATTTAAGAAGTGTTACTTCCTCATAGTAACAGCAGTGATTTCATCAGTGACTCAAAAGTGACAATACAGTATCGTTTTTTATTTTTTATTTTTATTTTTTTAATATTTTTTCCCCCACAAAACGCAGGTAGCAATACTGTAACCCATACAGAATTTTTTTTTTTTTGTTTTTAAATATTTTTTAATTTTAATTTTATTCAAAAAATGTAAATGGCAAGACACACGTTTAACTTCTTTTTTAATTCAGTTTCTTTTTTAAAAGAACGTTATGATATTTACAACAAAAAAATTAATTATGCATATACATACATACATACATACATATATATATATATATATCCTGACGCACTTTAACTTTTTTTTTTTTAATTCAATATTTTTTGATAAGAATGTTATGATATTAGAAATATTGGACAATTTTTTATTAAAAGAAAAAGAGCATCACCAAAATTACAATCATTCTTTAAAACCAAAATTGCATCACCAGACTATTTTGGAAGGCCTAAACATATAAACTTTAAAATTTGGGCTAAACTTGTTGGGTGTGATTGGTAACAATTCCAGCAACCAAAAATGCAAATATTTTCCACAAAAAACCAAATGAGCCACAGTTTATATCTTTAAAATGAATTACAAGAAACAAAATATACTATCCACTAGCAAAATACCCATCTATACAGTCAATCCAAATTTCATAATGATTTTTAAGATGTCAATTTTCTATCCATTGAATTAAATAAATAGTTAAGATTAAAACTATTGCCGTGGGATCTCAATCCCCTCACAAAAACAAAAACTGGATACAAAACATACTTGCTCGCTTTGAACAGCTCCCTGATTGTGTCTTTTAGTTTGCTCGCTTTGAACAGCTCCCTGATTGTGTCTTTTAGTTAGATTTAACTGGTCACGTGAATCATCTCTGGCATCCATGCCCAGCATACTTTTTCAGTGTTCTTGGATTCAAATCTGTTCGACCGTAGAAGATTTAATGATATGACCCTTTGATGGGAGCCAATAAACCGTATGGCTTAATAACATATAAATTAAAAAAAAAAAAGTTTGTTGCAGACTCTTGTTTTCCATCCACGTTAGAGAGCGAGGGAGGTTGAGACTGCGAACTGAAAAATTACCTCCTTTTGAAATCCTTCCATTATAAAGGAAACGTGTTCGAGATTTTATTTAAAGAAACTCTAAATATAAATCTGACAAAAATTCAAAAAAAAAAAATCTGACAAAAATTCAAGCTTTTGGAAAGTACAAGTGTATCATGTTGATGAAAACAACAAAAACATAAAAAAGGGCCCACTCTATATACCTTTCCGAGCGTTAAAAAGGTTTTATCTTCCTTCATATAGCACAATCAAGCCTCACACATAAAAATCCTAAAAAAATACAAAAGAACAATTGACTACTTAAATACAAACACAAGCATAGGAAATATGCTTCTAAGAAACTGAAGCTATATAGAACATGTGTTATTGGCATAAAAATCATAAATCAATAAAATAGCTTACAATTCATATTACTAAATAAAATTATTGATTTAATTACTAGAGGCACAATACAATAATTAAAAAATAAAAATAATTATTTTTTGATATAAACAACTATATATTTTTATTTTTATTAAATAATAATATGTCAACTTACTTGTAAATATCTTTCCTAAACCTTCCATTCCAAATTTCCTGCAAAAGATCTCACTGATTAGAACAAACAAATAGAAGAAAAAAAAAAGAAAATAGATTTAAATAAAAGACTTAAAGGAAAAGATGAATATCAATGTCATAAAAAAAAAATACCATTCTGGCAATAGTGTCATTTTCTACGTCTTCTTCTCAGTATTTTCAGTACATCTTCACAAGTCTAAGTTCACAAGACTGGCGGAGATGAGCAACCAAATTCAAACCACACATTATTTTGTAGGAAAAAAAACCAACATGAATGTTTCATACTCTCTTTTTTCACCACCACATTCCAAAAGCTTTACAAATCTCTTCCTCCACATATCCAAACAAATCAAAACCATAGAAAATCAGTTTATAGACGACAGCAAAAGTAATCTAGAATTAGTGAATAAAATTGTGCGCTTTTACAAAGCAGCTAAAAAGGAGTCAGAAGACAGGCTGCAAGATGGGGCTAACCAGAAACCACAATACAGTTTACGGTTTGGGCTCATCACCGTCCGTACAATTGGGCTCGGGAGCGCGTGGTCCGTCGACCGCCGGATCATCGGCGGCCACTAGTGGCTGCTGTTCTTCCGAGCTGGCGAGTAGGGAACCCGCGGTTGGGGTCTGGAACAGGTCCTCTAGATCAGAGTCCTTCCCCAAATCGACAGCCTCATCGCCGTCCGTACAATTGGGCTCAGGAGCGCGTGGTCCGTCGACCGCCGGATCATCGGTGGCCACCGGATCATCGGCGGCCACCGGTGGCTGCTGTTCTTCCGAGCTGGCGAGTAGGGAACCCTTGGTTGGGGTCTGGAACAGGTCCTGAGGGGTACTATCGTCTTTCTTCTCCTTCTCCTCGGGTGTCACTGGCAGAGACACCATGACGATCGGCGTGGAATCCACTTCCACTTCCAGGGGCTGGGTCGGGTCGTCGGAGTCTTCATCGGACCATCCGTCCGTTTTTAGGGTTTGGAATCAGAACCCAGATATTCTCTGATTGAAACTACCACTTATTCCAAGAACAAAGCAAAGCAAATTTCTTCCCCCAGAAATACCGCTATCTCTCTCTCTCTTTCTCTTAGGCTATAGTTAGATATATATAAAGCAAAATACAGGTACAGACCTAATTATTATCTGTGTAAAAACTCAAAATATACCGACATAGAAGTGTACTGAGAGGCGCTTGGACTATTAAAATCTAGCTTTGTTGGATTTGGTGGCTCTGATTTGACCAAGTTGTATCACAAATTATCTACAAGCACCCAATCCTCAAAAACAAAAGAACAATTGACTACTAAAATACAAGCACAAGCATAGGAAATATGCTTCTAAGAAACTGAAGGTATATAGAACATGTGTTATTGGCATAAAAATCTTAAATCAATAAAATAGTTCACATTTTATATTTCCAAATAAAATTATTGATTTAATTATTAGAAGGCGCAATACAATAATTAAAAAAAATAATTATTATTTTTTGATATAAACAATTATATATTTTTATTTTTATTAAATAATAATATTTCAACTTACTTGTAAATATATCTTTCCCAAACCTTCCATTCCAAATTTCCTGCAAAAGATCTCACTGATTAGAACAAACAAATAGAGGAAAAAAAAGAATATAGATTTAAATAAAAGACTTAAAGGAAAAGATGAATATCAATGTCATGAAAAAATACCATTCTGGCAATAGTATCATTTTCTATGTCTTTTCTCATGTATTTTCAGTACATCTACACCAGTCTAAGTTCACAAGATTGGCGGAGATGAGCAAGCAAGAGAATGGGCGAGATTGGAGGAGAGAGAATCTCGGCTATAGAGCACAGAGAATGGGACTGGCTTGGGAGTTAGAAAGGAGAAGACTAGGATAGTTATAAAACACAGCGAAGGAAAACAAAAATAAATGAGCAGGTAAGATACACTAGGCATGTTAAATGAAGACAAGTAGGGTGACAAGTGGGTCGGTGGGAGTGTCATAATGAGATATAATAAAATGAAGGCATAAAGGGGTGTAATGAATTATATAATAATTAGAATCAAGCACGTACATTGTATTTCAAAAGTTTTTTTTTTTTTTTTTAAATATTAATAATTTACATTTATTATTGTGGGGCAAAGAATTTGTGGTCCTGGTCCATTTTCCGTTCGGGCCTAAGGCCCGTGCCGAGGAGAGTAGTTGTCGAGGATAATTAACGAAAGTCTCAATGGCCTAGGGAGGCAGCCGAGGATGACCCTGTCCTCAGCATCCCGAGAACTAAAAGGGAATAACAACACGTCATCAAAGGCAACCTCCAAAGCGCTCCTAGAATAAAAGGCGAGTGGAATGGGACTTGCACGGGGTGCAGTGTGGGAATGGATCAAGGAAAAGATATTACATCCGCATTGAATGCGCCAACAAACGTCCTAACCACATTGATGGGAAAAAACCCCTGAACAGTGTGGCTTTAGTTATTGCAACTAACAGAAAGTAGAGAGAGGCAGCTAATGGAACAGGCACTTGAGTAGCTACCTGCCCAATCGACAGATGGAAGGTCAGGATCAACTGGAAAAGACTATATAATGTAAAAGTTCATGCGCCAAAAAAGGAGGAGGGGGGACATATCGTCTCCCGGACCATTGAGCCCTAAAAAAGGAGAATAATAAGAACATGAAGCTACTCGGACGAGGTCTGGGGACCGGAGCCACTCAGGTCGTGTTGGAAAAAAGTCTTGTTAGATACGCCAAGTTCACCCTCGTGCAAATTACTATGAAAATCATGACTAACCACCGTCCGGTGACTAAGGCCTAGCCTTTCAGCCCACTCTCTACAAATTTATTATTTGGGTCTTTAACGTTCGAACCCAACACACCAACTTGAGGTCGTTATAAATTGAGTCCTTACAATTATAATTTTAAAATATTTTTTTAAATAAATAAAAATGTTAAAACTTTAATATAGATAATAAAAATCAATTTAAAGAAGAGAATTCTTTTATATAGTATAGATAATATTAATAAAATACAAATGTTGTAATTCATTTCTTAAATAATGGATAATAGTTTATTTATTATATTTTAAAATTTGTTATGAAAAAAAGATGGTTAAATTTTTTAATAATTTTTCATAAAAATAGTATTAATTTTTTAAAAAATAATTTATTAACAAATATTCTAAAATGGGAGGCGTGTCGCATGAAACTGAAACACTTCACAGTAAAAAATAAAAACATGCACAATTTTGTTTTCCCCACGCTTTGGCTTGGGCTTACATGTGTTTTGAATATGACTGGCCAATTTGTGATTGTGTTGGGATAGGGTTGGGTCATCGTTCATTTCCAACAAGTTATTACTCTTTCATATTAGAGAAAGCGTGTTGCAGTTGTAAAAGCTTCATAGGCACTGCTTGGTCCCATCAGTAATTTCAGTGATTAGACTACTCACCATTTCAAATGCATTTTATAGCTTCAGGTTTGATTTTATTGACAGTTTTTTTTTTTTTTTTTTTTGAAAACGATCTTCTCATTTAATTAGATAAATTCATAAATGCATGGAATCTAAGTACAAGGCTTTATATTCTAAGAGTATCTCCAACAGTCTCTGTAAAGCTATTTTTGGACTACCAACAACTATTGTTCACGCTCCAGCAGCTTCTCTAAACACACAAATTCTCCAAATTTTTTTTGGATTTGTTACAGTAATTCTCTTAATTTAGAGAATACTGTAGCAACTCCTAACTATTATTTTCTCTTAAAAAAATACCTGGTTGAATAAAAAAAAATTCTTTCTCTTTCCTCCTTTCTTCCTTATTCATCTGTCTCTCTCTCAAACGGTAACACAATCAAAACACAAACACAATAACAGATCAAGAACAGGAAAAAATACAAATTTAATTAAAACAAAAAATCTAAAATCAAAACAAAAACAACAGATCAAGAGCATGAAAGCCTATCTAAGCTCCATTGTAACAACAAAGTGAATCAGAACAAGATTAAAAAAAAAAAAAAAAAAGACGAAGGCCATGTTGGCTGTGTGTGTGTGTGTGAGAAGTGAGCTGAAGAGGAAAGAAAATAGAAGCAGAAATAGAAAAAGTAAAAAAAGAGAAGCTAGAGAAAGAGAGATAGAGAGAGAGCTGAAGAAATGATCCGGAATGAACTAGAAGAAAAAGAAAAAGAAGGTAGATAGAGGAAAGGAGTGGGATACATGGGTGGTGGAGAAAAAAACCAAGAGAAAAAAAAAAAAGAAAAGAAAAAAAGAAGAAACAACTTTCCACAAATTTTGTTGTGAAATTAGTGCGTAAAATATTGTAAATATAACACTTCTCATTGAAAAATATAGTTGTTTAAAAAAGAATAAATGATGATTAAAAAAAGAATAAACAATGAATGAAGAAATAATATTTAAATGAGATAGAGAATGTGATAAAGAATCTGTTGAAAAGTGTATTTGAAAAAGTGGGTAGATAAAAGCTAAATATCACTGTTCATTCTCCAAACAATACAAGAATTTGAAAAAACTGCTGGAGATGCTCTAATCTATAGACTCTATACTTTATAAAGTTTTGCTTCAAAGTTTAATTCTTGCCTTTTTTTTTTTTTTTTTTTTTGACAGGATTGAGTGGTCACATCATGAGTTAAAAAGTCATCTTAAATGCTATCAACTTTTTTTTTTTTTTAAATTGAAAATGCTATTAACTTTGGAAAGGAAAGTTTGAGGCCAAAATGGTCAAATGACCATAAAATTCTAACCATATAATTAGTAGATTCAGTTTCTAAACTTTATCATTTACTAGCACCTCGAGTTTATGAGACTCGATTTTCCTGGTCCGATGTGGCATATGTGTCCTATGTGAAAATCGAGTCTCTAAGACTCGATTTATAAACCAAAAAATTTTAAAAAATTCTAAGTCCCTTGTACAAGCCGAAATATCCAAAATCCATAAAAAAAATTTAAGAAATCCGAAGAGACTCAGATCAGAGAAGCCGAAATACCCAATAAAAATTTAAGAAATCCAGATTAGAGGGAGAGACTCAGATCAGAGAAGCCGAAATACCCAAAAAAAATTTCAAAAATCCAGATCAGAGGGAGAGATTTAGATCTCGGCCAGTGCGTTGCCTCGTGTGACCCAAGTAGCATGTTGCCTCGTGTGACCCAAGTAGCGTGTTGCCTCGTGCAACCCAGACAGCGCGTGACCTAAGTCGCGCAGCCCAGATCGCGTGCTGCCTGGGTCAATCACCTTGCACCGCGCTGCCTGGCCCGGGTTGCCACCTGGCCTGGGTCACGCATCGCCGCACAGCCTAGGTTCTTCTCTCTTTCAGTTTTTTTTTTTTTTTTTTTTTTTTTTTTTTTTTTTTTTTTGGGTATGTTCTGGTGTCTAAATGGTCTGGTATTTATAAAAGTTGTAAATCGAGTCTTACATGTGGTCGCCATGTGGAATTTTTCCACATCGGACGTGATTAGACCATGAAAATCGAGTATTTGAGAGTCGATTTATAGGTCAAAATCGAGTCTCATAGACTCGAAATACTAGTAAATGATAAAGTTTGGAAACTGAGTCTACTAACTATATAGTTAGAATTTTATGGCCATTTTGGCCATTTTGGCCAAAGTTTGAACGTTTCACTTTCACACCTACCAAGTCTAAAAATAAAAAAAAAAATTAAAAAAAAAAGGTGATAATTTATAGTAATCAAAACAAAAAAAGAAACAGTAATTGCAGGATTGAGAGGTGTACTATGCAATACCTTTCAACGGTTGAAATTAAAAAGTTAATTTTTAATATCAACCATTTGATAAGAAAGTTAAAAAAATTAAAATAAAAAGAAATTGAAAATTAAAATTAAAATATAATTAATAATTTTAAAAAAGTAAAAATAATGAGATAGAAATTACACAATGTAACAACTCTTCATCCATATATAATTGTACCCTAATTCATTCCATACACACCTAACAAGAAAATCCCACAGGATTCTCTCCATATATATATATATATATATATATATATATATCAATCGGGTCAATCAGAGGGTCATGGGTTTGAGGTGTACTTCACAGAAAAATACATCAACTTTTTTTTTTAGGCTAAAATATAAAATTGACTCTTTAAGTTTCATATTATTTTCATTTCAGTCTTTTAAATTTCAGTTTTGTTATTTCGATTCTTTAATTTTCAAATTTTATCAGTTCAATCCTCTATTAGGCTTTTGTTAAGTTTTGTCATTTACTAACTAAAACAACGTCATTTTAGACGATTTATAAAAAAAAATTATTTCCTAATTTAAAAAAACTAAAAAATGTTAATTACCAAAATAAATAAATAACAACAACAACTAAGGGCTCCGACGCCATTGGAGGCATAGAACAAGATGTTGATAATGGTAGTGCAACCATTAATCTAAAACCAAAGGAAAATGTGAGACCATAAGGCCTTCAAAGCATGCCTGAGTCCTGCATTTATGCCTATGAGCTCTCAAAGATCAATGGCGGAACCAGAAATTTATCTTTGTTGGGAAAGATTTAGAGATTTGCTTAATGCTTGTCCACATCATGGCTATGAAACTTGGCGTATAATTAGTTTTTTCTATGAAAGTTTAGCTCCAAAGATGCGCCAATTTGTAGAGATGATGTGCAATGGAGAGTTATTGAATAAAGATCCTGACGAGGCTTTTGATTACTTTGATCTCTTAGCTGATAATGTCCAATCTTGGGATACCATTGATACCTCAAATAGGTCTAGAGCATCCACCAACCCCTTTGGGGGTGGTAAGTACCAATATAGGGAAGATGATGATAGTGGCAAAGCTAGGAATTTATATTTGGGGGGGCCCATGTATAATTTTTTTTTGTGTGTATATGAAATGTAAAATAGTAATATACAATACATCATAACTGAATATGTATAAACCAAAGTATATTTAATTAAAATTAAACAATCATGAGACAAAATTAAAAAAAATGATTTAATATCTTTAATCAACTATAAAATGGGAAAAGTCACAAAACATACAATAACATAAAAGCTAAACATCTTTGTTCAAAACTGTAAGCTACGCTCTTTAAGAGATCTAGAGTCATCAAGTATTGAGTCAGTTAGTTATTTGAGAGAAACTCATCCTCCATTTTGTTGCGCAATCTTGTTTTAACAATTTTCATAACTAAATACATGAATATATATTGTCTATAATATATTGATTATTATAATAATAAATAATATATTATAAGAAATTTAAAAAAGAAAGCAATAAAAAAAAATAAAATAAAAACTAAACAAAGAAAATACAAATACCTGGAGCACACGATGACACAGCACAAGCACAAGCACAAGCACAAAAGCTTCACAAAATTGAGGGGCCCACAACAATAGCTTACTAACAATTATAATGAGAAAGGAACAAAATTAGTCACTTTTTATGGTCTAAATTCAACATATAATACGTTTACCCAAGAAAAATTGAACACATTGTACATACATTACACTATTGCAAACTTTAAGGTTTGGATATCTTTAGTGCAAAAATTCAATAGAATTCATTTTTGATGTGTTTGGTTCGACAAATATTGGTTTTGGAAAATATTTTCTACATTTACAGGTGTTTGGTGCGATTGCAAATGTTGGTCAAACAAAAATTGTTTTCCTATTAAACGTAAAATAAAGACACTTATGGCAAAAATTGGTTCACGCTTTCATTTTTTGTTAACTATTTTCCGCTTTACCCAAAACTCATCAAGCTAACCCCTATCCCCACTGTCAGCTACCCAACCACCACCCCACTAATGTCTCCAGTCTCCATTGGCCAACTACCACCACTAGCCTCTACCACTACCAATTCCCGATCATGCTTTTTTTATCTAAATTTTTTAATATTTTATTATATATGTACTTGGGAGATGAGAAAATGTGGGAAAGTAGTTTAAAAATATGTAATCCATAGCATTTTCAATAACACAACCAAAAACCTGAAAATATTTTCTTTTCCAAAAAATATTTTACGTTTGGAAAATATTTCCCAACCAACCAATACAACCTTTAAACAGACATCAGGTCTTAGAAACATTAAGTTAGTTTTACATATCAGCTTGTATAAATCTAAGGTAAAAAATTCAATAAAATTCATGTTATATAGAAAATTGTGTTAGAAATACTATTTCAGATCTATATATTAGTTGGGATACTAGAAATCCAAACTGTCACGACCCAAACCTGTATATCAGAGTTTAGAGCATGACCGGCATGTTAATATCAAGTTTACCTCAATATTAACACGAACCAACCTAAACTGAAGGTACATATCAAGAATTGTTTCTTGAATTCCTGCTTATTGTCTTGCATAAAAGCCAATATATACAAAATGATGGCAACCCTGACATTTCATTTCCTTCGAACTTGGAAACAAATACCACCTGTCTGAAACTTAAGGTATTCAAGTAAAAATTTACATAGCTAAACGTTTAGCAAAACTCTTATTACAAACCTAACCCCAAAGACATACAACTGGGGTACAAAACAAACTACAGTACCGAATTACATCTGTGCTCAAAGGATCAAGTACAACTTGATTCCTTCTATACAACAAAAGAGCTAACTGCTATACAACAAAACTCTACATTCTAACAAAACGAGAAAACACAGAATCCTTGCCACCTCTAATACTCTCGCTGCTTCCAGGAAGAACCTGTGCACTGAAATATAATAGGGTGAGCTGCGAAGCCCAGTAAGGTTTTAAAGCTCCATGGGCCTTTAATAAGAATGCATGTAAATCAAATAGTTTATGGATATGCCAAATTTGATAAAATAGCCTTCATACTGTTCATATTGTTCTTAAAAGTAACTTAAGAACTTTCAGATGAGAATGCTTCATTTTTCTTTCATATAATAAATAAAATGACATAACAAGGAACTTAAATATAAGTCAGTAATCTTATCTTTGAATGGATCATCAAATACTTTATCATAACTTCTCATCAGATTTATAACACATTCAATATACCTTTTACATAATTTCTAAATAGCTTTATACCTCATTTATAATACAGATTAGTTAATCCAATTGTAAGTCTGTCACTACTTTGGGAGGCTTCCAGCACAGAGTGCCGGGCATCCAACATTCCCCACAATGCCAGGTAATTCCGGAATCATATCATAATACATACTTTCAACCATGGGGGTAGGTTGACATCCTCCACAAGTTGGTTGTTACCAACAAGGGCGGGTACAGTAGAGCCAGTCCCACTTTTAATGGCCAATCAGAATTTCCATGGAAATGCCAGTACTATAACCCCTACTGGCTGAGTTCAGAACATAACAATGGAATAACCCGAAACTACATTTTTCTGATAACTTTGCTTTTACATAAATGTTTCACAAAGTAGCATATCCACTTCGTTTTTAAATAATATGTTCGTGATATATATCATAGCATCAATATGCTAAAACTATTATGTATGTAACATTGAATAACTCACGAACATGTATTTTACTTAAATCATGCATATACGTAATATCTCTAATTAAGAGCTTTAATACATAATATTTTTCTAAATAAATTTTTATGCTTATCAAAAGCACATGTCACAAGTCCCTTACCTGAAAACAGATGGCGCGAGAGATTGTACACGAGGAGCTCAGGTGTCCGTGTTCTCGTTCTCGCCACCTAAATGAAAAGAACCAAAACTTATTATGGACCAACTCTTCCTAATATATAAACTTATACCTCAATCACAACCTAACTCTCAAACTCTAGAAAATCCTAATTCCCATCACATAAAGTTTCCCCAAAACATATATTACAATCATCAAACATATATTGCAGCCAAACCATAGAAAAACCAATCCATAAAATTTATATATGCTTCAAACATACCAAAGGATGAGCGTATTAAATTATAGCTCAAAGCATACACCCTAACTTGAGAATTAAATCCACAAAGTTAGGTGTAGCATATATTGTTCACTGCTCATTACAGCCACGTATGCTCCATTTGTAAAATACAAACGGGCTGTCCAAAGACCTCCAATTGTCATAAAATTTTACAGGACTACTCCCCTGTATGTCCAGTATAAACCATAAAAATTTCGGAGTCAAAGCATTAACCCATGATTTACTAAAAATCACACAAGACAGTAAACTCAAATCTGTCCTGACAGAATTTCTTGCAACTTTCAAATTAAACCACTAATTTTATGTTCATCCAAATACTGTGAGACCACTTCTATAACAATCATCTGTGTCTTAGAATTCATAAAAACTACTCCTTGCATCCTAACTCACAAAATACTATTTAATACAGAATTTTCTTGTAGTGAACATCAAATCTGTCACAGAGTCAGCTTCAGTACATATTCTTACAAAATCATCAACAAATAGCAATAGGTCTTAATTTCGTTTGGATATTTTTATACCTATAGTATACATATTAAAATACCCTAATAAGCATTCAATAGACCACAATATCATCAATATTTCAAGTAACTAAAACAGAATCACCCATTCAACTTCCAGAAACAGAGTAGAGAACAAAGAGGGAAAATAAGCAAACAAATTTTACTATCCAAATACACAAAATCAGATGAGGTTTAACTTACTTACCCACACACTTTGAAGATAAAATCTTAGGGTTAATTGTCTAATTTCTTCTTCAAAGAAACTAGAATTTTTGGTGAGAAAAGGAAGGGAGAGATGTTGCCGTGTAAGGAAGGAAGAAGAAAGAAGAACAAAGAAAGGGGAAATAGAGAAAGAAGAAAAGCAGCTGCTGGACTTCAGAAGCAGCCAAGAAAATCAGAAAAGCAAGAAGACTTTTGGGGCTTGGGTACGTGTATGGCTAGGGAGAAACAAATATCACAAACACCTTTTCCCATTTTTCTTGCATTCACACACACACATATAAATATATATATATATATATATATATAAAAACTTTGCATTCACACTTACTACAAAGAATAAATAACACATTACCCACACACACATATATATATCCTTAATTTTATAAAGTTATATCTAACACATTAAAATGGCATATATGTTCTATAATATAACAAAATCAAAGTTTCATGCACTTAAAAGTAATTAAAATAATGACATGCATATAAACTCATAAAATTAATTAGGCAATTAGGTTGGGGTGTTACACAAACCCTAGTTCTTTAAGGAAAAAAATTCAATATAATTTATGTTATATAAATTATATTGAATGTTATCTTAGAAGCATTGAATTATATTTGTTATGTGGGGCTAGAGAATTTGTGACCCCGGCCCACTTTACATTAGGGCACAAGGCCTGCGCCGAGGAGAGACATTGCCGAGGACTTGCAACGAAAGTCCAAATGGCTTAAAGATGTAGTCGAGGACAATCTTGTCCTCGGCATCCCAAAACCTAGAAGGAAAGAGCGGCACGCCATCAAAGGCAGCCCCCAAAGTGCTCCCAGAAGAAAGGACGAGTACAAGGAAAAGCTGTCACCTCCGCATTAAATGCGCCAACAAACGTCCTGGCCGCATTAATGGGGAAAAGACCCTTGAACAGTGTGGTTTCGGTTATTGCAACTAACAGAAAGTGAGAGAAGGCAGCTGATGGGATAAGCACTCGAGTAGTTACCTACATGATCAACAGATGGAAGGTCAGGATCAACTGAGAGGCTCTATATAATATAAGAATTCATCCACGAAAAGAGGGTGGGGAAAAAATAAAGAGTATTATGTATCGTCTCTAGGACCATTGTAACCTAGCGTAAAAGGAATAATAAGAACATTAAGCATCTCAGACGAGGTCCAAGGGCCAGAGCCACTTAGGCCGTGTAAAGGAGAAAGTCTTCTTGGATAAGCTCAGTTCACCTCTGTGCAATCATCACAAACACCATGACTAACGACTGTATGTTCACCAAGGCCTAGCCTTTTAGCCCACTCTCTACAAATTTATTGTTTGGGCCTTTGACGTTCGAACTCAATATCAATTTAGGATCATTACAAATTGAGTCCTTACAATTGGCACCGTCTGTGGGGAGGCTTGTGCGTTGGCGCAGGCGGCGGTTAGTCATGGTAGGATCAAGCCCCTGTCAATAAAGGTCCTTCGAAAGAAATAGTTTTGGCAGTGGTACAAACTATGCGAAAGCCTCTCCATCATTTCCAGCAGCACGCGATTGTTGCCCTAACTTAGCTCCCACTCAGGGCTACACTTCGAAGTGCCAGTGGCACGAGCAGTTCTAGGGGCTTCTAACATCAAGTTTATGCCCCACACATATGCCAAGGGGCTAATCCTCGTGGGACCAGAAAATATAAGTGTTGGACAGAACCAAGGTCTTGCATGGTCCTCGGACTCAAACCTATGGGAAAACCAGCTACTTCAAGAAAATATAAGTGTTGGATAGAACTAAGGTTTTGCATGGTTCTCGAATTCAAACCTATGGGGAAACCAGCTACTTCAAGAAAATATAAGTGTTGGACAGAACCAAGGTCTTGCATAGTCCTCGGACTTAAATCTATGGAGAAACCATCTACTTCAAGAAAATATAAGTGTTGGACAGAACCAAGGTCTTGCATGATCCTCAGACTCAAACCTATGGGGAAACTAGCTACTTCAAGAAAATATAAGTGTTAGACAGAACCAAGGTCTTGCATGGTCCTTAGACTCAAACCTATGGAGAAACTAGTCACTAGAAAATATAAGTGTTGGATAGAACCAAGGTCTTGCATGGTCCTCGGACTTAAACCTATGGGGAAACCAACTACTTCAAGAAAATATAAGTGTTAGACAGAACCAAGGTCTTGCATAGTCCTCGGACTCAAACCTACGGGAAACTAACTACATCAAGAAAGGTTTAAGTCCTAGACAGAATGGAAATCCCGCGCGGTCCTCAAACCCCCAACTTTAAGGAAATTAACATAACCAAGTATTTAGACCCAGCACAGTCATGCCTCGGTCCTCAGACCGAATGCCCAAAACCAGTTAAGGCTATGAATATCATCTGAAACGTGGCGAAGCACCCTAGTGCCCGGTGACCCCCTCGGACAGTTCGTTTTAGGTTATACGTCCTCGAGTGATCACCCCATACGCAATACAGAGCATTCAGCTGTTATCCCGGTTAGTCTCATATGGTTAACCTATTTGAAGTCAACATTGTTGTGCCCGTCAGTTTTGATAAGTTCAAAGAGATAACTCTTTGCTAACAAGGGCATCGACCCTAAGTACTGTTCAAAAGAAAAGGATACCAGCACATCCATTCACAAAATAATTATTACAGAAAAGAAAGAACACGCAAAATGGGATAAAATAATCTTTTATTAAATAAAGAAGTAGTACAACATACAAGAAAGGGGCTTAGACAAGCCTATACCAGAAACTAACTACCAAAAAAAAAAAAGGGGAGAGGGGATACACGTGAACAATAGATCCTTCAATTTTGCTTTAGTAGCGACTGAGCAAGTCTGGATGGCACTAGTGATGGAAGAGAAGAAGAAGTAGAGGCACCTGGGTGGCACTAGTGATAGAAGAGAAGAAGAAGTGGAGGCACCCAGGTGTCACCAGTGATGGAAGAGAGGAAGAAGCGGGGATGCCAAATCCCTATACCAGCTCTAACAGCAATCGAGCAAGTATCGTATTAGCAACAATCGAGTGAGAATGGATGGTATCGGCGATGGAAAATCTCAGTGCTATTGCACCAAAAATCTGATGCGACCTTCACCTGCTTTGGATTTTGGCTGAAGGAAGAAGAGGCTCCTTTCTTGCCTTATCGAGGGGAAGAAATGTCTTGAGTCTATGTCTCCCTTGCCCTGACTGGGCCATCTTGAATCTCGAAGATACCCAAGACTTCTGAAGAGGGTGTGGTCCCTTTACCCTCATCCTGGCCTTGACCATGTCACCCCCTAAGGCTCAATCACACTGGTAATGGGGATTTTGGGCACAATTGAAGGGTTAGAGATTTGAAAAGCCTAAAAGATCTGCAAATAAAGGGAATGACCTCCTAACGTGCTTCTTATATGGGGGGCAAGCCTGGCGGCATTTAATCTGTACAAATCTCCAAGAAAAACTACAAACGAGATAAGTCCCGCCCAATTCCCAAAGCAGTCTTCAGCCGTTGGATTTGCGTCGCCTCGTAAAGAGACCTTATTAAAGGCGTGCCTCGTGTACCAAAATGGTAGGAACGCGGCATGGGTAAACTAAAAGAATGTCTCACAACCAGGAGCGTGTCCCAGGCAAACGAAGAGGCTCCGACCTTAATGAAGGACAAGACTTGGCAAGCCGTGACATGGGCCCGACGTCACCAAAACACTCCTCTTCGTTTGAGGAGCCGGATAGTAGGATTTTGAGGGGCTATTATGGGGCCAGAGAATTTGTGACCCCAGCCCACTTTACATTAGGGCCCAAGGCCCGTGCCAAGGAGAGACGTTACTGAGGACATGCAACGAAAGTCCAAATGGTTTAGAGATGTAGCCGAGAACGATCTTGTCCTCGACATCCCAAAACCTAGAAGGAAAGAGCGGCACGCCATCAAAGGCAGCCCCCAAAGCGCTCCCAGAAGAAAGGACGAGTACAGTAGGACACGCATGGGGGTACAGTGTGGGAGCGATTGAAGGAAAAGCTGTCACTTCCGCATTGAATGCGCCAACAAACGTCCTGGCCACATTAATGGGGAAAAGACCCTTGACCAGTGTGGTTTCGGTTACTGCAACTAACAGAAAGTGGGGGAAGGCGGCTGATGGGACAAGCACTCGAGTAGTTACCTGCCTGATCAACAGATGGAAGGTCAAGATCAACTGAGAGGAGCTATATAATGTAAGAATTCATCCACGGAAAGAGGGGGAAAAATAAAGAGCATTATATATCGTATCTAGGACCATTATAACCTAGCGTAAAAGGAATAATAAGAACATTAAACTCCTCAGATGAGGTCCAAGGACCGGAGCCACTCAGGTCGTGGCGAAGAGAAAGTCTTCTTGGATAAGCTCAGTTCACCTCTGTGCAATCATCATGAACACCATGACTAATGACTGTACGTTCATCAAGACCTAGCCTTTTAGCTCACTCTCTACAAATTTATTGTTTGGGCCTTTGACGTTCGAACCCAATATCAATTTGGGATCATTACAAATTGAGTCCTTACATGTTATATTTGCATTCTTTTTGCTTAGAATTTTTAACGAATTGTGTTATTTTGCGATGATTTGGTTAACAGTATTGTTTTAATAGTGGCGTTCCCCTTCAATCCTTGTTGGTAGGTATGAAGTTTTAATAGAGAATTTCAAGATTTTGTTTTTTCTTTTCAAAATTTTTTTTTTTTATCCTCTTTGAGATCAACATTTCGTTGGTGATTTCAATCATCTACTTTTAAGGAAAGAAATTATTTTGCAAGACAGTTTCAAAAATATTATGCTATCATTTTTTAATAAACAAGTAGGTCCCACATGTGAATAAGAAAGTACCAAAATAAAACAAAATGAAAAAAAGAAGGTGATTTTGTTTTGGTATCATAAATGAATTTCAAATCCTATGGTAACTTATTAAATTTTATTTTTTTAAATAAAATAAACATCTCAGGTATTATTATTATATATAAATACTAGTATTATGTCCGTGTGATGCACGGTTTAATAAAAAAAATCACATGTGAATTAAATGTCTTAGATAAAAAATCATATATATATTTTGATGTTAAATATAGATTATAAAAAATGAAAACTTATTTTAATTAGAATTGAATGTAAAAAAATGGGGTTTATTTATGAAATACTCTACTAATTAAGTAGTGAGAAACTTGAAACTCTAAATTAATTATCCTAATACATAATAAATATAGTGTGTTTGAATAAATTATATTGTACATCATTAGGTATCCACCACAACATGTGTGTATCTCTCTCTCTCTCTCTCTCTCTCTCTCTATATATATATATATATATATATATATGAGAATTATTTATCAAAAGAGAATAACTCATGATTTAGAAAGTAAGCCAACATATGAATCTACATTTCTTAAAAGAGTTTAAAAATTTGTCCTTCCAAATTCATAAAATGCAAATTCTAGGTCTCTAGCTCATAATAAGAGTAAGACAACACAAAGTATAGAAAACAAAAGGTCCTATAAACAATATAAGACGCAATATATATATGTATACACGTACCAAAGACATACACCCATAGAAAATAACATTTATAGATTTACCAAAATGCTCTATTTATTATTATCATTGAATTTATTGCTCCTTACTCATGAATTAGAATGCAGCTTTGTGAAAAAAAAAATGGAAAAGAAAAGAAAAGAAATA
This sequence comes from Quercus robur, assembly GCF_932294415.1. Classification (NCBI taxonomy): domain Eukaryota; kingdom Viridiplantae; phylum Streptophyta; class Magnoliopsida; order Fagales; family Fagaceae; genus Quercus; species Quercus robur. The sequence goes on along the minus strand of NC_065544.1, from coordinate 56,553,277 downwards.
CATAATTTTGTAGCTAGAGGAAGAGGCGTTTCCTCGGGGATTCGGGGATTCACAATTTGGCATGATTTTTATTTCACAAAGAAGAAGATATATTACAAAAGGAGAAGATAAGAATAAAGAAAAACCTAAAAAATTTCATATCTACAATTAAGCTTTTGTATTTATCTAAAAACTTAATAAAACAATAGAGAAAAAGTTGATAAGAATAACTATATAATTTTTTTTGAGAAAGTTGATAAAAATAATTAGGTTGTGTTGTTTCTATCTAAAAAATATATATTTTTTGATAATATAATCAAATATAATAAAAAAAAATAGTAAAAATATTTTAAAAAATTAAGTTGCATGGAAAATGTATATTATGTAACTTTTTTTTTTTTTTTTTTTTTTTTGCAAAAAAGATATTGTAGGGTCACGTTCCGCGACGAACCGCAGTAGGGTTGGGTTCGCACGTGAATGGGCCCAAACAATATCATTTGTAGAGAGTGAATTCGAAAGGCTAGGCCTTAGTTACCCAGTGGTGGTTCTGGTGGTGTTCATAGGTGATTTAAGCGTTTTCACCCTTGGGGCCTTTCTTCTGGAGGTAGACTGGGAGCCTTTTTTCTTTCTGGACAGTCGTCCCAGCCCCCCCCCCCCTTCTCTAGATTACTTATTTTTTTCTTTTATACTAGTCTGCACTCATTTTCCTTCGTCCACGTGTAGGGTCGACATTTCCAAGACTGATACTTGTCCTGTCAATCCCAACCCAAAGTTGTTGGGAGTGGTTAATAAAGTTAATGGATAAGGCTCTGTTAGGCGCAGAGATATGCATGGGGAAGATGGTAAAGGCAGCCTTTCCTAGGTATTTTAGATTTCCCTTCAAGCATGTCCCTTTTCCGTTTTGCCCTTGTTCTTGGTGGATCTTTGGGTCAGCCGAGGACTGCACTGTCCTCGGCTGCTTCTCCGGGCCAATTGGGCCTTACTATTCTTGAGCTCGGGCCATGACCTTTTTCGGCTTAGGCCTTTGAACTCTCCATCAGTAAGTGGGCCTGGCCCATCAATTATTGGACCCCACAATAGCCCCTCAAAACCCTGCTGTCCGACATCATGGTTGGAGAGGGGGGTTTTGGTAATACCGAGCCTTTATTATGGCTCATTTAATTCATCCCTTGACTGGTGCTGGTGACTCTTCACCTGCCCAGGGAATGTACCGACCTACAAGACGTTTCCCTTGATTTGCGCACGATGCGTTTATGCCGTTTGGTTATCTGAAGCGCGCCTTTAATGTCTTCCCTTTACGAGGCCTCCCAGATTCAACGGTTTTTGATGGCGTGGGGGAACTAAACGGACGCATTCATGTTTGCAGATTTCCTTGGAGATCTGAACGTATTATGCTCTCTTTTCCTCGTCCCCTATATAAAGAGAGAAGACAAAAGCTTACTTTCTCATACCTGAGTCCCTCAGATTCCTCCCAGAGTCCACCTCTTCTCTTTGGTTATACCTTATTTGATAGAAAGTTCACCACAGTAGTCAGCCATGAATAAACCACTTCACTCCCAAAAACACCATGTCCCAATAAAGCTCGAGATGGCTCGGTCAGGGCAAGGATGGCGGAGACTCAAGATTCGTCTCCTCTTCCTTTTAGCCAAAATCCGAAGCAGGGACTCGTCACATCTCACTTTCGGTGTGACCGAGTCAAAGACATCCATCATCACCACCCTCCGCTCTGTCATGAGCATATCTAACATGGCACCAGTGTGTTAGGAGTCAGGACTGGGGCAGGGACTAAGTGCCCCTGCTTCTTCCTCTCTTCGTTCACTGGCGCCTCCTACTGCCTCTCTTTCTTCTTCTTTCCACCACCAGATCCATCCTGGTGCTTTTCCTTTTCCCTCTTTTGCTCCTTTTTCTTTCTTTTCATTTCTTCCCTCTTCTTCTCCTCCTTCTTTTACTCATGTCCTCCATCTTCCTCATTCATCTTCTCCATCTTCTGCTCATGTCCTCCATCTTCTTCTTCCTTTGCACTCCTTGATGACAAGAGCTTGCTGAAGTGCTTCCATGTGTTCCAATTCTTCTTCCTTCTCCTTCATCTTTTTCTAAAGAAGGTTCTTCTCCTGATATGAGCAGTACTGAGGCAGAGATCGGAGAGACTTTGAAGGCGAGTTTAAAAGACACCTGACTGTTTACTTATCTGTATTGCGGATGCTATTGTTGCTTTGGCAGTTCATCTTTTGTATAGGCTTGTTTAAGCCCTTTCTTTGTACGTTGTAATAATTTTTCACATTAATAAAAGTTGCTGTTACCTTATTTCGCATGTTATGTTTTTAGGTTTTTACAAGTTTACAAACGCTGCTCGGCACCGTAATATAGCATTTGAATCAATGATAACTAAGGCTAAAATGTTTGCTAATAAAAAGGTGTCACCATAACTTTAATAAAATTATTTAACATAGCGAAGCCGACCAGTGAGGAACGAAACTCACCTTAAAATTAGCCAAGATGAGGACTAAGTGCTCGATACGGTGTAGGAAGTAACTATCCGAGGACAGGTCACTCGCCAAATAGACAGTTTCCTTAGGTTAATGAAAGTCGGGTCATTTCGCCATCTTCTTAACACACTGGCTTTAACCTTTTACAGTATTTGAGCCGAGAACCTTCCCCATTCGAGTAGTCGGTTTCCCAAAAGGCTTGAGTCCGAGGACTTCGTAACGCCTGGGTTCTGTCTAAAACTTAGATTTTTTCTCAGTACTTGGTTTCCCCATAGGCTTGAGTCCGAGGACCATGCAAGCCCTAGGTTCTGTCCAAAACTTAGGTTTTTCTCTTTCCTCAGGTATTCCACGAGGTGCCGAGCAGGAAGTTGTCCTCGGCAACGGTTATTCCTCGGCCTGGGCCATTGCCCCTGGGCCCCCATGTTGAACAGGCCTGGGCCGCGAATTCACTTGGCCCACAACTTAAAGGGTATTTATGTAGTTTTTGGTTACGTAGTACTTTTTGGCGTCCCAATGTTCGAGGTGCACCTTCCAGAGACTCCTTTAATCTCTTGGTTGCAGGTGGCGTTGGAGAATGAGCCTAAGCCATCTTGTCTGTAGCGTTCCTTGGGACGCTGCGTGAATTAAATGACACTACCTTATCTCTTTAAATAAATAGGAGAGAAAGTTACTTCACCTTCGCACCAATTCTTTAGTTTTCTCCCAAATCACAGCTCCTATACTCAGTGCTGTCCTCCCTTAGCACAACATGTTTGAGACGAGGGTTGGGAAGAAGGAACTCTTTCCGCCACGGAAGCGCCGTGCCCTCATGAGACTCGAAATAGTGAGGTATGGGCACAGGAAGCATAAGTTCAAGAGAATACTCCATTTCGATCGAGGGGAAAGGATGTTTCTCCCTCTTTTAGTCAAAATCCGAAGCAGGTTCTGTTCATGCCAGAATTTTGGTGTGTCAGAAGAAAGATTCTCCGCCATCAGCGCCTCTGCCTTAAGGCGGGTAAATATTTAGAGAAAGCCCCTCAACTTCCAACTCCCTGCACCTTTCCTTCAGCGGTGTCAGGCTCAAGTTGGGTCTCTTTTGCTGTTTGAGTGGTGGGCATGTGAAAGCATTGAGGAAGAACAAGGTCTTGGAGCTATAGCCAACCTCTCCTCTGATCTACTTCCTCGGCTTCATCTTATTCTCTTGTATCTTCCTTTCTTTTTAGTTATGTAGTGAGTTTTGACACAAACTGATTACAGCTTTTCATTGTACGCTGTACTATTTCTTTGTTTTAGTAAAACAAAATGGAAATTTATTTACTTGTTTTGAATACTGTTCCCTTGACAACACTACTTTGTGAATGGGTGTGCTCCATGTGTGTGTTTCTCCTCGGCAGTATTTAAAGCAAGAACTCTTGAAACACAATCCAACTAATTCTAATTTACCGACACTATCAGGCTTAATGATAATAACTCATAGTAAGTTAAACTTAGGAAACTAACCGAAATAACGGTTGAACGTTCAGTAATAAGCGCGAGAATACTGTCTAAGAACGACAAATTCTAAATAATTCATCCAAGGGAGTGATCGAGCATTGCATGACTTCGATTATGCTTTTGGAAACACGTTACTCCATTCCGTACTGGTCTCTTTAGTATTGAGGATCCGAGGGCAAACTAGAGAATCCATGTAACGTAGTCTTTCCTTTTAAGTAGTTGGTTTCCCTAGAGGCTTGGGTCCGAGGACCATACAAGGCCTTGGTTCTGTCCAAAACTTGTATTGTCTTTGTAAGTAGTTGGTTTCCCCAGAGGCTTGGGTCCGAGGACCATACAAGGCCTTGGTTCTGTCCAAAACTTGTATTGTCTTTTTAAGTAGTTGGTTTCCCCAGAGGCTTGGGTCCGAGGACCATACAAGGCCTTGGTTCTGTCCAAAACTTGTATTGTCTTTGTAAGTAGTTGGTTTCCCCAGAGGCTTGGGTCCGAGGACCATACAAGGCCTTGGTTCTGTCCAAAACTTGTATTGTCTTTTTAAGTAGTTGGTTTCCCCAGAGGCTTGGGTCTGAGGACCATACAAGGCCTTGGTTCTGTCCAAAACTTGTATTGTCTTTGTAAGTAGTTGGTTTCCCCAGAGGCTTGGGTCCGAGGACCATACAAGGCCTTGGTTCTGTCCAAAACTTGTATTGTCTTTGTAAGTAGTTGGTTTCCCCAGAGGCTTGGGTCCGAGGACCATACAAGGCCTTGGTTCTGTCCAAAACTTGTATTGTCTTTTTAAGTAGTTGGTTTCCCCAGAGGCTTGGGTCCGAGGACCATACAAGGCCTTGGTTCTGTCCAAAACTTGTATTGTCTTTGTAAGTAGTTGGTTTCCCCAGAGGCTTGGGTCCGAGGACCATACAAGGCCTTGGTTCTGTCCAAAACTTGTATTGTCTTTGTAAGTAGTTGGTTTCCCCAGAGGCTTGGGTCCGAGGACCATACAAGGCCTTGGTTCTGTCCAAAACTTGTATTGTCTTTTTAAGTAGTTGGTTTCCCCAGAGGCTTGGGTCTGAGGACCATACAAGGCCTTGGTTCTGTCCAAAACTTGTATTGTCTTTGTAAGTAGTTGGTTTCCCCAGAGGCTTGGGTCCGAGGACCATACAAGGCCTTGGTTCTGTCCAAAACTTGTATTGTCTTTTTAAGTAGTTGGTTTCCCCAGAGGCTTGGGTCTGAGGACCATACAAGGCCTTGGTTCTGTCCAAAACTTGTATTGTCTTTGTAAGTAGTTGGTTTCCCCAGAGGCTTGGGTTTGAGGACCATACAAGGCCTTGGTTCTGTCCAAAACTTGTATTGTCTTTTTAAGTAGTTGGTTTCCCCAGAGGCTTGGGTCCGAGGACCATACAAGGCCTTGGTTCTGTCCAAAACTTGTATTGTCTTTGTAAGTAGTTGGTTTCCCCAGAGGCTTGGGTCCGAGGACCATACAAGGCCTTGGTTCTGTCCAAAACTTGTATTGTCTTTGTAAGTAGTTGGTTTCCCCAGAGGCTTGGCTCCGAGGACCATACAAGGCCTTGGTTCTGTCCAAAACTTGTATTGTCTTTGTAAGTAGTTGGTTTCCCCAGAGGCTTGGGTCCGAGGACCATACAAGGCCTTGGTTCTGTCCAAAACTTGTATTGTCTTTTTAAGTAGTTGGTTTCCCCAGAGGCTTGGGTCTGAGGACCATACAAGGCCTTGGTTCTGTCCAAAACTTGTATTGTCTTTGTAAGTAGTTGGTTTCCCCAGAGGCTTGGGTCCGAGGACCATACAAGGCCTTGGTTCTGTCCAAAACTTGTATTGTCTTTGTAAGTAGTTGGTTTCCCCAGAGGCTTGGGTCCGAGGACCATACAAGGCCTTGGTTTTGTCCAAAACTTGTATTGTCTTTGTAAGTAGTTGGTTTCCCCAGAGGCTTGGGTCCGAGGACCATACAAGGCCTTGGTTCTGTCCAAAACTTGTATTCTTCTTTATTTATTTATCTTCCGAAGGTTTAGCTCCTCGAACAAGGTGGGGGAAGCTAGCCTGATGTTTGAAGCCCCTAGACTTGCCCATGTCATTGACACCGTGAAACGTAGCCCCTAGTGGGAACTTATGTTGGAATAGCAACAATGTGTCGCCGGTGATAAAGACACTCTCATAGACCCTTGTTCGACAGAAGCTCAACTTCACCACCGCTCGAGCTAACGCGCAAGCCTTTCCCACAGACGGCGCCAATTGTAGGGTCACGTTCCGCGACGAACCGCAGTAGGGTTGGGTTCGCACGTGAATGGGCCCAAACAATATCATTTGTAGAGAGTGGATTCGAAAGGCTAGGCCTTAGTTACCCAGTGGTGGTTCTGGTGGTGTTCATAGGTGATTTAAGCGTTTTCACCCTTGGGGCATTTCTTCTGGAGGTAGACTGGGAGCCTTTTTTCTTTCTGGACAGTCGTCCCAGCCCCCCCCTTCTCTAGATTACTTATTTTTTCTTTTATACTAGTCTGCACTCATTTTCCTTTGTCCACGTGTAGGGTCGACATTTCCAAGACTGATACTTGTCCTGTCAATCCCAACCCAAAGTTGTTGGGAGTGGTTAATAAAGTTAATGGATAAGGCTCTGTTAGGCGCAGAGATATGCATGGGGAAGATGGTAAAGGCAGCCTTTCCTAGATATTTTAGATTTCCCTTCAAGCATGTCCCTTTACCGTTTTGCCCCTGTTCTTGGTGGATCTTTGGGTCAGCCGAGGACTGCACTGTCCTCGGCTGCTTCTCCGGGCCAATTGGGCCTTACTATTCTTGAGCTCGGGCCATGACCTTTTTCGGCTTAGGCCTTTGAACTCTCCATCAGCAAGTGGGCCTAGCCCATCAATTATTGGACCCCACAGATATTATAAAATATTTTTAAAAATTATGATAAGTTTTAAATTTCTAAAAGCTCTTAGGTAGTAAAATTGTAATTATATATATATATATAGCACTTGAAAATATTTCCATTATACTTGCTAACATGTATGCATAGTAGCAGAAGTGCTAATCATATATAAATTTCTTGTATAAATGACCAAAAACAAATTCCATAAATTACAAAAATGTAAGTTTTAGTTATTTATTTATTTATATATACGTGTAGCAATAGATGTAGTAATTTAAAAGAAAAAAAAGGATTAGATGAATATGAAGATTTAGGATTGTAATCAAATTAAAAGAAATAGAGATAAAGAAAAGAATTTGGATTGTAGTTAAATTAAGATTTTTATCAACTTAGAAATAATAGGAGAAAAAGATAAGGAAAAAAAATTATATCCATTTAGTAGACTTAGAGTTTTAGCTTATCTCAATTTCTCTTGGATTCAACTTTTCAATATCACGTTTTTGTTTTTGTTTTTTTTTTGTTTTTTGTTTTTTGTTTTTTTCTTTTACGTGTAGCAAATAGGTGTAGTAATTTAAATGAAAAAAAAAGGGATTAGATGAAGATAAAGATTTTGGATTGTAATCAAATTAAGAAGCTTTTCAATATCACTTTTTTTTTTTTTTTTTTTTTTTTTTTTTTTTTTTTTTTTACGTGTAGCAATAGGTGTAGTAATTAAAAAAAAAAAGGATTAGATGAAGATGAAGATTTTGGATTGTAATCAAATTAAGAAGAAATAGATGAAGAAAAGAATTTGGTTTGTAATTAAATTAAGATTTTTATCAACTTAGAAATTTTAGAATAAGAAGATAAGAAAAAAAAATTATATCCATTTTTTCTTTTTAAATTTCTAAAAATCTAACAAAATTTCTTCAGTTTGGTGCTGTCACTTGGCGCAACCACGGGGTCTAAGTCCAACTTTTATTATATATATATATATATATATATATATATGATATGATATGATTTTAGTTAAAAATAAAAAATTGGGCCAAACTTGGGGTCCATTGGTTGAGTGAGCGGTTGCGCTGGCGCAAGTAACGACAATTAGACTTATTGTAGAGCCCAAAGGCAAAAGGCAAAAGGGTCATTTAGTTTAGCATATGGGGAGCGAAGATTAGATGAGGATGGGAATGGCCCACCGAAGCGTTGTTTGTGTGTTTGTATTGGATTTTGTAGTAGTGTGCGTGTACATAGGATATAAACATATATCGGTGGTGGTAAAGTCCTGTCCCATCCCATCGCATCCTATATAGGGTTTTGGATTTCTCTCTCTCTCTCTCTCTCTCTCTCTATACTCTGTCTATATTCTATTTCTCTATTCTGAAGCAAAGGGCAAGGCACAACTGTTGTTTCATTTCAATCTATCAGGTTTGATTGAATTCTCTCTCACTCTCAAACCCAAAGGGGTTTTGTATCTTTGTTTCTTTCACTTACTCTTATCAATATCAATTTTCATCAACTTCTCCTTTCAGCTTTGCTATTCTGATGGCTTCGAATTCGCCCAAGGATCTTCCACCAGCTGGTAAGCTGCAAGCTTTACCATTTCCTGCAGTCTCTGTCTGTATGTATGTTTTTATATATGTAAAGGCGGGATGGGGTTTTAATTGGTATATATGATTATGATCAGTCTCTGTCGTCTATGCACTTGTGTGAATTTCAATTTCATTGGATACCAATACTGCCTACCAAGATTTTAATGGGTGTTCAGTTTATAATTGATTACCATATGATCTTTTTACTCCTAATTAATTCTTAGTTCAACTGTTGCTCATTGTTATGGTGATCTCTTTGTGGGAGATTTTGAGGAATTGATTCTGCCTTTTGGGTTTAAGACATGACTAGTACATTTATTTATTAGTCCGAATTGATGAAGCTGCAAGTAAGACCCCTAGTTGGTTAGACTATCCCAGTTACAAATCTGAATGGCTATATTTTATAAACAAAATATGATTGGACTCAGATCTGTATCCTCATCAGCAGACAGATCTATAAGAGTCATCATACCAAACCCTGTATGGTGTATGTCTCCACTCTCTCTTGGAAACAACAAGAGGTGCCAATTGAGTTACAAGCCTCTTGCCACTCCGGATGCTATTAGTCATAGATAATAGGAAACAGAAAAAATGAAAATTTTCTTAGGAGAATGGGAAAAGAAGTTCTGCATATCCTCAAGGTTTTCTTGAGAAAATGTACTTGTAGAAGTTTGTGGAATTCCATGCTCCCAAAGAGAGTTAATCCGTTAAACCAATACAAAACCAAATGGTTATGAGATGCCTATCCATGAGCCTAATAGTTAGTCACATCCTGTGTACTTGAACATTCTCCTCTTACTAACGAAATGATTCTAGTGCAGTGAGTTTACTATCGTAAACACATTGTACTTTTCTTATCAATAAAACTTTTATTACCTATTATTTTTTTTTTATTGGTAGTTACACACGCACCCAATGGGCCTTGAACCCACAACCTCACTCTCCACCTACCACTTACAAGGGGAGGAGGTAGCAGTTGAGCTAGAGCTCATTGGCCTGCTCAGCATATATGTTTTAATGAGTAATTCTGATTTCAGATCCTTTTTACAGCACTAAAATGATGACTTCCTTAAGATTTTTGGTATACTATTCTCACATACATCTTATGCTGCTTAGATGAGAAAGCAGGTTCAGCTGAGAAAAAAAATTCCAAATCTGAAACATCCTCTGGGGAGGCACAGTCGGAACAAAGAAGAGATGCCTCTCCACCAGGAGCTGGGATTCCAGCCAATCCTTTTGATTTCTCAGCCATGACTGGCCTGCTTAATGTATGATTTCTTCTTTCTTTACCTTGATATTCAGTTTCTATTTTTTTGTTTTTTCTGTTTTACTTCTTGAATCCAATAAGGTATTTCAGCTAACAATTCTTGTTTAATTTGATACCCATAATTCTTTATTTTTTTACCAGATAATTTTCATTCTGTGATTATATGGTTTAATTGTTCATGAAAAAAGAACTAACATCTGACATATGAAAAGGGAAGAAAGAAATATAGGTGATTTGGTTACAATTGCTCATTTATCAGATTACCCTTGGTATAATAAAACTCTAGAAAACTTAATTAAAACTAAACTAGCAACTTTCTAACCTATAGAAAATCAATACTAAGACTCAATAGTAACTAAAGTAGCTTGTGGATGGTGCCAATGAGTTCCTACATTGTAATCTGACTGCAACACTTGAATATCGTTTTCCTTGAACTCTTTGCTGGCTGCATCAGGTTGCACTCAGCATGATGCACTGCCACCCAAAAGTCCAATGAGTCCAAGAAACCACAGTTTGACTAGATTGTTGAAAACATGGATTTGACTAATTAGTAAAAAAAAAAAAAAAAAAGGTTTCATCTTTAATGTTGCTTTTGAATTTGACTAACTAGTAAAAAAAAAAAAAAGTTTAGAATCTGTTCAAGTTAAAGATGTTTGATTTTGTGAAACAGCACAAGAGCAGTTACAAATATAACATTTAATATTCCGTCCTCAACCAACCCCCCCCCCCCCCCCCTCTCCCTGTTCTCTCTTTTCTTTGACGTTAGACTTGATCTTGAATTTCAAATTTTAATCAAGGTCTCTTCTGTTATTTCTCACATAGGATCCAAGCATTAAGGAACTGGCTGAACAGATATCAAGAGATCCTTCATTCAACCAGATGGCAGAGCAGCTCCAGAAGACTTTCCAGGGTCCATCAGTTGAAGAGGGTCTCCCTCAGTTTGATTCTCAGCAGTATTACAACACCATGCAACAGGTTATGCAGAATCCTCAATTTATGACCATGGCCGAGCGCCTTGGTAATGCATTAATGCAGGTACTTATGACCATTTTCCTTGCATAAGCTTTCACTGGATATCTTTATTATAAAAGAATGTCATTCAGTGGAGATATCAAGTCTTATCTCTTCTCAGGATCCATCAATGTCTAATGTGCTGGAGAGTTTTACAAATCCATCAAACAAAGACCAGCTTGAGGAACGAATGGCACGCATTAAAGAAGATCCATCTCTGAAGCCTATTTTAGAAGAGATAGAGACTGGTGGTCCAGCTGCCATGATGAGGTTGGAAATATTTAGATATCATTGTATCAAGCTTTGATATTTTCAGCCTTACAGCTACAGTGGGTGCATGCTACAAACCTTCATTCTTTAAAGAGGGTAAATTCCGGTATTGCAGGTACTGGAATGATAAAGAGGTTCTACAAAAGCTGGGTGAAGCAATGGGTCTGGCAGTTTCAGGAGATGCAGCCACTTCTGCTGAACATTCTGGGCCAGATGAAGCTGAAGATCTGAGTAATGAGGATGAGTCAATTGTTCATCATACTGCAAGTGTTGGTGATGTAGAGGTATTGCACTCCACATTTGCTTTTATCCCCTTGGTCAGGTTTTGTTTTGACAAATTAAGATCAATAAATATTGGTAGAATAATAATGAGTCACCAGTCGGGCTTATGGTCCCTAGAACCATTTTACTGGCTTTGAGAATCACCTCCACCTATCTACTACCTTCCCTTTGGCTTAGCCATATCAACCGTTTCGGACAAAAGTCATAAATTCTCACTAAATTAAAATAAGTATTACCAACCGTTTCAGACAAAAGCCATAAATTCTCACTAAATTAAAACAAGTATTACTGTATTAGTGCTGATTCGCTGGCCCAACCATATCTTAGTATTGGCCCACATCTTGGACATGCCACAGACAGTCCATACAGCCCCCACTAGAGCTTTGTAATAGGCCTTGACATCGAATTTTTGCTTTTCATTCTTGTCACTCTGTGGACTTTGATTGGATCCCTCTAGAATAGTTTCTTCCCTTCATTCCTTTCCTCAAGTTTTCTTTTCATTCTTCCTTTGAACGGTTCTTCTTTGCCTCTAGTACTGTAATATGATAGAGCTCTAAGAGGAAGAAGTCTAAGTCCTATTGCATTTTTTATTGGAGTAAAAGTCCTATTACATCTATAAGATAGAGGGGTAAAGTCCTTACTCTATTCCTATGGTATAGCAGGATGAGATAGAAGTCAACTTCTTCAATCAGCTGTAAGTTGATAGAACTAGAACTCTCATAACTCTGTCCCCATCCCTTGCCTTTCTCTCTGGCTAATTGCATCTGCTCCTTTTCTATTGCCTCCTTTAAGTGTATCAAATGGAAGGTCTTTATGCAGTCCATTAAGTTTAGGCTAAGGATACGTTACATTAACTCACTTGAAGAGTATACCCCATTTTCAATTGATATAACACGCTCAACACTCTAACCCCATACTCATGGACTCTTTGCTGACATTTGTGAAATGCAGTTTGCACTTTGCACAGCTCAATAGGCAAATATAAACAGTTCAAAAAGCATTAAGCACACTGGCCTTTGAACCCTAGGGGCAAAGTACAAGTACACGCCTAATTGGACTAAAGTGCACATTTTTCAAATTTAATGTTTAATAACTTCTAGCAGAAAGATCCGTAACATATAATTAAAAAAGTTCCTAAACTCAAAATAGTAATATATTTCACAAATTAGCTCAAATGGATTGTTCAATTGCTCAAAGTTTGAAGTTTCAAATTTTACTTAAAATTAGTGTCAATGTCTTAAACATTTTATATACTCCCTCCATCCCATTTTGTTTATCCTCTATTCCATTTTGGGATGTCCCAAAATATTGTCTTGTTTCTAAAAATAAAAGTCATTAATTTACTAATGTTCCTATTAAATTTACTAATTCAATTTTTTGATAAATTTATTTAAGGGTAGTTTTGGAAACTTGTACATTTTTAAAAGGTAGACAAGATAATAAATAATGTTTCTTTTAAAAGTTTGACTTTTCAAACAGGACAAACAAAGTGGAACGGAGGGAGTAGTAAATTTGAAAACATTTATCAATGTACAATATGATAATAATCTAGTCCTATAAAGTTTGAATAAAACATTTTATATAATTCTCTTATGCCTTACAAAATACATAACTGTTATTTTTTAATAAATATCTTTACTTATATATCTTTACACAGAGCGTGACCTAAAAGAATAACAAATTTGCTATGATCAAGATGAAGTATATGGTTCAATCAAAGTATATTCAAAATGCAAAGACCAAAAATCACAAGAATAGTAAATTATCCTTATTATTGTCTTTTCATATGTAAATATATATATATATATATATTTGTATAATATAATACAAAACCTTAATAATCGTATCTGTTTAATAAATTAATGGTCATGTCATTTCCTTCAAGATCAAGCAACTAATATAATGATTATTTATTATTTAGCAAAAAAATAATAATAATAAATTGCAGCTGCACTTTCTTTTGTGCTTCTTCAAAAAGAACAGAAAAAGTGTGCCTGATGCATACTCCATTAAGCGAGCTTCGCTTCAATCAAGCAATGTGCCTTGACCTTGGGGCTTTGAGTTTTGAGTTTTAAATTCATCTACACACTTTTAACAACATTCTTTTTAATTATTTGGAACGATTTAGTATTCAGCTAAATATGTACTCTTTGCAATGCATTCTGTTATACATTTTTAAAACTTTTCTGGAGTTTCTATCTTGATGATAAAAAGATGAGTACAAGCATTGTATACCTTCTTCCATATATTTGAACTTGGCTCAACTATAATGCAAGGTTCATTCAACTAGTAGAATCGCCATCCATACTTGTATAATATCGTTATCAATTTTTAGGCATTAGATTTTGTACCATGATTTTTACGTGCATTTGTACCACCACTTCAAATGACTGGAATGAAAAGAAAGTTGGGAAGGGGGGAGGGGGAACTTGAAAATATGTACTTTTCAGTGTATTAAACATTCAATATCAGTTGCTGTCTTTGAGTTGAATTGCTAAATGAGATGCAGTATGTTTGTTTTCTTTAATTTAATTCAATTGAGCAGATATGCTAGAATTGAAGCCCCTTCACTTTGTATGTCAATTAGGGCTTGAAAAATGCACTAGCCTCAGGTGCAAACAAGAATGAAGAAGATTTAGAGGGACGGACAGCATTGCATTTTGCATGTGGATATGGTGAGGTATGACATTCTTCTGCAATGTTCTCACCATTTTTATTAATTCTCCCATTCGTAACAGCTCTTTCCTTTTTCATTTCTTTTTCTTCTTCTTTTTTTCCTTTTAAATTTTAATAATTTCTGGATGATGGACTTTTTAAAGCCTTAGTTAGAATGGTTGGGCTTTTTTGAACTGTGGAAGTGCTTTTTTTTTTTTTAAAGAATTCCACTCAAGAAAGAGTATTTAACTATTTATACTAGGGAAATCTGGTAGATTTTATTACTTCCTATATGAGCCCCAAAGGTACCGCAGACTACGTGTACCTCGCATAGCTAATTGGAACAGACATTTTGTGGTAACTCATTAATGTCCCTTTTGGTTCACCTGGATTCAGTGGAATGAGTGTCTGTTCATGATTCCTTTGTTTAGTGTTTAGTACCTCAATTTAAATTTAAATCTTAAACTTATCAAAAAACTAAATAAATAAGTTGAAATCTTGCAGTGAAACAAAAAACAACAAAAATCTTGTACCAACTTGGGTTTGCGATAAAGATTCTGTGGAACCCCAAAATCAAATAAAGGAAGCAATAATCTAATATCTAGGCTTTCTAGCATTACTCTTTTGAAGAGTACCCTTTCTAGCCTTCCTACATACTACCTATCCTTATTTACCATCCCTCTAGTTGTGGCTGATAGATTGGAGCATATTTAGAGGAATTTTTTATAGGGGTCTTCAAAGGAGTGTTTCAAACAATCTTTGGTGGCTTGGGATAAGGTGTGTTCACTTTTTGATGGGTGGTTTGGGGATTAGGAAGTTAGTTCACTTCAATCAAGCCCTATTAGGAAAATGGTTATGGAGGTTTGGCTAAGAAGGAACTCATATCTTGTGGAGGGTTATTGCCACCAAATATGGAGTGGGTCAAGGGGGGTGGAATACTAAAGTTTGTAGATAGGCCCACGGGTGTGGTCTTTGGCGTGGTATTAATGACGGTTGGGAGAGGTTCTCTAAACATTTGGCCCTAGTGGTGGGTGATGGCTCTTGCATTCTTTTTTGGCATGATAGGTGGATTGGGGATACCTCAATTAAAATGCTCTATCCTCAGTTATATGCATGTTCAAATGACAAGAAAGCTTGCATTTTTGATGTATTGTGTCATCAGGAGGGTGGAAATGATAGATTTTGGAACTTGAGATTTTATAGGGATTTATTTTTATGAGAGGGAATTAGAAGCTGCCTTCTCTTTCCTTGATTTCATTTAGTCTCGGATTCCGAGGGGCATTGGGTGTGATAGTCCCCATTGGTGTCTTAATGGGAATGGTAAGTTCGATATTCAGTCCTTTTACAATAAGATCAAGGGTACTTCTATCCCTAGCTTCCCTTGGAAGGGTATTTAGAAAGTCAAGGTTCCTAAAAGGGTGGCTTTCTTCATGTGGACTGCAGCTCATGGTCGGATACTTACCTTGGATAATTTGATGCTCCATGGTCTCCCTTTGGCGAATTGGTGCTGTATGTGCTGCTGTAATGAGGAATCTATGGATCATCTTCTCCTACACTATCCTGTAGCTCACTCTTTGTGGGTGCAAATGCTACAAGTTTTTGGGATCCAATGGGTTATGCCAGGTTCAGTGGAGAGTTTGGTGTTTTGTGGAGTAATTGGCTGGGGAAATTTTCTTCGGACATATGGAATATGGTTCCTAGCTGTTTGATGTGGGTTGTTTGGATGGAAAGAAATCGGTGCTCTTTTGAGGCTAAAGAGAAATCGATTGTTTAGTTACAAGCTCTATGCCAGAGTACTCTTTTTGACTGGGCAAGGTGCTGGGGTTCTTCAAATTGTTCTTCTATTTTGGAGTTACTTACTTCCCTTAGAATTGTCCCTTAAGTTGTTTTTAATATCTTTGTTGTTTTTTGTTGTTGTTTCTTGTGTTCACCATCATGAACACCTTGTATTTGCTGTTTTCGCTTTTACTTCCTGATTAATACGGTTCTTATTACTTATCAAAAAATATATATATATATATATCTAATATCTAATCCTATATATAATAGCAGAAGCTTTTACCTACAATTAAGGTTGTTCTGCCATGTAGGGAAAAAGGGTCATCTAAAAATCTGCCACATTTACATTTTAAAAGAGAAAACTCAGAAAAGTCAAGAGTGTTTTGCACATCTAAAAACTCAAACCCAAACACCACCGTTTGGTATTAACTGTTTACTTAACACAGTTTCACCAAGCATAAGAGTTAACAATTCGAAAACCCAAACTGAGACAGTCCGTTAAAGATAATAATAAAGGAAAAAGCAATTCCCTAGCTTTGCTTAAAAGGGATATCTGATCGTGGGCCAAAGTCAGTTGAGTTGATAGTTGCAACCCTGACATAAGGCCATTTGTGTATTGGACCATTGGTGCTTGCTTCTGAATCAAAACAAGGCACAATTGTTTCATGGAGTTAAGTTGGCTTATCAGATGGTGCCTATATCAGATGGGTGTCTCTATTTGGTATGCTCATTCCCCAGCCTGACCCAACCTTGGTTTTTACAGTGCTTATGAAGCCTCTTTTGGGAATAATTGCTTGCATGATTGGGTGCTATCAGATACTGCTTTGTGTAGTGAGGGATTATAGGTGTTCATTGTATGAATTCTACACTATTTAGATAGTGCTAATTCAATTGTTCCAGAAGTTTATTGAAGCAATTGAGATACTAAACCTCTCTCTCTCTCTCTCTCTCTATCTCATGATGGTTGAGGAGGAGAACTGGGTTTTTGAATTTTCCCTAAGAAATTGGCCGATTTTAAGCAGATGCACTTAATTTCATTTCAGGTGAAGTGTGCTCAGGTCCTTCTTGAGGCTGGTGCAACAGTGGATGCTTTAGACAAGAACAAAAATACTGCACTTCATTATGCAGCTGGTTATGGAAGGAAGGAATGTGTGGCTCTACTGCTGGAGAATGGTGCCGCTGTGTAAGTCAACTAATTAAACCTTCTGTTACTTTTCTTTTTCTTTTTTTTACTTTTTTTTTTTGCTAGATGCCAAATGTGTACTTTCTTTTTTTTCTTCAATTTTTCCCCCCTTTCTGCAGGACTTTACAAAACATGGATGGTAAGACTCCCATCGATGTTGCCAAGCTAAACAACCAACATGAGGTATTGAAGCTGCTTGAAAAGGATGCTTTCCTGTAACTTCTGTAGAAGTGGTGCATTATGTAAGCCTTGGTTCAGGCTTTTCATTGTGTGTTAAACCAATTTGCTTTGACCAGCATGAGGATGTAGTTACTACAATTTGATGCCTTGTCTATCCTATAATTACTGTGATTGCTACATTGCATGAATTTCATAGTAACATCAACAGGCTTCCTTGGGACAGTATATGCAGGATTTTACAATGTGCCATACATCTTATCTGTTACTATTACTGAGCTTTACCTTGACAAACAAACAAGGAAAATAAATCACTTTTGTGCATAAACTGTTACTCTTGCTTTGATCAGCAGTGCTAACCAAAGGGCAGGGAAAAGAAATCATGTTGCATTTGAAAGGTTGTTATAATCGGTGGTTATTGAACTTAAGTCTATGGCTTTAAGCCAACTACCAATTTTCATGATAGTTATTAACATCCGAAGTCCGTGTAAATAATTCATAATATTTATTGAGGAGAAAGAAAAAAAAAAAAAGATTTTTAGTAGGCGAAAACGCTACTTTGGTCCTTACATTTTAGGATCATAATCAATTTGATCCCTACATACATTTTGATAGCAGTCAATTTGGTTTCTGTTATTTTCAACTTGCAATCAATTTGATCACTTCCATTAAGTTATTAACGGAAAATACTTACGTGGCAAATAGTTTGTATTGTTGGCATGCTTAATTTTAAAAAATTAAATAAGATGTTGACTTGTTTAAATTTTATGGCCACGTTGGTACTAAGATGGCAAAAAAAAACCACATAATCTTTTAAAAATAATTCTCTTATTTACTATTTTTTTTTCCTTTCTTTATTTTTTCTTTATCTTTCTGACGACTTCTTTAAAATTTCATTTTATTTTCTAACATTCTTTACAGTTCTTCTCCAAACCCAGATAAGGCCTCCGTCTCTCTTAATCTCCTTCTTCTCACCTTAACCACCGGTCAATAGCTTTAATATAGGTTACATTATTGGTAAATAAAAGGAAAAAAAATTGGTAAAAAAAAGAATTCGTGAGAAAACTAAAAGAAAAAATAAAGAAAAGGAAAAAAATTGGTAAATAAAAGAAAATTATTTTTTGAAAGATGACGTTGCTTTTTTTGCCATCTCAGTGCTGATATGGCCATAAAATTTAAACAAGTCAGCATCTTATTTAATTTTTTAATATTAAGCATGTCAACAATGCAAATTGTTTGCCACGTAAGCATTTTCCGTTAGTGACTTAACAGTAGAGATCAAATTGATTGTAAGTTAAAAATAACAGAGACTAAATTGACTGCAATTAAAATGTAGGGACCAAATTGATTATGATCCTAAAATGTAAGGATCAAAATAGTTTTTTCGTCTTTTTAATATTGAGGAAAGAAATATTATAAATTCATTAGATTGATGAGATCTGATGAGAAGAGGAAAATCATCCTTGCAAGCTGCCTGCATAAGTGCATAG
This sequence comes from Quercus robur, assembly GCF_932294415.1. Lineage (NCBI taxonomy): Eukaryota > Viridiplantae > Streptophyta > Magnoliopsida > Fagales > Fagaceae > Quercus > Quercus robur. Next base: position 56,534,803 of record NC_065544.1, on the reverse strand, counting down.
GTTTTGACTTTCGAGAGGGAAGAGGTTTTTTTTTTTTTTTTTTTTACACGAACTGTGACTGAGGAAATTGAAACACAAACTCTTCCCATTGACATGGTGTTGGAGAGTTGTTGAATAGAAGAAAGTTATGAATTGCCAATCAAATGCGTCTCTGAATTTCTAATTGTTGCGAAGTTTAAGTCGATGAATTCAACATGCTAATTTTGGTTTGGTTAAAAGTCAAGTTGAAACCTTTGAAATAGTTTTTTAGCATAAATTTTTTTAAGGGGGGCCAAATGCTTTTTACTTCACCCTTGCTTTATGTTTTCGATGTTAATACTACTGTGAAGACAATGGAAAGTCAGCCCAACTGGATTGATTTGTATGGAAGAGATCATCTACTTTTCCAGTAGTCAATGGTTGGAAAGGAGGGAAGAAAAGAAACAGAATGAAGGGAAGGGGGAGTAGGAGTGGGAGTGGGGAAATTATCCAATAGTCAAACACTTAAAAGTACTAACGTAAAGGTGTAAAAAAGAGACTAATAGATTATCCCCACCCTCACTTCATGTTTATATTTGTTTATGAATTGATCATGTGGGGTTTGGGACTTGGGCTAACATGCTCTAACATGCTGATTGCTGTGAGAGACAGCAACAAAAGGAATATGAACTATGAAGCCAGCCAAATAAAATTTAGAAACAACGAAGCACTATCAATTACGAAATCAGAATATAAATCTAGGAGTAAAGTAACTGTACTGTACTGATTTCTCATCTTAGAAATAAGTTTGTGTTACAAAATACTGAGTGGCACTATACTAAACTGTTGTCCTTCCTCTGTGTGAGCGATTTGTGAAATTGTAAATGGAGAAGGAGAGAAAATCATCGTCTGTAAATGTAGTAGTGTCGGATGTAGGAGCATGGGGTATGAACATAATAAGCTCAGTGGGCATTATCATGGCCAACAAGCAGCTTATGTCCCCATCCGGTTTTGCTTTTGCCTTTGGTCAGTTCCTCTTCCTCTTCTTCTTTTCTTTTTTACTTTCATTTGGTCTGATCTATTATCACATAAGATTTAAAAACCTTCTGAAGCTTGTAAATTTTTCATTAGCTTTACCAAAACTTTAACCATTACGTTTTTACTGCTCAGTTGCTTTAATGTCATTTTTATGGAAATAAAAGCTGTGACTAACAAGTGATAATTAAACAATCAGAAGCATCCTCATTACCTTCTACATTTTGAAATGACATACAAATGCTACTTGCAAATTGCAAGTTATGCTAGTGGTTTTCAAATTCAGTAGCTAATAAATATGACTTTGCATCAACTGAAATGCTACAATTCATGAACTTAAAAATAATATCAAAGCCCTAAAATGCCAAGTGCTTTAATGAGTTCACTATAACTGCACTGGTCAAGTGCATGCCGAATTAATATTTAGGAAATTTAACACCATTGTTTTCCTGTAATTCAGTAAAATAATTGATATTGGTTTGTTTCTGATTTTCAGCAACTACTTTAACTGGTTTCCACTTTTCCGTGACCGCATTGGTCGGTTTGGTGTCAAATGCTGCCGGTTACTCTGCATCAAAGCATGTCCCTATGTGGGAGCTTCTTTGGTTCTCAATTGTTGCAAATATGTCAATCTCAGGAATGAACTTCAGCCTCATGCTGAACTCTGTTGGATTTTACCAGGCACATATCATTAACTGACTCTTAACCATTTTTCTTCTGAAAATTAAGAAAGTATACTTGCCTTATTATTAATCTGGTGCAGATTTCAAAGTTGAGCATGATTCCTGTGGTTTGTGTGATGGAATGGATTCTTCATGGAAAACACTATTCAAAGGAAGTTAAGATGGCTGTCACAGTGGTTGTTGTCGGTGTGGGCATCTGTACAGTGACTGACATGAATGTCAATGCAAAAGGCTTTCTCTGTGCCTGTGTGGCAATATTGTCTACATCCTTTCAACAAATTGTGAGCATCACTCAAATTTGGTTTCAGTTTGCTGTGTAATTATAAATTTATTGTGAAATATGCATACATGTCTTGAACAACCTTGCATTTCAATCATTACAACAAGAATGGATTTCCATGCTCCAAGAAAATTTTTAATCTTGATCACCGAAATGCCACCTGATTCCAGCTTTGACAACTTACTCAACAATTAAAGTAAAAGAGGAGAAAACTACTGCATTTTTGAAGCGTTGCATTGCATTTTAAGGGCCCCAAAAGTGACCCACTTATATTAACGCATTGAATTTAGAAACCCTCCCACACACCCCCCCCCCCCCCCCCAACCACCATTTTTTTGTTGTTAAGTTTGTTACCCAAGATGTACAGATACAATATGATTGAAAGGGTTCCCTATACCCTGCATGTCAAGACCTGCCTGGCACATACTTAGAGGATATATATATATATATAAGATACAAGTAGCAGCCCAGCCAAAGCACCTTTTATATCCCAAGAGGCTGGGAAGCAACACCCAATCAATAGATCCAACAAGATACTAATTTTAAATCCGAGGTTTAAAGTGCTCTCACAACCAGAGAGCATATGTTATCAATTAATAACCATGAAGGAGCCTGAAATTTCCCCCCTTGTGCATTGTAGCCACTTAATTTAAACCCAAAATTCTCATTTTGGTGAATAAAAGAGGCATATCTAAGTAGTGCAGACCTCAGTCATAATATTAATACTCTACCAGCAAACTGTTTGCCAACTGCACTCTTGTATTTTTCAATATTTATCATCTTTACTTTTTCTGATTCTTCGTCCAACTCTCCAAGTACTTAGTTTTGAAATTAGCAGAATATCATAATTATATTGCATATTTTTTCAAATTGTGACCTATCATCCAATCCTTGGTCCTCCACATCATGGCTTTGACAAAGACAGGCTTTAAACTTGTAAACAGAGTGCCGGTTGCACTTGGACAAGTTGAAATTTACCTCTTCCCTATTTGTTAGTCTATGTGATGCATGTCTTGATGCATGTGTTAGCATGCAGTTGCGTTCTAACTACCAATGGCTATTAACATTTGTAGTCATATATAAGGTGGAGTTCATATCCAAGACTTGTTTATTAAAAAAAAAAAAAAAAAAAAAAAACAATGCACTTGTAACTAACATATGTATTGATTGCAAGAGCTTAGGTTTCTGTTTTTTCACATGTTTGAGTTTGTGGGGAGTGGAGACACATATTATATAGAAGTCTGTGCCATTAGTTATTTTACATCAATACCTTAAATAATTGATCTCTGATTTGTATTGTTTAATTATCTTTGAGGAACAGTCGATCGGTTCCTTACAGAAGAAGTACTCCGTGAGCTCTTTTGAATTGCTGAGTAAGACAGCTCCAATACAAGCTCTCTCCCTTCTCATTCTTGGTCCAGTCATTGATTATTACCTTACCGGAAAACTTTTATCAAATTATAAGTTGTCATCAGGCGCATTTGTAAGTGCTTCTTAGGTTTCTTTAGATCCATGTGCAACCTAATTGTTATTCATTGACTTAGTTCATCAAAAAGTTTCTTATGAATCTTTGGAATTTATACAGTTTTTCATACTACTCTCTTGCTCTCTGGCTGTGTTCTGCAATGTGAGTCAATATCTCTGCATTGGACGCTTCTCTGCCGTCTCTTTCCAGGTTTTGGGCCACATGAAAACAGTATGTGTCTTGACATTGGGATGGCTACTCTTTGATTCAGAGTTGACTCTAAAAAACATACTTGGTGTGGTTCTCGCTGTTGTTGGCATGGTAGTGTATAGTTCGGCAGTTGAGGTTGAGAAGAAAGCTAATTCTAAGATTATTCCTGGGAAAGAAAGTCTGTCAGAAGAGGATTCACAACTGTTGAAGGAGGACAATGGGGAGAGTGGAGTGAACGATGTAGAGCTTGGCAAGTCTATAGGATAGCTTGGCATTTTCACAAACCCAAAAGTATAGCTTCAATTTTTTTTCTTCGAATGGTAAAAAGTATGACTTCACCTTTTTTTATCTTCTTTGTTGGCCATATATAATAAATCACATGTGAGAGCATATATAATCTGCAGATTTGTATTCATAGAAAATGTTAATAATCTATTACTATTTTTATCAGGTTTTATTGGTCTGCATTATTTTGGTAGATGTCAGGTATTGAAGTTTAGTTGGATTTTGTTTTGAAGTTGTATAACATATGTACATCTATAGCTAGCATGAGCCATCGTAGATAGATTTTATGAAAGTCTTTATATCATCATTTATGCCTCTTATGGTTAATATGCCAACGTAGGTTCCAATGGATTGTTTGATTAATTTTCAGTAATGTTTCATATATATGGTGTATGCATATCTATACCTATGAAGCACGGACGTGGCTGGGAGGGTGCTGCACTGGAGTCCGACATGGCCCAACGCGGGGTGCAACGTCCGACGCAGCTGCCCACACGTCGGTGCCACATCTAAGCTTTTTTTTTTTTTTTTTTTTCACAGATTCACACCAACTTGGCTTGATTCATGCCGACTCGGCTTCGATTTGCGCCGATTCGGCCAAAATCGAGCCGTATCAACCGAATCGAGTCATATCAGCCGGCAACCAAAACGGCCGAAATAGACTGAAATCGGCCTTGAATCATGTTGGAAAAGCCGAAATCGGCTTTGAATGAGACCCAAACATCCTAAATTTGTCCTTCCTCAATTTTATTCTGAATATTTGTTGCTTCTTTTGTGTTTTCTTTTTTGTTTTGTGTTTCTTGCCTTCTTCTTTCTTTGTTTTGTGAATCAAGACATAGTAATGTGTTTTTTAAGAATAATTTAATAGTAAAAATATATAGAAAATATAAATAAAAATATTTTTAATAATTTTTTAATCGCCGCATCCGCACCCAAATCCAGAAACACACTCGTGCTTCATAGATCTATACTCTCACATGTTTATTTTATCAGATTCTTTAGAAGGACAACAAAAATGCAAAGTAGGTAATAAATTATTCTGTAATGATTAAAACAATAAGGAACAAATTGAAGGCAGACCAAAGATAAAAAGGGGATGATCTGAATGCTTGACTTCAGAATCTGGGATGCAAAATAATACTGAGTGTTCACAACTCCACATTCGTTCCATTAAAGAAATAAAATATAATGGATATAGTATACACTAAGGTTATACACAACCCTAATTATTTTGTTAATCCTCAATGAAAAGCTTTGAAAATTCAGGTTGTTTGAACAATTCAACATTCCATGTATTAATTGGACATATATGACGTATGACTTTCCAAAGAATATCCAGTATTGTGAACATTAAACTTCCACGATGTGGTTAGGTGATACACAATCCTAATTAGTTTGGAAACATGATATCCTGAAATTTGTAACTTCCACTATTTGAAAGTTTGGATACCTCACATTCAAGATATTTTCAACATGGTGTATATCTAACATCCACCTTTGGTAAGGTAATACAAAATTCTAATTAGTTTGAAAATCTAATATCTAGACTTTCTAGGGAATTTCTAAAGTGTGTATATTAGATATCCATTATTTGGAGGTTTGTACACCTCACACCTAAGAAATTTTCAGTATTGTGTATGTCAAACATCCACCATTTGGTAAGGAGATACACATTCATAATTAGTTTGGAAACCTAATATCCAGAAATTCTAGAGAACTTTTAGAATTGTGTATATTAGATATTCACTATTTAGAGGTTTGGACACCTCACATTCAAGAGAATTCTAGCATTGTGTATATAGAACATCCACCATTTTGAAGGTGATACACAATCCTAATTAGTTTGGAAGCCTAAAATACGAACCTCTCAGGCAAAACCTTTTAGAGGATTTCCAAACGTTCGTATATTAGACGCCCATTATTTAGAGGTTCGAATCTCACATTGGGGAGATTTCCAATATTCTGTATTTTAAACATCCACAAGTTGGTTAGCTGATACACATTCCAAAGGGGGGCTTGAAAACCAAATATCCACTATTTACTTGGGTGATATGAAATCATATGTAGATTTGAAGTAGGAGTGAGCATGAGTTGGATTCAGGAGTTTTTCAATCTAACCCACCATGGTTGGGTTAAAAAAAAATCTCAATTCAACTCAACTTATCATAAGGGTCCAACCCAACACAACCCACATGGATTGGGTTGGACATTTAAAAAAAAGAAAAGAAGAAGAAGAAGAGATAAGTGTAAGAAAAGCAAATTTATTAGATTCTCAACACAAATAACAACAAATTTACTAATCAAACTTGAGCATAGTACCAAATTGACACAAACTATTTGATTAGTGCATCAATCCAACACAAATAAAAGTAAATTTATCTATACTATTAATAAGAGGATTCCCCTATTTCATCTTCGATTTTTGGCATACCAAAATATCCTTATACAAATTCTAAAATAACATACCCTTTAGTTTAATTTTTTTTTTTCCTATAAAAAAGCAAAAAAAAAAAAAAAAATGTTAAAAACAATAATATTGTCTCACGTACAAAAGGGGGAAAAGAAATTGTTATTCTCACCACCCATTTGTATTCAAATTTCTAATTCTTATCTATATTTGTTATCTATTTGAATTCAAATACTTCAATTATCTTTATAAAAAAAATACAAAATTATTGCTTCCAAAAAAAAAACTTCCTCATGTAAAAAGTAAAAACTATTCATTCTTATCCTGAAATTTTTATGGTTTTTTTTTAATTCTTTATAACATTCCAATATTTTTGTTATCCAAATTCTATACAGCTATCACAAATCTCCATCCATCCACACTGATGTATATCATCTTTCTTTAGTTCAAATCTCAATTTTTTTTACTTATCACAATTCTTATCCCAATCAATAAATTCAAATGTCTCTTTGAGTTTCAGCTTCTTACTATTCTCTATCTCATTTTTAAACATTATTCCACGTTACCTTACCTCCTTCTTTAAAAAAGAAAAATACATACAGTTATTTATATATCACTTTTAAGCATTATAACACTAAACCAAAAAATAAATAAATAAAAAAGAGTATTATTGCACGCACAAAGTGTATGTAATGCGTCTGGTATTCTTATAAATATGTTGGTAGTTCATCAAACCAAAAGAGTAAATAATTCTGAGATGTTTGCTATGCTAGCTTGGGTGATTTGGAATCAATGCAACAAGGTGAGGCTTCAACAACCCAGCTACTCTCCATCTCTTGGCACAAACCACTAGGGATCTTCTTCAGGAGTTCAAGTCGGTGCAACCAATTCCTTCGCCACCAGTGGTAGTTCCGTGTGCTCGTTGGAAACCACCATCAACGGATTTGGTCAAAATAAATATCGATGGAGTAGTTTTCCCCGATGAAAACAAATCTGGCATTGGGGTAGTTATTCGCAACCATGAAGGACAAGTGCTAGCCTCACAATCCCTAAAGCTTCATCAAGTGTATAGTCCTGGTGTTATAGAAGCTATGGCTGTTCATAGTGGGATCACACTAGCTTCGGAAATTGGATTTCATAAACTGTGGTGGAAGGTGACTCAAAGGTTGTGATGACGGTATTGCAACAAGGGGGGGAGATTTTAACGCCGGATGGTTTGTTGATCGAAGATATTTGCCTTAGGTCTATGCTTTTTACTCAACTACACTACTCTCACATTAAAAGAGAGGGTAATAAGGTTGCTCACAATATAGCTAGATATGCTTTACATGTATCTAACTCTGTTGTTTGGATGGAAGATGTTCCACCACAAGTTGTCTCTATTTTATAGGCTAATTTAGCCAACATTCATTAATAAAAAATCTTGTTCCTAAAAAAAAAAAAAAAGAGTAAATAATAAAACTATATAATATATATTTTAAATATTTAACAAATATTGGTGGTTCAGTCTGGGTTTAGTGGATTTGTAAACCTGCTAACTTGCACTTAACCCAACCTACCATAAAATAAAAAGTTAGCAACCCAACTTAGCAGAATAACCCCTAAAACTAACTCAACCTGATGGGATGAATTGGAATGGGTTGGTTTGGTAGATTGGTGGGTTAGCTGCACACTCCTAATTTGGAAACTTAATATACTGACCATCCATGAGATTTTTAGTATTGTGTACATTAAATATCCATGAGATTTGGAGACAACCCATAGGATGTTCGAGTACCTAAGATCATGACCTTTCTGGAGATTTCCAGTATTTTCAAGTCAAATATCCACAATTTTATTAGGTATACACAATACTAATTAGTTTGAAAACTTATATCCAAACCTTTTAGAGGATTTCCAGAATTATGTATATTGGATATCCACTATTGCAAGATTTGGACACTTTACATAATAGACTTCCAAGGAATTTCTAGTTACGTGAAAATCAAACATCCACAATTTGCTTAGATTCTACACGATCCAAGGGATGAACAGAAACCTAACATCCAAATCTTCCATGAGATTTATAGTATTATGTATATCAAACATCCATGATATGGGTAGGTAGTACACTATTCAAAAGTTTGGATACCTGATATCTAAACCTTCCAGGTGATTTACAGTATTGTGCATATCAAATATTCAGGATTTTGGTAGGTCATACACAATGCTAACGAGGCTTAAATGTCTAATATCCAAACATTCTAAGTGATTTCCAATATTGTGTATATCAAATATCCATGATTTGGGTAGGTTATTTACAATCCTAAAGAGGTTTGGATATTTAATATCCAGACATTTTAGGAGATTACCGGTATTGTATATATCAAATGTTTACGATTTAGGTAGGTGATACATAATTCTTAGAAGATATGGATATTTGACACTAGACATTCTAGAGAATTTGCAAAGTTGTATACATCAACATCCATGATTTGGTTAGGTGTCAAACTCATTAGTTATCCTGCTAAGTAATACATAACTACAAAGACAATTAGACCAAAAATTCATCACACTAGTTTACAACAACTCAAATAATATAGAAGAATGACCATTTGCCAAAAAAAAAAAAAAATACATCATCACAATCCTCAAATGGTGATACATTAACTAAAAAAAATACAAAATACATCAACATACATTATAAATGCATTCACAACAAAACAACATCACAACTCTCAAAAGGCAATACATCAAATTAATACATATTTCCCACATGGTAATTTCTTCTTTGGAAACCTCACACTACACAATGTACAAGAGGTTAGGAAACCTAATCTCAATACCTTTCAAAGAATATCTGATATTGTTGGTATTAAATATCTACTATTGGGAGGTTTGGATACCCTACACTATACATTGCAAAAGCTTGGAAATTTGATCTCCGACACTCCATAGAATACCAATATTCAGGAAAAAAAAAATGAAAGTTTTTTCATTTTCAAAAGTTCATCTCCATATGGTATAAAGTAGTGGGAAAAATATAAGTATTCTTATTTTCACATGTTCATCTCCATATGATGCGGAGCAGTTGGAAAAATGAAGGTTTTTACATTTTCAAAGGTTCATCTCCATTAAAAAAAATGTTTCTTTAGTTTCAAAAATTGATCATCATATGGTGTACATTACAAGCAAAGCATGCAAACCACCCCAATACTACGGCTCAACTATAAGGGTTTGTTTGGTATGTTGTAAATTTGTAATAGCTCCTATAATGAAATAATTATTCATGTAAAATAGCAATTTTGTTATTTTGTTGCATCATTATTATATGTATTAGTTATTACATAGGAATAACTATTCTTTAAATTGAAGAATAGCTATTCCTCTTTAAAACGGATGTAAATCTAATAGCTATTCCTTAGTGTATATAATAGGTTTTAAAATTAACATATTTCCAAAAATATAAGGGTATGTTTGGTAACTGTTTTTTCCCATTGTTTTTTGTTTCCAAAAACAATTTTCTATTTTTGAAACTAAAAAACTTTCTGGCAACCTAAAATGGACAGAAAACAAAAACTATTCTCAAAACTCAATTTGTAAAGGAAACTGAAAACATACAAAAGACTGTTTTCAGTTTCTAATTTTCATAAGTAAATGAAAACACGCATTTAATTTAATAAATCTGTCTCATTTAATGAGTTAGAATTATAGTTCAAATTCTAGTAATAACATATTTCAGTTTTAATTTCTTTATGCCAAAATTTATTTATTATTTTTTTTAAAACTTCTATTATGAGTTGGCTGTAATCGACTAGATGAACGTTAGTGACTTAATGAATTGCCATACACTTTTAGCTGATAAGGATAAAAGTAATGCTTACTCATGCTAAGACACAAGCTGACGACTAAAGCGACAGGGCCTAATGTTGACGGTTGTGGTTAAACCCGTCGGCTTCCACTGACAGGTATCGACGAAAGGAGATCTGGTAGGGGCACTGTGGGGAGTCCGCAAGGCGTGCCTAAGGGCTGACACCATCAATATGCTGACGCCATTAAAGCTGAAGGGGATGGAATAAGTTGACGACTTTGATGTAGAATTTCTTGCTACCCACAATTGCCTATGTAAGGAAATGTCTTGCCCTCCACGTTTGGCGCTACTCAAAAGGATTCCTATAAGGAAAGGGTTCCGCCAAATACGCACAAGAAGACTCCTATAAGGAAAAGACTTCTAATCCAAGGAAGAGAGGTCAACCCTCTGCTACTATAAAAGCTCTAATACCTTCACAAACTAAGGTACGCATCATTTACCCCTCTCTAGCACTCTAGAGTTGTGAGAAGTTCTAACTTGACCTTTGGAGGGTATTTGGCCGGCACCATCGATGCTCTCTGCAAAGTCTTCTCTTTTGTGTTGTGCAGGTGCTATTTTGAGTGTGCAAGTATCTATGGCTCACTGGTGACTTTTTCGGCATCATCAATTGGCACCATCTATGGGAAACACTTTGTAGTGGATTTGTAAGTCATAGCAAACGCTTCCCAGACAAAGAGTTGCATGGTACTTACTCGATCAATGGTGACCACCAACAACGTTCAGGAAGACAAGCCGCGACCATCTACTCTCGAGAGACAAGTGCAAACTCTAGCTACAGGACACGATGCTCAAGAAGAGGACCAAGAGGCCAGTGCTGAGCGACGAGACCGAGAGGGACCGGAGAGTAGTAACGCCCCAAGCAGACCGGAGCGACAAAATGTAAGCCTCCCATCCCTCACAGATATGACTCTGCCGCCTGTTGCCGTAGAGATACAGGCGATAAAGGAACAGATGGAAGTTATGATGAACGCCCTCAAGGGATGAGTGTCCAGCGATCTTGACGATCTCATTAACCCAACTGACTCACCGTTCACCGCCTTCGTCAATTCCTTCCCCCTACCACATAAGTTTTGCATGCCACAGATAGATAGTTACGACGGAGTCAAGGACCCTCTAGATCACCTAGAGACCTTCAAGACTTTGATGCACCTTCAAGGAGTAGCAGATGAAATCATGTGTAAGGCCTTCCCTACGACGCTGAAGGGTGCGGCAAGAATTGATTCAGCTAGTTGACACCCGGCTCCATCAGCACTTTCAAAAAGCTAAGTGCTCGGTTTACCGCGTACTTCATTGGGGGACATAGGTATAAAAAGTCTACGACTTGCTTGATGAGCATCAGGCAGCGAGAGGACGAGACGCTGAGATCCTACATATCCCACTTCAATAAGGAAGCACTCTCAATCGACGAAGTCAACGACAAGATACTTGTAGTGGCATTCACGAATGGGCTGCGGAAGGGAAAGTTTTTGTTCTCTCTATACAAGAACGACCCGAAGACCATGTTAGAAGTACTTTACAGGGCTACCAAGTACATGAATGCTAAAGACGCGTTGCTGGCTCGAAAGGAAAAGCCCAGGAAAAGGGAGAGACAGGAAGACACGCGACAAGCAGTCTACGTTGATGACATGTTGGTAAAAAGCCAAAGGGAGGAAGATCACTTGGAGGACCTCAGGGAAACATTCGACACCCTTCGTTCTTACAACATGAAGCTCGATCCAGGAAAGTGCATCTTCGGAGTGATGGCGGAAAAATTCCTAGGATTTATGGTATCTTAAAGGGGCATCGAGGCCAACCCGGACAAGATCCGGGACATAATGGAGATGGCACCCCCAAGAAATGTGAAGGAAGTACAAAGCCTCAACGAAAAAATAGCAGCACTAAATAGGTTTGTGTCGAGGGCAACGGACAAGTGTTTGCCCTTCTTCTGCACGCTGAAAAGATCATTCGAGTGGACTGCCGAGTGTCAATAGGCATTCAAGGAGTTAAAAGCCTATCTCTCTTCCCCACCACTGCTAACTCCTTGGGGCCGGCGTCGTACTACTATCACCTGAAGGAGACACGGTTGAATGCATGATCCGTCTCGACTTCCTCACCACCAACAATGAAGCGGAATATGAAGCATTAGTAGCATGCCTCGACCTCGCCAAAGCAGCAGGAGCCGCGAGCGTGGTCATTTACTGTGACTCTCAGGTCATTACTAACCAAGTAAATGAAGACTATAAGTGCAAGGGTGAAAGAATGAAGAGATACCTGAATCAAGTAAGAAGAAGAGTAGACGACCTAGAGGCCAAAATCATCCAAATCCCCAAAGGAGAAAATGAGCAAGCCGACCGTCTTGCCAAAGCCGCTTCAGTAGAACATATGATCACCCTCGGTAATGGACTCTCTTTTGTTCAGCTTTCTCCACTAATAGATTCTGATGACGTACAGGAGATAGGCTCTAAAAGTAACTGGACCACACTAATAGTTTCATACTTAAAGAACGGCATCCTCCCAGATGGGAAGGAAGCCGCGAGAAAGCTGAAGGTCTAGACAGCGAGATTCATCTTGATAAAAGATGTCCTGTATAAAAGAGGCTTCTCCCGTCCATATCTAAGATGCTTAGGTACGGAAAAGGCGGACTACATCATGAGGGAGATACATGAGGAAATTTGCGGAAACCATTCAGGGTCAAGGTCATTAGTACACAAGCTTGTGCGAGTAGGGTACTATTGGCCCACCATGCAGAAGGACGTCGAGGCTTATGTCAAGACCTGTGACAAATGCCAAAGGTTCAGTAATATTGTTAGACAACCAACCGAAGAGTTGACCCTGATGACGGCCTCATGGCCGTTTGCTCAGTGGGGATTAGATATTATGAGGTCATTCCCTACAGCAGTACGACAGCTAAAGTTCCTGGTAGTGGGCATTGACTACTTTACAAAGTGGGTGGAAGCTGAAGCCTTAGCCACCATCACGGAGAAGAATGTGCGGAGTTTCATCTGAAGATGCATCATATGCAGGTTTGGCATCCCTAGAGTCTTAGTCTCGGATAACGAGAAGCAATTCGACAACAACTCCTTCCAGGACTTTTGCTCGCAGTTAGGGATAAGAAACCACTACTCCTCCCCCGCCCACCCTCAGGCTAACGGACAAGTCAAAGTCACGAACCGATCCTTGCTCAAAATTATCAAGACTCGGCTCGAGGGGGCAAAGGGTATATGGCTTGAAGAATTACCAAGCATACTATGGGCATACAGGACAACGGCAAGGACGCCCACAGGAGAGACACCATTCCGGCTAACATACGGGAGCGAAGCAGTCATCCCGGCCGAAGTTGGACTTGCAAGCTACAAGGTACACAACCATGACGAAAGCAAGAACGACGAGGCCATGCGACTACAGCTTGACCTAGTGGACGAAGTCAGGGTAACGGTAGAACAAAGGCTCACAAGGTACTAGGACCGCATGGCTAAGCATTACAACTCCCAGGTCTAACACAGAGACTTCTAGGTTGGAGATCTCGTTCTCAGGAGAGTCATAGGCACTGCTAGAGACCCTACCCAAGGGAAGCTCGGCCCCAATTGGGAAGGACCTTATCGAATCACGTCATGGCAAAGGAAAGGCACTTACCACCTGGAGACGTTAGACGGACAGAAGCTGCCGCATCCATGGAACACCGAGCACTTGCAGAAGTATTACTAGTAGAGATGACGACATGAAGACCAACCCCCCTTTTTTATTTACAATTCACCATAGCAAATTTTAGTTATACTCCTCAGTTTTATCATTTACTTTAGTTTTTGCAACAATACCTTTTTTCCTTTTAAGCCCAAAGGGTAGGATTTGTTGTTCGAACTACTTTTTTTTTTTTCTACGAATGCATGGCAATAAGAGGAGTTTATTAAAAAATGGCTGAAGTTTCTACTTACAAATCTACAGTTCACAAAAGTGGACGACTAAGTTCACAAAAGTGGACAGTTTGAAGTTCACAAAAGCCGACGGTCTCATCAAATGGATGAGACTATAAAATGAGGTCATAAAGCCCATAACATGGACGAGGTTATAAAACCGACGGGCTTACAAAAAATGACAAGGTCATTAAGTCCATAACATGGACGGAGCTATAAAGCTGACGGTCTCATTAAAATGGGTGAGATTATGAAAATGACAAGGTCATTAAGTCCATAGCATGGACGAAGCTATAAAGCCGACAGTCTCATTAAAATGGGTGAGATTATAAAAATAACAGGGTCGTTAAGTCCATAACATGGACTAGGCTATAAAGCTGATGGGCTAATAAAAAATGACAAGATCATTAAATCCATAACATGGATGAAGCTATAAAGCTGACGGGCCTATAAAAAATGGCATTCCTTAAAAGTCTATAAAGTGGACGAGGTCATAAGGTTAGCAACACAATCAAATGCCTAGAGGTAAAGCTCATGAAACCGACGAGCTTATCAAACTCAAGGGATAAGATAGACGTGCTCAAAAAGAACATAAGTTGCACGAGCTTGTGTTGATGGATTTTTATAACAAACAAGTCCATCCTTAAAGTTAACGAGTTTCCCAGGACAGACGAGATTGCAAGACCAACGAATTCATTCTAGGCATCCAACACACAACGCATCAACAAGTAAAAGGCAGAAAACGACGGAAGTAATATGCCATATAATATAAACTGTTTACAAATAAAAGCCCAAAAGCAAAAGGGGCATTTAAAAATTGTTTGCAAAATAAGTAAAATACACATAAAGCAAAATCAGGAAGCAGGAGCATCAGCAAGGTTCCCATCATCTTTCTGAGACTGAGGATTTTCAACATCTACAAACACCACTAGAGGGTTAGGAACGGAAGCATGAGGAGGATTGACAGCAGGTTGGGCTAGGACGACGATGCCATCATCCTTGGGAGGAAGTTTGGACTTAGGGGAGCCATCACCTTCCTTAACAACGTCCTCACCAACGAGCGACGTTGACACAAGATCATCCATTGTAATCCCAGATAGGTCCAGCTCTGGGAAAACTGATGCGACTTGTTTAAGGCTGTAAGGTTGAATTTAATCAACCATTTTATTGGCTTTATTCCGTGCCAAATTTGCTTGTATTTCAGCATTTAGTAACCCTGTATTTAGGTGAGTTTGTTGTAAGGGTAGTGAGTGAGATAGAGTGTTGATTGCTCAAGAGTGTGCAAGAAAACAGAGACTTGCGGGTGGCTCGCGGCTTCAAGCCGCCAGACGCAGTACACGTGCCAAGCATGCTAGAAGGTGAACAATCATGCTAGCTGGAGCACTACAAGACAAAACAGGACAACTGGCCATACGATTATCTCACAACTGGATCTCGCGACTCAGTCAAGTTGCGAGGTCAAGTCGCGAGCCACCCCTGTTTTGTAAATCTTGAAGTTTCACATTCCTCTCTTACTCCAATATAAATACCCATTTTACCCACAAATGAAAAAGAGCTTCCAGAGAGAATTTTAAGAGAGAAACCCTAAAGAAAAACAAGATTGATTCACCCACAATCTATACATTAGAGTCTCTTCAAATTCCTCAACTCTCTTCCTCTCCATTGTCAAATCCTTGAGAGGCATTTTAACAAACCTTGTTCTCACCATATTCATCATTGTGAGAGAGCTGTTTGGATTTCTGGGAAGCAGTTAGGAAGGAACCAATCTGCATTGGTTGATGCTACGGTCTAGTAGCGGAATCCGGGAAGCTAGAAAAGAAAAAGGTTCGGCGCAACCTCGTTGGAGCAAGAAGCTTGGAGGGCTTAGGTGCACTAGGTAGATTAGGCTTGGAGGGTCTATTGTTGTCCATGTATCCCAACTACATTTTCTAGTGGATTGTTTACCGCTTGGAGGGCGACGGAGAGGTTTTACGCCGAGGGCTTCAGTTTCCTCTTCGATAACACATCGCGTGTTGTCTTTGTGTTTGCATCTTCCTTCCCTTGTATCTTTGCCTTTTTATCTGCTATGGGTTGTGATTTTAATTTGGCTTAGATAATTTTTCCAATTCCATATTATAGCTTATGTTAATTTTCTGCACACTAGTTGTTTGACATAATGCTTGAATTGATTAAGTTGTAATTTGGGGGTCTAAACGTTCAAGGGTGTTTATACACATATTTGAACTTTCAAAGGCAATCATCAAACCCAGTGCCATAATAGTTGGCACAAGAGTTAATAAATGATTACGACGCCTTAAATTCATGGACAGCGTCAGTCCCAGCCGTCTCCACCTTTTCGCATAAAGCCGTCACCTCTTGCTGCAGCATCTCCTTCTGACGATTTGCCTCCTCCAGCTTCCCCTTTGTCTCCTTCAGCTCATTATTTAGAGTATGGACGACATCCTTATATTGCCCCACTCATCCATCAAGTTTGCATTATGCTTCCTAACCCGGCTGACAATCCCCCCCCCTTGGCAACACAACGATCCTGAAAGGCCGTAACATGCACCAAGGCCTGAAAAAGATACAGGCGTCAGTCAAGTGAATCAAAAAGAGACGGAACCAACATGACCTGAGGAAGCAAGCATACCCTAGCAAGGTCGAAAAGAGACGACGCCCCTAAGTCCTCCGTCCCTAATAGGTCGCAAGGCCCTATATCCGTTGGCTTTATGAAGGACCCCACTTTCTCAACAGCATAGTCCTTATGGGTCAGAAGGCAACGAGGTCCTTCGATGACAGGACCAGAGGAAGTCATTACCCCCTTACCCACACCATGGCTTGACTTAAGGGGTGACTTCCTCTTCGGACTCACGTCCCTTAGAGTGACGACAACGTTTTTGGTAGGACGGTTGTCCTTCCCATCGGGCTTCCTTTTCGAGACCTTAGAGACGGTCTTGGGGGCTGACGAGGGTCCCCCTTCTGTTTCCTTCGCCTTCTTCTCCTCCTTTTTGCGGGCCGAGGCAGCCCTCACCCTTTGTTTAGCAAATTCCATCTCTACACAAAATAACTAACGTTAGTACAACAGACGGGATGAGTAAACTGACGGAGGCAATAAAGAGTCTACTCACGTTGATGAGAAAATTCATCCAACCTACGAGCTTCAACCATCGGCTCTGGAACCCCGCAATACAAATGAATAGTGTCAAGGGTAATCAAGTCCCTACACTTTCATTGCTCCAATGGGATTTCAAGAACCCAACGAATGATTGCCTCCTGCTCGTCAGTTATAAGTGGAGGGGTGCAGGCTGAAAAAAAGAGACAAAACGACAACATTAAAACACTAAATGGAGCAATAAAAAGCTAAAAGCTGTCGGTGTTAAAGGCAAAATAAAAGCTGTCGGTGTTAAAACCTGAAGCTTTAACTAGTGCCCAAGTATTATCAAAACCACGAGGCATGGTAACCCACTCTTCTGAACGGCATACCCAATCAGACTTCTCAATGAAAAAGTATCTACTTTTCCAACTTCTGTTGGAATCTGGCATGTCAGATACAAGTCTTAAGTCCTTCTCCCAAACGGAAAAATGGTAAGTTCCTTTAGATGAAACAATCTGACGAGGTTTGTAGCAGTAGAAGAACTCGTCTAAGGAAAGTTGACGGTTCCCATCACTCAGACGGCCCCACAAAACCTCAACTCCAATAAAAGTCCTCCAAGCATTGGGGGCAATCTGGCTGACGGATATCCCCATGAAGTCAACTAGCTGACTGTACAAAGCTGTCAGTGGTAGCCTTAGTCCAGCAGTAAGCACGGCGTCATACATGTCGACGTCTGCGGTCCTCCTTGTATAGTTTTTTTCCTTTTTCCTAGGGAGACGGATTGAGATGTGGTTAGGGATTTGGAAACAGGTACATAATTCCTTAAAAACCCTGTCACTCATTTTTGGCAAAAATTTGTTAACAGCCCAATCCTTGGGAAGGATGAAGGGACGGTTTCCTCCGGGACTCACTGAAGCCTCTTCATAGGATTCCTCATCACCCTCATCCTCGTCCTCATCTCCGTCACTCTCTCCCTCCCTTCATGCTCACCTACTACTTCCTCAACTCCCTCAACGTAATCTTCTACATCATTGCCAGGAGACTGGGCTGACGTTTCCCTTTCTAATGACCCAGAAAAGCTGTTGGACTCTTGACCTGAACCAAAAACTTCATCGTAGCCCACTCCATCGCGGACTAACGACTGTTCACTCGACGTATCACTTGACATCTGACTACCTACAAGTGACGGATCCATTCTAATTACCTAAATTGACGTCCTCACTAAAAATTGTTTAGCTAGAGCAAAAATGCAAAGAAAGAAGAAAAAAGAATTTATAGGTAAATGAACCTTGGAGGAAGGAATGGCTTTAAAAGTGATGGCGTTGGCAACAAATGACAAATCGACAAAGTTGACGAAAGCAAAGGTGATGATCTCTCTCTCTCAAGAATCAGCAAGGATTGAAATAGAGGAATGAGGAGAAGGATGCACGGTATATATAGGAGGAAAAATGCGCGGGAAACGAAGCAACGTCCTCGTCCAGAAACGAAGCCAATGAGAGCGCGCCACGTATTCGAAGCATTAAATGACTGGCGGCTCGAGGAATCACCCATAAATGATTTTCCCGCTCTCCTGGACCAAAAGATAGTTAGCCAATAAAAACTTAACTCCATAACCCGTCAGTCTAAAACGACGAGGATATGGAGTAGTGAGCAATTGATAAGGATAAAAATAATGCTTACTCATGCTAAGACACAAGCTGACGGCTAAAGCGACAGGGCCTAAAGCTAACGGTTGTGGTTAAACCCGTTGGCTTCCACTGACAGGTATCGATGAAGGGAGATTTGGAAGGGGCATTGTGGGGAGTCCGCAAGGCGTGCCTAAGGGCTGACACCATCAATATGCTGACGCCATTAAAGCTGAAGGGGATGGAATAAGTTGACGACTTTGATGTAGAATTGCTTGCTACCCACGATTGCCTATATAAGGAAATGTCTTGCTCTCCACGTTTGGTTCTACTTAAAGGGATTCCTATAAGAAAAGGGTTCCACCAAATACGCCCAAGAAGACTCCTATAAGGAAAATACTTCTAATCCAAGGAAGAGAGGTCAACCCTCTGCTATTATAAAAGCCCCAATACCCTCACTAACCAAGGTAACATAATTTACCCCTCTCTAGCACTCTAAAGTGGTGAGAAGTTCTAACTTGACCTTCGGAGGGTATTTGGCTGGCACCACACCGGTGCTCTCTGCAAGTTCTTCTCTTTTGTGTTGTGCAAGTGCTATTTCGAGTGTGCAAGTATCTGTGGCTCACTGGTGACTTTTTCGGCATCATCATTAGCCATATTCATTTGTTATATATTTTTCCTTCCGTTTACTTTACAAGCATTTGGCATTTTTTTTATATGGAAATCATTGGTATATATAAACATTTGTTATTTTAATGGGAGGTCAAAACATCACATATACAATGTTGGTATATTATTATGATCAACACGTTCTAATATGGGCTATTTGTTTTTAATAGCATTATGACCATTAAAATGAACTAGTAAGTTGTCCATACGATGCATAGATAATATTGTAATATTTTATGTAAGATGGTTTTGGAGAATGTTGTATATGTATTATAGCAAAATTGTTATAAAACTTTATTAGTAATGAGTTCATCATAAAAACCAACAATTATAAATTGCATACACGTACATATCCATTATAATTATTCAATTGAAGTAATGAGAGGGGAAAAAAAAAACAACAACAACAACTTTGGAGGAATATTATAGAATAAAAATTGATATAGAATGTGCCTTTTTTTTCCTCCTTAATTATAGAACAAAATACACATTCCAAACACCCACAGTTAATTACATCATTTATAAAATCTACAAATCCACAACGTTCGACCTTAACATGAAAATTGTAATTGCCATTGTCACTCAATATAAATTGCAAGCCTTCTTTCCTTGGTTGTGGCCAACTCATGCGGGTTAAGATTAGATAAAATAACAAAGTTAAAGCTAGGTAGGGGTCGTCGAAAGATTGAAAGTAAATGACATCATTGATGGTCTATGTGTATTTAACATGAGATTACATGAAGGGCTATGAGTAGGTATATATAATGGGCTAGAAGTGCAAGAGGTGAAATGGTAAATTAAAATGTAAAGAGTTTTGAGGGTATGTGTGAAGGGTGAAAAGACTTGAAATATTGAATCAAAGGAGACAAATAATATTTATTTTTTAATTAGGAAAGTCTTGAAGCATTGAATTAAATGAAACAAAAAGTCAATATTTTAATTTGTTCTTATCTCTGATGTGGCACTTGAGAATATTTCAATTTTCTTTGCATAGAATGCGCCACTTGGCAGAACCTCATAAGTTTAGAATTGAAATAAGCCCACAATATTATATAACACTTTTATCTTTATTTTCTTTTACTTGGGCTTTTCATAAAGTTTGGTTTGATTTTAATTTAATTTTGAACTATAACCCATCTTTTAGATAATAGTTAAAAAAAAGTTAATGTGCTCTTTTAGATAACAATTAAAAAAACTTAATGAAAAGAGGTTAAAAAATGCTAAATGAAATATTAGAATGCCACATAGCAAGAGCTCATGCACTCCCGCATGAGGTCTCTGCTTTTATATATATATATATTTGATTTCAAATGAATTAATTACTTAGCATAGTTAGAGGCCTTCATGTCTAGCCAATGAACGATATATAGAAAAAGTATAGAAAGAAAGTTAGTGCTTATATTTAAAGCTTTGATCAAATGTGAGAGACTGCGCCCTCGGCCCATTTTTTATGGCGGGCCAAACCCACATGAATGGGTGGAGTTGTGTTATTGCATCTCAAAATGGAGGTTCGATTGATTATATTTTCCCCTTCAGATTAAGGATTTTACAATAGAGTCACCACTTATTTAATTATTGGAAAAAAATAAGAAAAATCATAATTGAAAAATTTATCATTTTATTGATTTGAAATTGAACTTACATTTATCGTAGAAAATTACATGGCTTTGGTTCTAGATACAATTTAAGATAAAGTACATGGCTTTGTTTCCTAGTTACAATTTAGAAATTGAAAATTACATGGATAAGTATTGATCTATCAACCCCTGAAACTCGGAGGCTATGTTACAAGGTGGGAAGGTATTAGGCACCCACCTTGCCCGTTGAAACCGGTCTTCTAGACTATAGTGGCCAACATTCATATCATATCATCCAATATGTCAATCAATTTGCATGTTGAATTTGATGTGTGTGCATGTAATAAACCCTAATTAAATTTATTAAGCATTGCATTTGGATTGAAAATAAATTCTAGTGAATGTGTGTGGATAGTGATATCCTAGATTCAAGAATTTAATAGAATTATAAAACAAACATCTTTTTCATATTTTTTATGTAGATTTAAGATCAAATCTAGTGTTATGTATTAACATGTGTTGAACAATCAAGAATATGTGAAGAACACATAAGAACATTCAAACATATTCAAGGAATTTAAATAAACATTAGCATGCTCTAATCTTAAATTAACATTATAGCAACATGAAAAATGAGTTAAGGATAGAGATTATACTTGCATGCAAAATCCACACGGTAGAGGAGAAGGCTCTTGGTGGAAGTCCTAAGGGTAGAGTAGAAAAGAAGAACTAAGAGAGGAAAAGTAAGTCTCACTCAATATCTTGAGTTTCATAAAGACCAAGATATGACAAGACTACTCTATTTCAGTAGAACTCAAGAGAGGGAAAGAGAAGGGGTTTTGGTGTGTCTTGGAATGGAGGAGAATGGGGGTTTATATAGTAGTAGTGGAAAAAATATGAATGAAAGGTCATTTAGTGAGGGTTGACAAAGAATCAAAAGGAATTATGAACCTAGACCTTATTTCAGACTTTGGGGATAGTTGGTGTATTGAATGTAGAGATTGGTGGGAATGATGAGAAAGCAAAATTCGATTTTTCTCGTAGCTACTGTAACAGCTCGCAAAGCCAAATTCAAAAAATCATATCTTACTCAATTCTGATTAGAATTGCCTTGTTCTTGTGCTCAACTTGAAGTCCCAAATGTCTAGTTTTTGGAAAAATTAACCTCACTTACAGATTCAAAATATTCTGAGAGATATCAATGAAATGGTGAGCAAAGGTCATTTGTTAGAAAATAATTTCAGTACAATTAACATTAATAGGTCCCAAATTAGGCTCCGTTTGTTTTGGCTTCAAACTGATTCCGGAAATGCTTTTCCGGAAAAGTGGATGTTTGGCTGTTACTGAAAATTCGGTCAAACTGAAAATGTTTTCAGTTTGACCGTAAAATAAGGCTGAGAGGGCGGGAAATAATTTCTGTTCTCATTTTCACTTCAAATCACTTCCGCCCCAGGAAAATAGAAGAGAGAGAGAGACAGTAAGGAAGAGAGATCGCACCAGCACCCCAGCACCGGCGAAGGCGAGATCGATCCACATCCAAGAGCTTTGACGAACCTAGAAAACCTAAGACCAAGCTTGTTCGTCGAGCAATGCCCAAAGAGAGAGAGAGAAAGAGAGAGAGCGAGAGAAGGAAGGACTCAGATGCGCAAACAGAGAGAGAGAGAGAGAGAGAGAGAGATCGCGCCGTCGAACTGATTCCTCAAATCGCGAACCCAAAAATCGTCAAACCCATTCGTCACCGATCGTCGCGAACCCAAAAATTGTCAAACCCATTTGCCACTGATCGTCGCGAACCCAGAAATCGTCGCACCATTCGTCAAACCCGAGATCGTCCTGCCGAATCGTCGCACCATTTGTTGGGTATTGAGAATTTGGGTTTTGATGAATTTGGGTTTTGTTGGATTTGATGATATATTTGTTTGAAAGCTGAGAAAATGTGAGAAAGATGATAAAAATGGGTTTTCTAGAGCATTTTCAAGAATACAACCAAACACCAGAAAATATTTTCCAAAATATTTTTTGGAATGCAACTAAACACTTGAAAATATTTTCCTTTCCTGAAAATATTTTACATCCAACCAAACACAGCCTTAGTTTCCAATTAACATTAATAGGCTCCAATTACTTCCATTTCAAACTTAATTAGTTTCAAATTTACCCTAATTAAAAGATAATTATACAAATTACTCATTGAATAATTAATGTTTGACTATCCAATTAATTAAGTGTGTGCAACCTTACCATAAAATGTAGTCCTAGCCAATCAAATTACGACATGTCATTAATCTCAAATTGATTATAATTATAACCAATTGGAATCAATTGTTCATAATCACATATGGTCGGACTCAATTTGTGATAGTGCATCTCAGCTATTAAAACTTGATTTGATAATAACTTTCAATCTGATGGTTCGATTAAGGCTCATGACCAGTCGATTTGATCATTACAACATCAAGATCATTTTGATGAAATGAAATTAAGGATCTAGTGGCCACAATTAAGATGCCTATTTTCAAGGTGAAATTACCTTTTTACCCTCCATGTGAGGTTAAATGCAGGTTGCAAAATGGGATGTCAACATCAGACAAGCTATGTAAGCTTGTAAGGATAATCAGTAAGGTGACTAGACTGTTGTATCCTAGAGGCGGCATGCATAATCTTGTTAGTCTACTATATCGGAGATTCCTTAGATAACATGTATTGTCTCAAGAGAGTGACTTAGACAATGCCTCAACTCTACCACCTAAAAAATGCCTCAACTCTACCACCTAAAAACTCATGAATACAGTAAATTTTTTGACATGTTATGTGTGGAGGTCAAAAACAAAATTCAAAGAAAGCAGTATTTGGGCTCTTAATCAACACAACTCATTTCTAACTAAAAAGGGATTTTATTCCACAATGGGAAGACCAGTTAAGAAATTGAAGGCAAAGATAACAGAAAAAGACACTTGAGTTGATAAAAATCTGTTTCTTGAGGTACAAGTGATTGTTCTAGAGGAAAATACAAGCTCTTACTCTCACTATTTCTCTCTCTTGTTCTTCTTACCTAAATTTTTTGGATCTTCCCTTTGTTGGCCACCTCCTCCTTTTTATCCTCTATAAAAGCTCTGAACATTAGAACAAGATAGAAGAAAAGGATTAGGAGCAAGAGTTAGTATTGAAGACTAAGTCTGTAGCTAAATGACACAAGCAACACCTAAACGACGGAAGCTAGTGTACACTGCAAGTAGTTTAGTGTTTTAATTAATTCACACATGTACATACACGTGGACTATGTTCACACGTGCTATAACTAATTGGATTGAGTTAGTTAGTTAGTTAGTTTTGTACTTAGTGTATATAAATATTGTTAGTATAAATGATTATGCAATTAATTAAATACATTTTTTTCAAATATTTTCCAATCTCTCTCTCTCTCTCTCTCTCTCTCTCTCTCTCTCAATTCTATTACAATTTTGTTATGGTCTTAGAAATCGAGTTCTAACAGCTCTAATGGTGTCCAATTCTTATTCAGTTGCTAATGTTAATCCTAATTCACTCTTCACATCTACCTTCCTCTTCTCCAGCTTCATTGCATACCAATTCTGCAGATATTGCAACTGGTACTGCTAATCTTATTCTTGCTAAACCTAGTTCTCTTCCTACATCTCTTGATTAAGTTCCTTCTATTCCTGTTCTTTCTTCCTCTCCACCACCTCTCAAAAGGTCTCAAAGAACATCTAAACCTCCTTTTTATTTGCAACTTAATAAATGTAGTGCTATTACTTGTGACAAGTCTACTCATTCCAGTTCCTCCATCAACTCAAGTACTCCTTATCCTATCTCTCATTATCTTGATTCTTCCAAATTGTCCCCTTCCTATTATTTTTTATGTTCTCTTATTACAAATGTTGTTGAGCCCCAATCTTATCATGAGGCTATTAAGGATCTTAAATGGCAAGAGGCTATAGCAGCTAAAATTTTAGCATTAGAGTCTAACAATACCTGGATGCTTACTCATTTGCCACCCAACAAGAATTCCATAGATGCAAATGGGTGTACAAGATCAAGCATGAGTCACCATAGAGAGGTACACAACCAGATTGGTTGCAAAGGGGTTTACTCAACAAGAAAGTCTGGATTTCACAAAAACCTTCTCTCCTGTAGCCAAAATGGCCACTGCCAGAGCTCTTCTTGCTATCTCTGTTGTGAAGGGTTGGCATTTGACTCAATCAGATGCCAATAATGTCTTCCTTCATGTTGAACTCCATGAAGATGTGTATTTGTAGCTATCTCATGGTTTTTACAACCAGGGGGGGTTAGTTTGCAAGGTCAATAAGTCCTTGTATGGACTTAAACAGGCTTCTAAACAATGGTATTCTAAGTTTTCAAGTACTATTTTGCAATGTGGCTTTCAACAATCCAAGTCAAACTACTCACACTTTACTACGAGTTCTAAAAGTTCATTCATAGCATTGCTTGTCTATGTGGATGACATCCTAATAGGTAGTAATGATGTTCAAGTAGTTAGAATCTTAAGTAATCTTTGGATTAGCAATTCAAGTTAAAAGATCTTGGCAATCTAAAATTTTTCCTTGGCTTGGAAGTGGCTAGATTAGATGAAGGGATAAGCCATTGCCAAAGGAAATATGCATTGGAGATATTGAAAGATGCAAGTCTCACATGCTACAAGCCTGCTAAAGTTCCAATGGAGCAGAATATGAGGTTGAGTAAGTTTGAAGGTGAGCTTCTACCTGATCCAGGTGTTTATAGATTAGTTGGGAGATTGTTGTACCTCACAATCACTAGACCTGATATAACCTACTCAGTCCATAAGCTTAGTCAATTTATAGATAAGCCAAGAAAACCTCATCTAGATGCGGCCTGTAAGGCTTTATAGTACATAAAAGGAAGTCTAGGTCAAGGGGTTTTCCTATCTTCTAAATCAAATCTTCACCTAAAGGCCTTCACAAACTCAAATTGGGAAATTTGTGTGGATACCAGAAGGTCCACTACTAGTTACTGCATTTTCTTGGGAGATTCTTTGATCTCATGGAAGTCTAAGAAGTAGTCCATTGTATCTAGGTCATCTGCAGAGGTAGAGTATAGGGCCATGGCAGTGACTGTGTGTAAAGTTGTTTGGTTACTAGCTCTACTTAAGGACTTAGAGGTTTCTCATTCTCAACTAGTGTTGTTTTTCTATGATAATCAAGTAGCAATTTTATTCTACTTAATTAAATTATCCATATCTTACAAGGAATAAAAAAAAAATTATAATTAAAATTCTTCAAAGATATTCAACTTTACTTCAAAAATTAATCATAAATTTTAATGTTTTCATGGTTATTATTTTATTTTATTAACTTTCTTATTTAACTATTAAATATATGCTTAAAAATCATTAAATTTCCCTCACATATATAGATATATTAGTCAATTTTGCTAGTTCTATAAATTTAATATCTATATTTAGGCTTTAATTAATTATGACGTCATCACAGTTAGACCCCAGTTCGACCTCGGTTCGTCCTTAAAAATCTTAGATCTCTTCTTTTTACAGTTCGATGAACGGTCTGGGTATGAAAACCTTAGTATGGAAAGGGGAAACAATGAATTTGTATTGTATTTGTTAATGGCTTTTTGGTTATGAAGATAGTGACGTGGCTTAATATTTATGGAGGAAAACATGTGGCAATGCCACATTGGCAACGTGTACAGGATTATTTAATAAGGAGTGGGAAAAGATTTTTTCATCCACATTTATATGAGAACACCGTGAGTCGTAGAAATATCTAAAACAATAATTCCTCCTCTATTTGAGAATCGTGATTGATAATGTAAAATAATTATAATTATTATAATAATATAAGCATGCAAGCCTCCGTGAGTGGGGTCGGACCACGTAACTTAACAGTAACCTAGTTTTTTTTTTTTTTTTGACTAAGATATGGATATGGTCGTTAGTTTTTAGTTACAAGGCTGTTAGTTTTTGGTTCCAACTTGCCAGTAGTGTAGTACAGTGGTCTGTCTGTATGAATCCATTAATATTATTGAGAATTAATAAATTAAGGGCTAAATAAGTGTGTATTATATATATAGAGAGAGAGAGAGAGAGAAGAGAAGAGATGACTGATGAGGGAGAGAGAGAGAGAGAGAGAGAGAGAGAGAGGTGTTAATAAATAAGAGAGTAGAAGAAGATAATGCAATGGGGAGTTTGGAATGTGCAAAGTGCAACGCCAACGCCAACGCCAACGCGCTTCCTGAATTTGAATCAGAGATATTATGAGTTGCTTCCATTTCCAGGTGCTTACAAAATTTCACACAAAAACTCATTACTATTATTATTCAGCTGTACCAAATCCAGGGGGAGGAGGAGGAGGACAGGGTCTGGGTTTGGGTTTGGGTTTCCTAATCTTAATCCTTATGCTCTGCCGCCTCCTCAAACTGGACGGTCCGAATCCGAATCCGAATCCGAATCAGATGACAAGGATAACGACGAACCAGAAACAACTACAACTCCTGTGAAAGAAACTAATAATTCGGCAACAATAATCTCCTCATGCTTGGTTGGTCTTCTTACCGGCATCGCTGTCGTTCTCTTCAATAACACTGTATGTAGCTCACACTAACTTCATTCTTTTCTTCTTCATTCTTTTTTTTAATTTACTACTACTGTACTGTACTAGATTAATTAATTAATTAATTAATTGAAGGTTCATGAGATACGTGAGTTTTGCTGGGATGGGATTCCCTCACGAGGTGCGTCCTGGTTGAGAGAAGAACCCATTCAACTCATATGGAAGCAAGTCATTTTGGTCCCTGCTTCTGGTGGCTTCATTGTTACCTTATTGACTCTGCTTCAAACTACTACTGAGCATGCTCCTTCTCTTCTGGACCAACACCAACACTCTCCATCTTCATCTTCATCTTCCCTATCCAATCATCTTAAGGCTGCCTTCCGACCTTTCATAAAGACCCTCTCTGCTTGTGCCACTCTCGGCACTGGCAATTCCTTGGGCCCTGAAGGTCCTAGTGTTGAGATAGGCACTTCCATTGCCAAGGGTGTTGCCACTTTGTTCGACAAATATCCCCACAGAAACCTCTCCCTTGTTGCTGCCGGATCAGCCGCTGGAATCTCTTCTGGTTAGTCATTTCTCCTCTTTTTTTTTTTTTTTTTTACACAGTATACGTCATTATTAAAAACTTTCTTAAAATTTTTTATCTACTCTGAATTCTACTTTGGTATCACAAGACCTATGTCTTTTTGCAAATTCCTATGCATGAAAATCTGCATTTAATTGCCAAATAGAAAGAAATTGTTTGGTAGTGTGATTCCTAAAATTACCATATAATACCATTTGCTAACATTCTGTACATCTAAGAGATCAAGAACAATAAGTTTAATCACACAACATTTTTCATAACTGCCGAGGTTGTAGGTTGTAATTGGCATATAATAAAAGTGATGTTACTCATTATCCCAGTAAAAGTGATGTTATACCAATCACAATTTGCCACACCTCAATTGCTGTGAAATTTATTGTGTATGTAGCATTGTTGGAACAAGAAAGATCTTTTCTATGTCTCGTGATTTGCTTTTTTTTGTTTTATTTTATGATCATTAACGTACTGATGATATATTGATTGACCAACTATGTAGCAAGCAATGTTCTCATGCTACCGATTTATCATTATCTAATTTGGGTTACTGAACTTCATTTTTGCTTACACAGGGTTCAATGCTGCTTTCGCTGGTTGTTTTTTTGCTGTAGAGTCAGTGTTGTGGCCATCACCAAAAGAGCCTTCTGTATCACTTACAAATACCACTTCCATGGTTATACTTAGCGCTGTGATTGCTTCTGTAGTTTCAGAAGTTGGTCTTGGTTCTGAACCGGCATTTAAGGTCCCAGAATATGACTTCCGCTCACCCAGTGGTAATATATAAATGCTGTGTTGAACACAACACACAGAAGCACACACTTAAGTTACTAAATGTACTGTCTGCCACGTCTTTGCTGTAGCAGGCATCAATTCCTATTTTTATTTTGGTCACTTTAATATTGGAAAATTCTTTCATTCCACATCTGCCTTTGCCAGCATGACAAAGAGGGTGTGCCTGCACGTGCGTCATTACCAGCCTCCTTCCTCTCTTTGAAATTAGTATAAGTACCTCAATACATCTAATGGGGACCAGATGTTCTACCTAAGTTTCAGCTTCTATTTGGGGATCAGATGTTCTATACCAGGGTTTTAACAAGTCAAATGAAGAACTGAGAGGAGATGAGGAAAAGGAAATAGCAATATCCAAAATTCTATTTTAGTCTTAAACATATATACATATGTCCGTAAACATTTATATAGTTTCCAACAGATGAGTAAAATCCTACAACTTTTAGTTGGTGCATGCATATCTCACCTGTTCAGCTTTTGCCCAGTCTATGACGAATAGAAAAACAGGCAGTTTCTTTTAGTTAAGATTTCACCTAGCTGATCCCCACTTGTCACAGTAAAATATTTCAGAAATAAAATGTCGACCCACCTTAATATTCTTAGTCCTAATATGTCAAATATGTGTTTCTGTTTAGAGTATATAGGCATGCCGGGCTAGTTTCGGAAGTGAACAACTCAGGTTGTCTGTGCCTGGATTTTATCCTTGCTCTGACATGATCTAATTTAAAGTAGACAATAAGTGAATTGACGAATACTTAAATCAAACTGTATATTAAGCTCTGCTCTAAAGAAACAAATAAGGGTGTTGTTTTGCATTATGAATATTGTACATAAAATGCATTTTCTATGACTCTCTCTCTCTCTCTCTCTCGTTTCACTTGGACTTCATTTGGGATGACTGATCGAATTGATTCTTGTCTTCTTCAGTGAAGTTCCTTAAATTTTTAGAACCAAATGAAGAATAGTGTTTCTCTTTGCATGTCCATAAACATCATAGAGATAATGAATACATAAAAAATCCCAGTCCTTCCCATATGTTAGTAGTCCATTGATGAGAAAGTCTTGGGTGAAGGTTGAAGCCAACCAAATTCCAAATGTTATGAATCACGTCCCCCCACAACCACTACCACCATTGATTTTGTATATCCTCTACAGCTAAGACTATTGCAACTGTTAGTACACCATCATTACCATCATTGCCACAGCAACTACTGCTATGGCCATCACCACATCTTCTGCCATTAGCCCATTGGAGTCACTTCCTTCTTCACCTTACTGGCATCAATTGATTTTTAAATACTTGCTTAAAGGAATTGGTATTGCTTTAATCATTTTAGTCCATGCTTCAATGATAAGCATGATTTTCTCTACTGAATATCGTTTCCACTCTTTAATCCATTAGTTAGTCAGAGGTTAAGTTTTGAATTGCATATACCAAGTGCCATCTTCATGTTCAATGTTGTTAGGAGAACTACATTCATTCATTCTATTACATGGATATTTTTCCAAAAATACGGCCTCAGTGTTTCTACAGGTGCTATCAAGTATTTATCTGAACAGTAAGATGTTTATTATAAAAGCTATTTTAATTGTCTTTCAGAGCTCCCACTTTATTTGTTGCTGGGTATCCTATGCGGCTTAGTTTCATTGGCCTTATCTAGGTGCACGTCATACATGTTGGTAATTGTTGACAATATTCACAATTCCTTTGGCATACCAAAAGCCCTGTTCCCTGTAATGGGTGGCATAACCGTTGGGTTGATAGCCTTGGCATATCCAGAAATCCTTTACTGGGGCTTTCAGAATGTTGACATTTTGTTGGAATCTCGTCCGTTTGTGAAAGGTTTGTCAGCTGATATATTGGTTCAGTTGGTAGCAGTCAAGATAGTAGCAACCTCTTTGTGCCGGGCCTCTGGATTAGTAGGAGGCTACTATGCGCCATCCCTCTTTATTGGTGCTGCAACAGGAATGGCATATGGGAAATTCATCAGTTTGGCAGTTGCTCAGTCCAATTCTATGATTCCTCCCTCCATCTTGGAAGTGGCATCACCACAAGCATATGGACTGGTACTGCTCTATGTCATTTTCATCTGAGGAAGATATTAGTCTACCTATGATATTTTGAGTTCTGGCATATATTTGAAGTGTTCTACAGGATACAATTTTTCCATGATCATCCAGTACACAAACCTACTTTGCTTCTGGAAGTAGCTATTTTTCTTTTTTCTTTTGTTTTTGTTATTTTAGCCAACAAAAGAAGCAGGTAAGAATGGTGGAGAATCTCAAATGCAATTTAAAAATTCAACATTCATGACTGTCCATTTTCAATTGTGATTAATAAAAACATGCCCCAGACCATCTACTTTGGAAGCTTTAAAAGAAAATGCTGTTTATTTCCTGTTCTTTAGGTATATATGGATAACTTATAAGCAAGATTTTATGCATGTTATTTTCCCCTTTTAAGAAGTTTTTCCTTGAAAATCAGCTGTAAATTTTGCATGCATAATATATTGCTGACATGAGCAACATACGGGATAAGGCATCTTGAATTAGGATTTATGTTAAAGCATGGATTTCGATAGGGCTAAGTGTTAACATAGGTTGTTGGCTCAAAACTGGTTTATGGACCTCATTTTAATATAATTTCTGTCTACAAAAGATGTAGCATTTTTGGGACTAAAATTAGACTTTTTCTACCTTTTATTGTTATTAGAATATATCATTATCTAGCTGATCCATGGGGAACTATTTGCAGGTTGGAATGGCTGCTACTCTTGCAGGGGTGTGTCAGGTACCTCTCACTGCAGTTCTATTGCTTTTTGAATTGACACAGGACTATCGGATAGTTCTACCTCTACTTGGAGCTGTAGGATTATCTTCATGGGTTACTTCTGGACAGACAAGGAGAAGAGACGTCAAGGAGATTAAAAAACTCAAGCTAGATAGTTCTAATACAAAACAACTCACTACAAAAGCATCTTATATTAGTGATCTTTGTGAAATTGAAAGTTCGCTTTGTGTAAATGGTTCTGATATTGAAGCTAAGGAGTTAGAAATGGGAATTTCCGTTTCGGAAGCCATGAGAACAAGATATGTCACTGTCTTTATGAGCACTTCACTTAAAGATACAGTGACTCTCATGCTTGCAGAGAAGCAGTCCTGCGCAATGATTGTTGACGAGAGTAATATTTTGATTGGTTTACTGACACTTGGAGAAATTGAAGTGTTCAGCAAAAATTTTAAAGAAAGAAGTGAAAGACCAAAGGTAAATGTCACTTGTCCCACTACTTTAAAATTTTTCGAGGCATTGAGCCTTACAGAAATCAAGTTGAGGGGAAATAAAATTTTCGATTAGTTATATGTAGAGTGAGAAACAGGGTAAACATTAGTTATATGAACTCAAAACTAATCAGGAGAGGAAAGAGAAGGGAAAATGGTAACAATTTATCATGACTTTTAGTTTTAGATTGAAGTCCAATTCCAAAACAATCAGAAAGTTGAAAAAGGTAGCCATAATTAAAAATGAATGAATCTAGCATGGTACTTCTGAAAATACTTGGGCAATATCTGAAAATTACGAGTTTTTGTGTAAACCTATAATGCACAATAAATCAAAGGCACTATCGACATAAAATTGAAAACCCGCTTAATTGCAAATTTATAATGCTGATCCAAAATGTGTCTTGAGTTTCTCAACTATAAATGAGTAAATTTATCTTTGCACCATGACACCATGTGAGATTGACTAGCTTGTTACTTCCGTTACAGGTGCTTTCAGTATCTGAAATGTGTTCTTTGGATGGGGAAATATGTCGAGTCCCATGGACTGCTACACCCAGCATGGATCTTCTTTCTGCTCAAATTTCTATGAACAAGTATGGAATGAGTCAAGTTCCAGTTGTTAAAGAGCATGTTGAAGATTGCAGAGGGCACCCAGTTGGCCTCTTAGATGCTGAATGTATCAATCTAACTTGCAGGTTTGGTTATCAAATTTTGACTCGATCTTCACACTGCCAATTTTTTTATATATAAAAAAAAAAAAAAACGATGAATAATTTTTTGTATCTGTTTCATGTTTGCTGACCTTTATTGTGGTGGTTGCAGAGCTCAAGCAACCAGAGAATCCCTCAGCTATTATTCCACATTAGAAACAGAGTCACTAATTGAGGAAGATGAGTATGTCTAGCGTAATATTTGCAAAGATAAACAAGAATACCTGACAACTAGATATCATATGATTCTTGGCTATCCATTCCCAGGCTCAGTCCAGCTCACAAAGGCACATGCCCGGTTCTTGCCTAATCAGATATGGTCAAAAAGGTTATTGCACATTATGTTGAATCTCCAGAATCATTAAAGGTTGGGACTCTCCGACCATTTTGGTTGTATAATATATTCAGGTGAAGAGCTTTTTCTTCAATAGCTGAGAGACTAACCTGGGCAAGTACCATATACAATCCATGGACGGAAATTAATAGAGAGATTTTGGTTAGGACTCTTCGAAGGGTATTGAGATTTGAGATGATTATAAAGCCAAAGTAGCTTGTATCAACTACCGGAAAAGAGCTCATTCCAAATATGGTTTCCCCTTTAACGAGCTATCATGGTTTTCTTGTAGGCCTTTGCTTGCATAACTTGCAATACAATTGTGAATTTACAAAATTCCGAAAACAAAGGGACCAAAGCACCACATATATCACATGGTGGCAGCAAATATAGCCAATAGTCCTAGTCTTTTATTATAGACAGTGCCAGCTAACTTAGGTGGAGATATCTCAATTCTCATGCCAAACCCAGTTGCAGTACTCATCATATGCACCTGTTAATCAACAATAAAGGATTGCACTCAACTGACATTGAAACTCTACTCTCAAGACTTGAACAACTTATCTTAGAAGTAGAAAATTTAAAGGTTTCAACCAGGAAAGAAGAGAGAGAGAGCTGCTTTAGATCCATCAATACTACATGTAGTTTTAGTATGTGACAGAATACCAATAAATACGAAATACAATTGAAGATATGCGACTGCACAGATACATGAACCTAGACAAAGATCAACAAACAATTAGTGTGATTTTTGTGAATGCAACTTAAGGTACATCTGATCAGCTGCCTTTGTGAATGCGACTTAAGGTACATCTAATCAACTGGCTTATTCACATTCTCTTGTTCAACTTTCACACTAGGCTCATCAACTGAAAAAGAATCCACATCTAAAGCCTGCAATTATCAATAATTAAAAAAATCCGTTAGCAGGCATCCAATGACTAATTTATGCAAGCTCTTATGTGATTAAACTTCACCTTTGCACATATAGTCTCTTCTGCTGCTGTATTGAAGCCTCTGGCATTCTCTGCATTTGCTTTTTGGCCATCCTGGGAGATAAGCAAGCCACCATTAGAAATTGTTGTGGCAAAACAACATATAAGTTTGATGTACACAATTACATGTCATTAATCCCACAACCATACCATTTAACATTTATTAAAAACAATGGCAGAAAGTATATTCAACTTCATAGCATGGGATAGGAAACATTATGAGGAAGTAGCTAAGGGCGATCATGCTATTGTGAGGCAGACAATGATGAATGTAAACACAAACAGAAGCAACCAGAACTTGGAAAAGGAGTATCTAAAGGCTGTTCTGCCATATCAAATTAAAACAGGGATACTTGGGGAAGAAAATAACAATAAAGAGACCATATTCATTCCTCCATGCATACAATTTGGAGCATCCGGGTTTTTCTCCTGCTTATACATTAGTTCGGAGCCCAACTTTCAACTGGATCAGTGATTCAGGCTTTTGGCTGCATATTATATCATATACAAATCAAGTATAAGTTGGCTTCCCCCCTATGCTGATAAAACAGACTTTCTGAACTAGGTGGATCAATTTTCAAGGCACAATCCATTATTAAAATGATAGTTTAAAATGATAATGATTAACTAATAAGTCATAAATTCTCAATGATGAAACAGAACAAATCTAGCATGGCAAAAAGCTCATGCCCATATTCAAATAAACTCAACTCAGCCTTACACCCAACTAATTGGAGTTGGATCTTCTTATGCCACTTGGCCCTATCTAGGAGTTGGATCATCTTATGCCACTTGGCCCTATCTAGAACCATTTCCCTATTTCCCTATGTCATATTTGGCCTCCCTTTAGCCTTCGCTGCTCCTTCCATTTTTTCACATTGGCGCATCCACTGGCCTACGTTGCACATGTTCAAACCATTAAAACGACTCTTCCTCTTTTTATGCTCAATTGGTGCTATCACTACTTTCTCACAAATAACTTTTCTTTCATCAGTAAATGGAAACTTTATTGAAAATAAAACAGAGGTACAGCAAAAGAAAACAGTTACCCAGGCACACAGGGAGTGTACCAAAGCATTAAACAAAACTACATAAATCTAAAAAAAATCCAACAAAAAAATATGGGAAGACCACTCAAATTAGTTATCCACTCAAACAAAGATAAGATGAAGATGTGCTTCAACTCAATGATAAACCCCACATTTTCAGCTCCACCACACTCACTTCATTGACATCATTTTTTTTTTCTTCCTTGATTGCCAACATTCGAAACCAAATAGCATAATTGGCCTTACTGCAACCCTATACAATTTTCTCTTTAACTTTATAGATAAAGCAATACTAGGATCCACATTGAAAAAATATTTACAATTCACAAATATTAAAATAATAAAATAATAGTAACATGATTTAATAACCCTTTCTTAACAGCTTAAACTTTTGGGACAAGTGGTAATTTATCATGTTATCAATGAAAGTGGTGTAAACTACAAATGAAGCAGGACCGTTAAGAAGTTCAGCACTATACTAGGTTTCTTGATGAATTCTTGAATAAGGATTATTGTTTAAGAGTTTAGGTTAGAAAAGTATGAATGTTGACGGCTGTTTGGGGGCTGAAATGGGATAAACAGAAAATAACATAGATAAAACACTAGGCAATCACACCTAGGTCTTCCTAAGTATCACACCTAAGGTTCCTTGGCATCACACCTCGGAGAAGTTTGCATCACAAAAACAAAGCTTAAAAATAAGCAGCTGATATTTATTAATCAAAATATTCTGCCATAACATGACCACAAAAAAGCCTTTATATAGAAGCTATAGTTATCCTTTTCCTAGTAGAACTTGAACTCTAAATAACCTATTCCTAAAATGAATAGGAATACTAATAATAATTAAATAAAAGACTTAATAATATGCTGTGAAGCACGGACGTGACACCAGAGATGCCGCACCTGCGTCCGACACAGCGATGCGCGAGGGACGCCGCTGCCCGCGCATCGGGCCGCGTCATGCCACGTGGTTTTTTTTTTTTTTTTTGCCGACTCGCGCCGACGCAACTCCAACTCAAGCCGATTCACACTAAATCGGGCCGTATCGGCCGAAACTGTCGAAACAGCCGATTCAGGCCGAAATTCAAAAAAAAAAGGTGCAAAATGCACCGTTTGAGCCAAATATTAAACCCTACTTCATCTCACTTCACACAAACACACCTAACTTTAGCTCTCTGCCTCTCTCTCACTCCGTCACTCGTCTCTCACTCTCTCTGTGCTCTCTGCCTCTATCTCTGCTCGCTGTGAGACACTCAGCCAGTGTCGAGTCAGTCACTTGACTCACTTCAGCTCATTCTTTCTTCAGCTCTCTCTCACGCATTCTTAACTCAAGTAGCTTTCAATCTTAGTTTGATCTTTGATTTCAATGATTTGTGATTTGTGATTTGTGAATCTGTGATACTGATTTGTGAATCTTAGTTTTCAATCTTAGGTTTTTTTTTTTTTTTTTGATAAGTAAGAATGATATATATATGAAAGGCTACTCTATGTATGAAGAACAAAGAGCAAACCCAGAAAATACAAGAAGGAAACAAAGAAAAAACAAAAAAGAAAACCAATCCACAGATTAATTACAAAGAGAAAGAGAGCTAATGAAAGAAGGGAGAGAATCACTAGTCGTGAGTCCCCAAGCCCGAGACTAATCAAAAAGAATCCCACTAAAAGAAGCAAGCATCTGATCACCGGAATTAACCAAATCCTCAAAAGTCTGCCGATTCCGTTCCTTCCAAATACACCAAAAGATGCACAACGGAACTAAATTCCATATCTGAGACGAGTGCTTCCCCAACCAATTCCACCAGCCAAAAAGCAAATCTGGGATTGAACTAGAAACAACCCAAGACAGGCCAAAAGTTATAAAGACAAAGCTCCATAACTGATAAACCATCTCACAATAAAGAAATAAGTGATCTACCGTCTCTCCACAATGTCGACACATAATGCACCAATCCACAAAAACCAATCTCCTCAATCTTAGATTATCACCCGTTAGGATCTTATTCCAAGCTACACACCAAACAAAAAAGGAAACTCGCCTAGGGGCCTTTACTTTCCATATAGCTTTCCAAGGAAAGACAATTGAAGGAGAATTTCTTAATTTGTTATAATATGACCGAATATCAAAATCCCTATTAAGCTTCAACTTCTATCTCATCCGATCTCCCACATCCATTGGAGGAGTAATAGTTCCCAAAATACGAAAAAAATGCAACCCTTCATCCATCTCCCAATCATTAAATTTTCGAATAAAACGAACATCCCAAATTCTTCTATCCTCCGCCCCCTGCCTTGACAAAGAAGCTTCAACAGATACCTCCTTATCAATGGCAATACCATACAACCTTGGGAAAGTCAAGTGAAAAGGTTGACCCTCACACCACCCATCCTGCCAAAACCTCACTCTATTCCCCAACCCAACAACAAATTGACAATTTTTGCTAAAATCCTCCCATCCCATGTGAATACCTCTCCACAAACCACACCCATGAACTCCCCTACCCAGTTTTGAGGTCCAACCCTCCCATTCTTCCCCATATTTTGAAACTACCACCCTCCTCCATAACCGATCCTCTTCCTTCCCAAACCGCCACAACCATTTCCCCAATAAGGCCCTATTGAAAGTAGTAAGTTTCCTTATCCCCCAAACCACCATTGGCTGTAGGTGCACAAACCTTATCCCATCCTACCAAATGAGTTTTGCTATCACCCCAAAGAAAATCCCTTTGCAATTTTTCAATTCTATTAGCCACATGAGTAGGAATTGTGAATAACGATAGAAAATAGGTAGGAAGACTAGATAGTATACTCTTGAGTAACATCAATTGACCCCCCTTAGACAAATACAGCTTCTTCCACCCGGCTAATCTCCGCTCAAAATTTTCCAAAATAGGATTCCAAATTGAAGGGGAATAATGTGAAGCCCCCAAAGGCATGCCAAGATAAGACATAGGCAACTTTCCAACTTTGCAGCCCAAAATTTCAGCCAGGGCATGCACATCCTCAACCTCCCCTATTGGAACCATTTCACTCTTATGCACATTGACCTTCAAACCTGTTACCGCCTGCAAACTAAGTAACAACAACCGAATATGAAGGATTTGCTCCACATCCGCGTCACAAAATAGGATAGTATCGTCTGCAAACAATAGATGTGTAACACATTCCCCACCACCTCTCCTACCTTCAACTTTAAAACCACATATCAAGCCAGCTCCCTCCACTCTTCTCAACATCCTACTAAACACCTCCTTCATAATCAAAAACAGCATAGGAAATAACGGATCCCCTTGTCTTAAACCTCTTGAACTATCAAAGAAATCAGCTGGAGACTCATTAATCAAAACAGAGAACTGAACTGTGGATATACAAGTACGGATCCACTTACACCACTTCACTCCAAAGCCCATTCTATGCAACAAATTCACCAAAGCCTCCCAATTCACATAATCGTAGGCTTTCTCAATATCAAGTTTACAAATGACTCCAGGAACCCTACTCTTCCCTCGGCTATCCACACACTCATTCGCAATAAGAACCGAGTCAAGAATTTGTCTCCCACCCACAAAGCTATTCTGACTCTCAGAAATCAACTGATCCAAAACCACTCTCAATTGATTTACCAAAACCTTAGACAAGATTTTATACACGCTCCCCACCAAGCTAATAGGTCAGAAATCTCTAATATTAGAAGCATCATTCTTTTTAGGAATTAATGCAATGAAGGTAGCATTAAGGGATTTTTCAAACTTACAATGTTGAAAAAACTCATCGAAGACTGCTAAGACGTCTTTCTCTACTACTCTCCAACAATGATGATAAAATGCCATAGTAAACCCATCCGGACCTGGAGCTTTGTCCCCTTCCAAATCACGAACAACTTGAAGAATCTCCTCCCTCTCAAACTTCCTTTCAAGCCAAACCCTTTCCACATCCCCAATACGATCAAATTTCAAACCCTCCACAAAAGGCCTCCACCCCTCAGTCTCCTTGTACAAAGTTTTATAAAATTGTACTACCTGATTAGTCACCTCTAATTCCTCCTCAAAAACATTGTAAATCTGTTTTGTGAATCTGTGAACTTGGGTTTGATTTATTATTAATTTATTTAGTTAATACTTAATAGTTATTATTTGTAGGTTAAATTGAATATATTAAATTTGCAATGGATGAAGTTACTAGCATAGAAACTTCATCTCAAGAAGTGTCAAATGTTGAATGTCCTCTTTGGCAATATGTGACTAAAGTAGAATAACCACCCGGTGCTACCGTTAAAAAAGGTGGAAACACATACTTTAAGTGCAACTATTGTGGTGTAGTTTATTTGGGATCCTATTCTAGGGTTAAGGCTCATTTATTAAAAATTGTTAATAAAGGTATTAAAGCATGCCCTAATGTGACACCGAGCCATAAGCTAGAAATGTAACGAATGCATGATCAAGTTGAGAATGATAAGTTAGAGAGAGAACAAAGAAGTCAAATTCCCTTACCCCCACCTCTCCCAGGCCATGGGCCTATACCTATTTCCCCATATCAGAGATAGGAAGGGAGTGATAGTACAAATCCAGTTGATGGTAAGAGGAGGAAGGTGACGGGGATTTCTCCTATTGAGAAAGCATTCCAGAATAATGCT
This sequence comes from Quercus robur, assembly GCF_932294415.1. NCBI lineage: Eukaryota > Viridiplantae > Streptophyta > Magnoliopsida > Fagales > Fagaceae > Quercus > Quercus robur. The sequence continues at coordinate 56,494,858 of NC_065544.1, read as the reverse complement.
AGATATGAATTGGATAGTAGAATTGCTAGGATGTTTTACACTGGTGGGCTTCCATTTAACTTTGCAAGGAACCCATATTATTGTAATTCCTATGCATATGCTGCTACCCATAGCATCCCAGGTTATGTTCCTCCTGAATACAATGCCTTGAGAACAACACTTTTGCAAAAAGAAAGAACTCATGTTGAAAGACTCTTGAAACCAATTAAGGACTTTTGGCTTGAAAATGGTGTAAGCATAGTTTCTGATGGATGGTCAGATCCACAAAGGAGGCCTCTTATTAATATTATGGTTGTATCAGATGGAGGTCTAGTGTTTATAAAGGCAATTGATGGGTCAGATGAGTTCAAAGACAAACATTATATTGCTGGGGTGTTGAAGGATGCTATAAAAGAGATTGGACATGAAGAAGTTGTCCAAGTCATCACTGATAATGCTAATGTGATGAAGTCTGCTGGAGCTCTTATTGAAGATGAGTATCCTAAAATATTTTGGACACCCTGTGTTGTCCACACTCTCAATCTAGCTTTGAAGAATATTTGTGCAGCAAAAAACATTGAAAAGAATGAAGTTACTATGAGGAATGTAGTTGGATTACACGTATTGCTGATGATGCATCCTTCATACGTGTTTTTATTATGAACCATTCAATGAGGTTGGCAATGTTTAATGAATTTTGTCCATTAAAACGGCTCCAAGTTGTTGATACTAGATTTGCTTCGATTGTTGTAATGCTGAAAAGGCTGAAATTGATAAAAAGATGCCTTCAAGTCATGACTATTAGCGAGCAATGGGCTTCTTATAGGGAGGATGATGTTGAAAAAGCTCAAAAGGTGAAAGATATGATTCTAAGTGATCTTTGGTGGGATAAAGTTAATTATATCCTTGAATTCATAGCACCTATTTATGATATGCTACAAGTAGCCGACACAGATAAGCCTTGTCTTCATCTTGTGTATGAGATGTGGGATTCAAAGATAGAGAAGGTGAAGGCAGCAATATATCGGCACGAAGGCTTGGAAGATGATGAGTATAGCTCATTTTGGAGTGTGGTGTATGATATACTCATTGATCGATGGACTAAAAATTGTACACCACTACATTACTTGGCTCATTCCTTAAATCCTAAGTAAGTACATTTATTTTCTATATTCCTTAGTTCCCCTTTCTAGTAAAACACACGTTTCATCTATATTTGTTTTTTAATCTTTAACTAGGTATTACTCCATTGAATAGTTTTCGGAGAATCCAAAACGCATCTCTCCACATTGAGATCATGAAATTTCTATGGAAAGGAGCAAGTGTTTGGATCAATACTTTGAAGATGAGAATGAATTAAAGGTGGTAAAGTTTGAGTTTGCTGCATTTTCAGGAGGGAGGTTTCCTTCACCAAATGCCTTGACAGATAGGTGGGACTTACTCCCTTTGGTTTGGTGGCAATACCATGGCTCCGCATTTCCAACTCTTCAATCCCTTGCCTTTAAACTTCTTGGACAACCTTGTTCATCTTCATGTGCTGAGAGGAAATGGAGCACATACAAATTCATTAATTCCTTAAAAAGAAACAAAATGGCTCTTGCACGCGCTGAAGATATGGTATATATGCATTCTAATCTTCGACTCTTGTCAAGGTACAATGAGGAGTACGTAAATACAGCAACAAAGATGTGAGAGATTGCAAGAGACTCTTGGAATGAGAGCGACATACATGGAGAAGCTGGAATTCTTGAGAATGCAACCCTTACACTTGATGAGCCAGAGTTGGAGGCCATGGTTATTAGGAATGCTAGCACTAGTGTTACTACTAGTGAAAGTGAAGTTCGAAGTGAAGCTATTGATCTTGATGATGATGATACTGGTATTTGATTGTCTTGTTGATTATTTTTTATTTTGTTTTAGTTTCAAACTTGTGAGTTGTATTCTAATTTTTGAATATCATGGAATGTTTTAGTTTCAATCTTGTGGGTTGTATTTAATTTGTGAACATCATGTTTTAGTTATTATCTACTATTGCTCTTAAATTTGGTATATGTTTGTATAATATGAAAAAGTATGCTTAGCAATATATTAAAAATATAAATAAAAATATTTTTAATAATTTTTTAATCGTTGAGTCACGCCGCACCCGCACCCACCTTTTTCAAAAATTGCTGAGTCCCGCACCTGCACCCGAGTCCCAAAACGCACCCGTGCTTCATAAATAATACGTAAACATAAAAATAAAACTCATGGGCCTTTGGTACGGCCAATGACTGCCCATTCCAGATATCTAGAAATGACCAAATTGCCCTTATTCTAATAAAACTTAATTAAAACTGATCCAGCAGCTTCTCAACCTAAAAGACTCAATACTAATAATTAAAATGACCTATCAAAGGTGCTAAAAGGGTCCGACATCAAAACTAGACCACAATTCTTGAATCTTGGTATATTTAATCTTCTTTTTCCTTGAGCTCTTCCTTGTCCTCATCAACAAACCATGTCTCTACTCTACCTCCCATTTAAAAAATAAAAATCTCACTTGTTTGGCCCTACTTATTAAGGGGGAGTATGGACTCACATGTGATGAGAAGTGTTAGAATACTGGTTAAATTATTAAATTCTTCGTTTCCTAAAGAACTTAAACTTTTGGGACAAGTGGTACTTTATCAAAAATATGAAAATATTAAACAAAACAAATTTGAAAATATTAAGCAAAACAACTATAAAATTCTGACTGATCATTCATACAAGATACAAAATGAGTAGAAAACATACCAGATCTTTGAGTTCCGGTTCAACCATTTCTCTCTTTACTCTACTTGGTAACTTGTCAAAATCTACTTCCCATGTCCCATCTCTATCATCGTCATCTTCATCTTCATCTTCATCTGCCTAAACATCATTAACAAATTAAAAGAATTGAGAGCCAACTCCCAAATAGAATTCTAAATCCCTTTTTTTTTATAGTTAATGAAAATTTATATTAAAGTAATAACAAAGAGTCAAAGATACAACAAGATCCCCATGTACACAGGTAGTGTACCTGGGAAGACCATAAAAATTAGCAAAAGGTACAACAAAAACAATAAACAAAGACTTTGTCACAAAAATTTGGGGTCGGAGATGGATCCTTGACAAATTAGTTAGGGTTGGCAATATGTAATCTTTTCCTCCATTCTACTCCATCTAAAATCATATTAATATGATTTTTGGTCTTCCTCTACCTTTTTCCCTCAAATGATAAGCCGCTCAATGCACTCATTGCAACATCCAATAATATAAGGAAGGCAAGAAAAACCATTTTAGCTCTAGAAGAGAATGTCCCCCCTCAAGGTTTGGCTTTACTCTCCCCTAAGAGTCCACATAAGATGCAATGGAATGGCCCCCCCAAATAACTGCAGACCGATGGAGACCAAAACCCCCTGTCCAACTCTCCAACAACTCCAACACATGTCAGGGCAGCACCCAAGAAACACAAAACAAGCATACAAGATACAGAAGTCCATAAACTGTATGCATATGTGCAGTGAATAAACAGATGATCCAAAAATTCCCAACTACTTTTGCACAACAACAATTAACAACGCAAATATTCCTCTTCCTCAGATTTATCCAATGCAAGTCTTCCCCTTTGCCACTAATACATGTCCTTAATGCTGCACTGATTAATGAAAAATAGAAAGAGTGCAATAACCACACCAACTTTCCAAGACCTGTAGGGCTACCATTGATGAGAATCGAAAATATTACTGAAGTAATGCACATGTTCACCCAAGTCCTCCATTTCTTCCCAAACCCATATCACTCTAGAAAATAAAGGTAACTACTCCAACTAACATGATCATAAGCCTTCGTGATGTTCAACTTAGAAATGACCCTTGGGATCTTACTACGAAACTTTGTGTCCAATACTTCATTTGCAATTAAGACTGAGTCTAATATCTGCCTTTCACAAAAGCATTTTGTGAATTTGATAGTAGATTACTCACTATGCCTCTTAGTCTATGGGCTAGCATTCTTGCCAATATTTTATAAAAACTCCCCACCACACTAACGGGTCCAAAGTCTCTGATATTGCTAGCCCTCCCTTTGTGTTTTTAGAATAAGTGTAACAAATGAAGCATTACGGCTCTTCTCAAACATACTTGACATATGAATCTCTTCTTAGAATTGCATCACATCCACTTTAACCACCTTCCAACACCATTAGAAGAACCATCATAGAATAGCCATTTGGGCCAAGAGACTTATCCCCATTCATATTTTTATTAGCCATGTAGACTGTCTCTCTCTCTCTCTCTCTCTCTCTTACAAACACTTCAAAAAGAATTAGTGATAGAAGGTTTTCACTTGGTTTCTACAGCTACTTTATTTCGCAATTGTAGCACAAACAATCTAAAACTTTTCAAATTTACAACTCACACCCAGCAATTGATCAGCAATCAAAAAGAAGAATAAAGATATCTATAGGAACTTATAGATTATCATACAACAATAACAACAACAAACAAAGCCTTAGTCTCAAAATTTGGGGTTGGTTATGGATCCTCAATAGATTAGTTTAGGGTCGGCCAAAAGAAATTTGTATTGTTACTTCTTTTTTTGACAAGTAATAATGAATTTTATTGAATAAAAGAAACTTCATGTTCACAATGATGAACATAGAGTATATTCTCAAATATCATAAAAAAGTGATCACACTCCAATGATTATTAAAAACAATAAGAAAAAGAATATGGAGCAATTATTATTAAATCCAATGAGATATAGAAGATGGAGTAAAAAATGACATGTCTGACAAAATAAACTGCTTAGAAAATGTACCTCTGGAAGTTCAGAATCAGGAGGCCTTTCCTGAAATTGGACACTGGGAGCATGCTGAAGCTTTGAGAGATAATCAAGAAGTTTAGCCCGTATTTCATCCAACAATTGCCGTGAATTTTTATTTTCCATGTTACTTGGGGCAACATGAAGGGTATAATCTGGACCAAAATACTCATAATACTCATGCTGTGGCATCTTGTCATCAACTTCAACTCCAAGTGCAACCCCTGTCTGCCTTACATGAAACATATTAACATAAATGTGATTAGTTAAGAGAGGTCAACAGAAAAATTACTAGAAACAAGAAAAAATAATAATAATCATAATCATAATGTTTTGTATCAAGAGCAAAGAAAAATAAAAGGTAATAAGAATCTGAGTAAATGCAAAAGATGATAAGAATCTGCTGAACTAATCTGAACCCTAAACCATCATATCCTCTCTTGCAATTATGTAGCTATAATTTGAACATCTAGAAAATTAGTGATTAACTGTTTATGGGAAGATAAATAAGAACGGAAATAAATGGTATCTTGAAATTTTTAACTCCTCCAAAAATAATTTTTTTTTGACAGATGCCTTAAAAACTTAATAGACCTTTAATGATTCAAACAAAACCTCGATCACCATGAGTACCCTTTTGTGTTTTGATCCCTTCCAGCACCCAATCAATTTATGACACAAATACATTTCATAACAATGAAAAAACCTGGTGCAGGTTTTCTCACACATTGCAAGTTAAGATTCTCCACGACTCGTTATGGATTCCCACTCATGGAAAAAAAAATTAATGATGTTACAGTTGAAAAGCTTATAATATCCTAATCAATCAATATCACAAGCAATAACCATACCTCATAGCACCAGCAGCGAGCAACATTCCGAATGGTATAACCACCACCACCCAGAAGCAACAGTGGCACATTGAATGATCTCATAAATCTTACACACTCTGCATGACCTTTGATTGAGAGATTGAAGCATCCTAATCTATCTCCAGACAAAGAGTCAGCACCACACTGTAGAACTACAGCACCAGGCCTAAAAATTTCCATCACCTTACCAATGATTGGTTTGAACAAGAAATGATAGCTCTCATCATCAATCCCGTCATCAAGTGGAACATTAAGGGAGTAGTATTTCCCCTTTCCATATCCAAAGTCACGTATGTCACCTGTACCAGGAAAATAATCTCCAAATTTGTGGAATGAAACGGTCATGACCCTATCAGTTGTGTAAAATGCCTCCTCCACACCATCTCCATGGTGAATATCAATATCCACATATAAAACACGCTGCATTCATAGATAAGAAAAATATTGCAAATTACAAAAGGAATTAGGTAAGGCAATAATAGCAATTTTTAAAACATTGCTACATAAGTCGTTCAGGTTCAAGAGTCAGCTACGTTCATAAAATGCATGATGGTCATACAAGATAGAGTCCTTTTGCCTTGACTATACCACATTTTTGCAATCAGTTCAACATGAATCTGAAACATAAATCCAATCTTCAATCATTAGACCTTATATAATACCTAAGCTCTAAAGATAATAAAGATTGTTGGAGAAATCGACTCAACAATCCTACTCCCATTTTTTATGACAAGGGACCTCTTCTGATGGAGGACCATGGTAGCAGCCATTGAAGACATATAAAAGGTGTCCTAAGACTTTTAATTAGTTTTAAGTGTCAGGGGTAATTTGTAATTTTATGTTATTTGGGATGGGCTGTGCTAAGTAAGTATAATTACTTTATTGAATATAAAAAACAAACACTTTCTGTTCACAAGTCTTATTTTAGTTTTATTTGAGTTTAATTAATTAGTTTGGGCTTAGTAATAATGCCTAAGGAGTCCAAGTCCAAGTCTTATTAGAAATTTAAATAAAATCCAATTTCAACTAGGAATATGTATTGAACTTCTATTTAAAGGGTTGTAATGCTTTCTATTGGAGGAGAATAATAAACTTTTAGACTTTAGAGAAGCTATGAAGCTGTCTTGAGGTTTGTGTGATGCAACCTTCTCCAAGCTGTGATGCCAAGGAAACCCTAGGTGTGATGCCTAGTCCTAAATAACCCCAAACAGACCCGTTAGCACTTAGCACTGGAACAGCAACCCAAATTTTGGTTTTTCTCCTTTTGTTCAACCCCAAATTCTATTATCCCTTTTCCTGTTCAAAACCTACATTCCTTATTATTTTCCAGCCCTCTCCAAAACCAAACCCTAATTCCTCAAAATTCAATTATCCCATCACCGCCCAGACCTGACCTAGAGATTCTAAATCTGATTCTGCTTTGCTCCCCCTTGTGCTATATCACCTTCAAGGCAGGGCCACTGTGTATATCTGCCCAGACCTGACCTAGATATTCTAAATCTGATAAGTTCCTTTTCACCATTATATTATATCTGGGACCATGTAAATGCATATAATTTTGTATAATGACCATGGAAAAAAAAAAAATGATTAGCAGGACACTATTCTACCCATGGTTACAGTCACCACTAATGTTTAAAATCTATAAAGGCTAGATAGCCATTAGCAAAATTTGAACAAAACAACACACAGATAGGTTGTATGCTTTAAAATTGTGAAAATTATCATTCTTTCAGTAGTTTATTAAGATGATCCAAATAAGCCTCCTTAGTTCCTCTTTTTTTTTTTTTTTTCTTTTTTTTTTTGGATAAGTGAAAGAAGCCTCAATAATTATAAAAGGTACGGCTGTAAATCAAAACTTTTTATCCATTTCTCCATCTCAATTTATATCAAGCAAAGATTATCTGGTTAGGCGCAAATGAGCTGTCAGGCTACTCCCACTCTCCTCCATGAAGAAGACTTATTCCTATAGTTCTGAAAAGTAAAAGGAAATGGAATTTTTTAAATAAGCGAAATGGAAAAAGGATGTTGGTGACTGGTGAGGGGTTGTGACGTTTTTTGCAGCTTATTAGTTATCTAGATCATATATACATAAGGAAGTTTAAAGTTTCTAAAAGAAATTCCATTCTAACAAACTGGGTAGAATTGGATTCCTGACATCCATTTGGACTTGAGCCATTAAGAAATTGAAGGTTCCATTGCCCAAGTTCATATGATATAAATTCACCTTTTGTGTGTAAACCCATATAAATGGGAATATTGTTAAATTAAACATAGCATTTATGGCAGCATCACAATTGAGAAATTTTCAAGCAAAGTTTTGATAGAAGAGGAGGATGAAGAGAAGAACGGACAAACCTCGTGCTGTTTAAGAAGCTCCAAAATAGCAAGGACAATATCATTGACATAACAAAAACCAGAAGCCTCACACTTCTTAGCATGATGCAAGCCACCGGCCCAGTTGATAGCAATATCACAATGACCATGACTTAACTTGACAGCACCACCAACGGAACCACCAGCATAAGTTTGACAGAAGGAGTAGAGACCATCGAAAACGGGGCAATCTTCCCCAACATTGAAGCGCTTGAGTTGGCGGAGCTGATCCTGCTGGGTTTCAGGAGTAATACTCCGAAGGAAAGAAACATAATCATCGGCATGAAAGCGGCAGAGATCACGATCCCTGGCAGGAAAGGGCTTGAGAACCTGCATGTTCTGAAGCAAACCATAGTGGGCAAGAAGAGCATGGGTCATTCTGATACGATGAGGCTTCATAGGATGACCCTGGCCATAATAGTAATTCCCCACCTCAGGGTCGTAGAAATAACACACTTTTCTCTTCACACCATCTGGTCCCGATGGTAGGGAATTGCCTCCTCCTCCCGCTCCACTATCCATTTCTTATTCCACCAAAACAAAGATTTTGTTTTTCCTTTTCTAAATATAATTAATTAATTAATTAAAGGAGAGAGAAAGACTTTGGATGCATAATCGAAACATAAAATGAAATTAATAAAAACCCTAAAAGCAGTTGATTGTAGATAGTGATGAAGAATGTCCAGTAATAGAATTAATTATTAGGAGTGAAATAAAGAAGGTAGCATAGCATATTACCAGCTGAGAGAGAGAGAGAGAGAGTGAGAGAGAGAGTGAAGAAAGTAAAGAGATGAGGAAATTTTGAATATTTATTTATGTATGTTCCAAAGACGAAGACGAAGACGAAGCAAAAGCAGGCGGAGGTGAATCAAAAATTATAAATCTACAAATAAAAATAAGGTAATGCGAATGTATGAGTGCAATTAAATCAAATACTTATGTAAACTCTAGTAGAAGAAGGAGGAGTGTTACCTCTACTACGATGTCTATAATAAGAATCAGAATCTGAAAGAAAGAAAGAAAGAAAGAAAGAATTGTAGGATAGCTGCGAGGCAAGCGGGCACGCCTTGGTTTGGTGTATGTAGTAGCAAATAATAAGAAATTTAGAAATGAGAGAGAGAATTCGTAAATGTAATGTAATGTAATGTAGATGTAGTAGCTCAGGCTCTTCCTTCCTTTAACAAATCAATCACCAATCTTAACTCTACACATCGCCCCCTCCTACTCCTGCCTCCTCCTAAACTGCTCTTCTTTCTTAGGGCTTTGACCCGCTCATTACCGGCTTTCTCTTCAACCGCCCGGTTCTACTCTATTTCCTTTTCTGCTTCTTTTTCTTCTTCTTTTTTAATTGCATTAACAGTAAGTTATACTATAAGAATCTCAAAACAAAACCAAAACCAAAAAAATATATATATCAAATTTGTCCTAAAGGATAACCATAGTTATTAAACTTGGGGTGTGTTTGTTAGGTGAAAATGGTTTCAGGAAATCATTTTCCGTAAAATAGGCTGTTTGGTTGGTTTGGAAAATTGAATTTTCCGGAAATCATTTTCGGTTGACCGTAAAATAGTAGCGTTGACCACGGAAATTCATTTCCGTTCCTATTTTCACTTCAAATGATTTCCGGAATTGGGGACGCGCAAAGAGAGCTCGCGCAAAGGGAGAACGAGAGAGAGAAAGAACGCGAGATCGCGCAAAGAGAGCTCGCGCAAAGCACCGTTCGCGCTGATTGCGATCGACGCTTCGCGAGATCGCGCCGTCGATCGCGATCTCGCGAAGCACCGTTTGCGCCGATTGCGATCGATGCTTCGCGAGATCGCACCGTCGATCGTGAGATCGCTCCGTCGATCGCGAGATCACACCATGTTCTTCTGGGTTTTGTCCGGGTTTTTCTGGGTTTTGCCTCTTCCTTCTTCTTTTCCAATTTCTTTTCCAAACACCAAAAAATATTTTTCAAAAAATATTTTGAAATGCAACCAAACACATGAAAACATTTTCCTTTCCGAGAAATTGCATTTCCAGAAAATGGAATATTTTCCGGAAAATAGCATTTCCGGAAAATGGAATATTTTCCGGAAAATAGCATTTCCGGAAAATGGAATATTTTCCGGAAATGCTTTTACACAAACCAAACATAGCCTTGATCTGGACATGCTATTTTCCGGAAAATGGAATATTTTCCGGAAATGCTTTTACACAAACCAAACATAGCCTTGATCTGGACATTGATCCTGTGAAGCGGATAACTGAGTCACTGATTTAACCAGTGTGTCATTGGTCGAACTACACAACCAAACAAAAAAAAAATTATAATATTATATATATATATATATATATATATAGAAGTTTTAAAAATGATAACATAAATACATAGATTAAAAACAATAGGCCTATTCCAAAATTAAATTGGTTTTTACAATTCAAAATCAATAATAAAATAGTCTTTTGTTAAGATGGGAGCCTTATAAGAAGTAGGCAAACAAATTAACAAGTGCAATTTTTTTTTTTAGGTCTTCTCTTCTTTAAACTACTTGAATACCCTCTTGACCTCCAAAATACCCATAAATACCTAAAATAATGCAAATACCCCTAAACTTCCAAAATTACCAATATACCCTTGGACTTCCAAAATTATCCCAAAAATCTCTAAAATTATCCCAAAATACCCATGAAATCTCTAAAATGACCAAAATACCCCTGATATCTCTAAAATCACCAAATATGCTTAAAACCACTAAAATGACCAAAATACCAACTGAAACCCAAAAAATAACCAAAATACCCCACAAAACTCAAAAAATGACCAAAATACCCTTGAAACCTAAAAATTATCAAAATACCCCTCAAAACCTAAAAAATGACCAAAATACCTCCAAAACCTAAAAATGACCAAAATACCCCCAAAACCAAAAAAATGACCAAAATACCCTCAAAACCCAAAAAAATGACCAAAATACCATCAAAACCTAAAAATGACCAAAATACCCTCAAAACCCAAAAAATGACCAAAGTACCTCCAAAACCCAAAAAATGACCAAAATACCCCCAAAACCTAAAAATTACTAAACTACCCCTGAAACCCAAAAAATTACCAAAATACCCCCGAAACCTAAAAATGACCAAAATACCCTCGAAACCCAAAAAATGGCCAAAATACCCCTGAAACCCAAAAAATGACCAAAATATCCCGAAACCTAAAAAATTACCAAAATACCCTCGAAACCCAAAAACTGACCAAAATACCCCCAAAACCTAAAAATTACCAAAATACCCCCGAAATCCAAAAACTGACCAAAATACCCCCAAAACCTAAAAATTACCAAAATACCCTCGAAACCTAAAAAATTACCAAAATACCCCCAAAACCTAAAAATGACCAAAATACCCCCAAAACCTCAAAAAATACCAAATACCCTTGAAACCTGAAAAATGACCAAAATACCCCCGAAAAATGACCAAAATACCCTCGAAACCTAAAAATTACCAAAATACTTCTGAACCATAGAAATTTACCGAAATAACCCTAAAACTAAAACATGACAGAAATGCCCTCGTAACTTAAAAAATGGCTAAAATACCCTTAGAATCTAAAAGATAATCAAAATAACCCTGAAACCTAAAAAATTACCGAAATTCCCTCGAAACCTATAAAATGAATGAAAGACTCTTAGAACCATTAATTTGTCAAAAATATCCTTGAAACATCCAAAATACCTTGAAACCTCTATTTCGGTAATTTTAGATGTTTCAGGTGTATTTTGGTCATCTTACATGTTTAGGGGCATTTTGGTCATAATTTGGGTTTCAGGGGTTTTTATCGATCATTTTTTTAGGTTTTGGGATTATTTTGGTCATTTTTTTAGGTTTTTGGGGGTATTTCGATCTTTTTAGGTTTCAGGGTATTTTGGTAATTTTTTTAGGTTTTTGGGGTATTTCAGTTATTTTTTAGGTTTTAGAGGTATTTCGGTCATTTTTTAGGTTTATGGAGTATTTTAGTAATTTTTTAGGTTTAGGGAGTATTTTGGTAATTTTTTAGGTTTAGGGTGTATTTTGGTAATTGTTAGATTTTGGGGGTATTTTGATAATTTTTTTAGGTTTTTGGGGTATTTTGGTCATTTTAATAGGTTTTGGGGTTATTTTAGTCATTTTTTAGGTCTTGGGGTATTTTAATCATTTTACAGGTTTCAGAGGTATTTTGGTCATTTTTTAGGTTTCGGGGGTATTTTTGGTAATTTTAAGGTTTCAAAGGTATTTCGGTCATTTTTAAGGTTTAGGGGGTATTTTGGTCATTTTTTAGGTTTAGGAAGCATTTTGGTCATTTTTTGGGTTTTTAGGGTATTTTTGTAATTTTTGGGTTTTGGGGATATTTTGGACATTTTAGAGGTTGGGGGGGTATTTTGCTCATTTTAGAGGTTTGGAGGTATTCTTCTCATTTTTTGGGTTTTGGGGGTATTTTGGTCATTTTTTGGGTTTTGAGGGTATTTTGGTCAGTTTTTGGGTTTTGGGAATATTTTGGACATTTGAGAGGTTTTGGGGGGTATTTTGCTCATTTTAGAGATTTTGGAGGTATTTTGGTCATTTTGTGGGTTTTGGGGGTATTTTGGTCATTTTTTGGGTTTTGGAGGAATTTTGGTCATTTTTTGGGTTTCGAGGGTATTTTTGTCATTTTTTGGGTTTTGGAGGTATTTTGGTCATTTTTAGGTTTTAGGGGTATTTTGGTCATTTTTTGGGTTCCAGAGGTATTTTGGTAATTTTTTTTGGGTTTCAGGGGTATTTTGGTTATTTTTTGGGTTTTGGAAGTATTTTGGTCATTTTTAGATTTCGGGGGTATTTTGGTTAGTTTTTGGGTTTTGGTGGTATTTTAGTAATTTTTAGGTTTTAGGGGTATTTTGGTCATTTTTTGTGTTTCAGAGGTATTTTGGTCATTTTTTGGATTTTGGGGGTATTTTGGTAATTTTTAGGTTTCGGGGGGGTATTTTGGTCATTTGTTGGGTTTTGGGGGTATTTTGGTCATTTTCTGGAGTTTCAGGGATATTTTGGTCATTTTTTTGTTTTGGGGGTATTTTGGTAATTTTTAGGTTTTTGGGGGTATTTTGGTCATTTTTTAGGTTTCGAGGGTATTTTGGTCATTTTTTGGGTTTTAGGGGTATTTTGGTCATTTTTTGGGTTTTGGTAGTATTTTGGTCATTTTTTAAGTTTTACGGGTATTTTAGTCATTTTCTAGAAATTTAGATTTTATGTTGTTTATTTAAATTTTAGATGGGTTTAGTGGGTATTAGTGGGATTATCCATTTAGACCCATCTAATTAAATAACCAAATGGGTCTTTACCCATTTAACCCAAATATTCAAATGGGTTGGGTTAAGACTTATCCAAATAAGGTGGGTAATGGGTGGGTTCATGGATATGGATAAAAATTGCCACCCCTAATTATAACATATTAAACAGTAAATAAATCAATAAAGTGGACTTATAGATGCAATTTTACAAATTTCACAAACTCAATCGAGTGATAAAACCCATCCAAGTTACACAGGTCGTCACAAACCCACCTAGTTTGACCGAGTTTGTTGTATAAAAAATCCATTTAAACACTTGGGCCAGTCTAGGTGCCAAGTCACTAGGTTTCTTGTCTCAATTTAATAGCTATAGGTTAACATAAGATAAAACCTTCCTAAAAAAATAGAAAACACCCAACTTGTTATATGTATATTATGGCCCAAACTAATTACAGGCTTATGTACTTGTAGAACAAGCATATTAAACTTAGGTTAGTCTACAGTTAGCCTAGGATTAGTCGTAGGACAAAACTTAAGTACAGTATCTTAGATGTTATTCCTTAAGTTCCCCTCTTAAGATTTAACCATATGACTATTTAACTAAATAATATACTTCTATCCCATAAGAAAAAATTCACATGGCAAAATCTTAAAAATAGAACCTAAGGAACAGCACCTAAGTCCTATACCTAAGTCTTACTCTTAGTCTTATATTCTCTAATTAGCTAGCCGTCAAGGGCTTTATCAATATGAACATAAGTCGTTAGGTTAAACCACGTAAACTTTTGTGTGTGTGCTCTCTCTTTCATACTATCACTTATCATTCAATTATCACTCAATTATCACACACAATCACACAACAACTTCCACACAATTATTGGATGTGGATGTAGTCCACCTTTACTAGCATGTTCGTCCATTTATCAAGCATTCCTATTAGATACTTGCACTAATCAACAAGGCACATTTATTTTACTCGTGCTCAACAACTATATAACACAATCAAGTTCAATCTCTAGGCAACTTTGAGAGCCTTCAATTCTCCTTGAAGGCTAGTAATTATGTTAATTACACATCAAAGCCCTTTAAGTCTAAGAAATTTATTAGATAATTCGAGAGTCTACTCCCTCCCTCTTACATGGGGGTGGGCCCCATGTTTGGTGGGACCCACCCTTATGTAAGAAGGAGGGAGAATACTCCCAGAATACCCAATAATAACCCTTAAGCTACAATCCTTTTTGACCTATAAGAAGATCTTTTCCACCCGCAACATTGGGATTCCCTAGAAAGTAGCCACCTATACGTATGTTATATAGCTTGACCCAACCTTGAGGTGGAGTAGTATTATAGTAAGCCATTTAAAGGAGATGGTTTCAAGGTTCTTGGACACCCGTAAACTACCTAACAGGTGGACTACTTGTCAATACCGTATTTTGTCTGGCCCCAATTCACATGTCAAAACAAATGCTAAAATTTAAAAAATGTGCAAAATTACAAGTTTTAAAGCCAAAAAGGGTAAGAATAAATACAACATAATTGGACAATGGATCAAAGGGTCACAACATTTAAAAACCCTTTTGATAGCAATTAAGGCCAAAACCCTAACTAGGTATAGTCAAAAAAGTTGACTTTTTGATTTAACCATCGGTTTGAGTTGAATTTTGGACCATCTCATAGAGCATATTTTCCCTTCGAAATGATAATTTACGGGCCAAATCGGAGTTAAAACGAATGAGATATCACCAAAATACTAAAAAAACTAATAAAAGCTTTACTTTTTTTAGGAAAAATAGGTAGTTTTGGGGGCAACTTTGTGCAATAAATTGTACTGATTGGGTAGGAACTAGAGCGATTTGGCAGGAACTAGAGCGATTTGGCTGAACCAACTTGAAGAATGAGGTCTTAACTACCTCTCATAAGAAGGGCTCAATGATATCTAGCCCAGATTGGAAGATACAAAAATTTTAAGGAAAAACGTCACAAAATTTTTCAGCACTATATCATCTTCCTTTTGAACACCATATCTCGACGACCGTAACTCTAAATCTTGCAAGGCCAAGACTATTGGAAACTAGACATTCATAGATTTCAAAGCATATAAAGTGTGAAGAAAATGGAGCTCAGAAAGACCCCCAAACAACTACGCAAAGATCGGATCAGAATCTGAAAAAAAAAAATGAAAAAATAGCCTGATGAGGTGGCCAAAATAGGGGGCTGGGTGAAGTGTACACTTCACCTAGCCCAAATTTTCCTCATTCTTCTTATAAATACACCCCCCCCCCCCCAATTTTTTGTAAAAAAATATAGAAGTTCTTGGTGAGAAAAAAATAGGGAAAATAGAGAAATAGAGTGGAACAATTCTGAAGAACCTTAGAAATTCTTTAAAAAGTTTCTCTCCCCTCTCTCTCTCTCTCTCTCTCTCTCTCTCTCTCTCTCTAGGAAACCCACTACAAAAAAAGTCTATTCCATATTTACTTGTAATTTTTTGGGTAAGATTGTAGGGATGGGGTAGTTTTTCCATAACTACACCCATCCCATTCTCTATTCTCTCATGTAAACATCATCTATCAATATATGAAGTTTTTTTTTCTCTTTATATTGTCTCTTTATTTTACTTGCTATATAGTTGTGTATATATCTCTTTATCTTTATGTCTATATTGTTATTGTTTGTTTGTGATATTGTGATTGTTTCCCTAGATAGGTATTGAACTATTTCCTAGACTCTATATGGGAAGTACCCTTAAAGGGAAGAAATCCCATTTAATCTAGGCATCTAGGGATATATATTATTCTTGCTTTACATTTAAGTCGTCCATTTTATTTTCAAGTAATCCCTCCCCTTTTACTTTTATGTCATCCCTTTAATTTCTAGCACAATCCCCCTCCCCTTTAATTTATTGCACTTATACATACACACACACTACTATCTAGACACCAAAATAAATAAATAAAAAAAGATTTTCTATTCATCCCTATTAAATGGTTTTTAAACCTCAAGTAAAGCACAACATGGGTGTGTATCATAAGAATGGTTGATGGCTTAGAACTCGCATTTCTTTAAGAGGGACAAAAAAAAAAAAAAAGCATTTTTTATGATGAATCTTTATAATATTTCTACACTTTGCTTTAATGTCATTTAAATTTCTGTATTTTTTTTTAATGTCATTTAATTTTTTGCACTTTATTTTTTAGCTCTTTACTTTAAAGTCATTTAAATTTCAGCTCTTTATTTTACTTGTTATTTATTTTTCAGCATTTTACTTACTTTTAAATACATAGCACTCTCTATATTGTTGTTCTTTATTTTTCCCAATAATGTTGCTAGAAGGACTAGAGTTTGAACTTCAGCCCACCAAGAACAATGGACGATAGCCCAACAAGCTCAAAACAATATATATTTGTTAGAGAATGGGTCTTAGCGCACTCCCAGCAGTTGTGCTATATTACTATATTGCTAAATTTTAGCTCCACAGACACTAAATTCATGCTCCAGCAGTGGAGCTAAATCTATTTTTTTTAGCTCCACTGCTACAATGCACATCTATAGATAGATGTGCACTGTTCATGAGAGCTAAAAAAAAACATTATTTTATTCCGGCTATTGATTAAAAAAATGCCACTTGCTCTCTCATTCACTCTCACCGTGCCTCTCTCTCTCTCTCTCTCTCATTCACTCTCATCTCATCTCTGAACCTCATCTCTCTCAATCTCACTCTCTCAACTTCGGTCTCTCAAGCTCACGTTTACCACCGCCGACCCAACTCATTATCAACGTCGCCACCATCGAAGCTCGACGTCACCGACCCACTAGCCGTCCCAAGCCGCCAATCAGCCTCAGACCTACGCTGCTGATTGCCTCAGACCCACTTCTCTTTCGTTTTTTTTTTCTCTCTCTCTCTCTCTCTCTCTCTCTCTCTCTCTCTCTCCGTTTTTAGCTCCGATCAGGTCCCACATTACCCGACTCACCTTAAATCGAAGCATTCCGTTTCGCTTTGCACTCATCATCACTGTTTATGATCACTGATTGATGATCGGCACAGGTCTCGTCGGTCGGTACCGAATCGGACAGAGTATCAAGCATGGGTTTCGGTTTGGCTGTGTTGATTTTTTTGGGTTTTTGTTTTATTCTTCTTCACTGGTTTGGCTGTGTTGATTTTTCTGGGTTTTTGTTTTGTTCTGGGCATGATGGGGTTGTGGTTATGCAGTGATTTTTATGGGTTTGATGGTGGTTGTGGTGGTATGTTGGTGGTTGAATGAAATATTATTTTATTGTAGTATTTATATTATTTTATTGTGTTTAAAGTTAAAATAGCTCCACTGCCGTAGGGTGTGTGAAGGTAAAATAAATAAAGTGACTTTTTGTGTAGCTAAAAAGCTAAAAATTTAGATTCACTGCTGTGGATGCTCTTACAAGGGAACAACTCAATAAGTTAAATATGGGCCACAGTTGATAGGGCTCAGGTTAATGAGATTAAAAGTACAGATCAATAGAAGTCCCGCTCCTCGGTCATATCCGAGGATGCGATGTTCTTGTATTAACTTAAGTTTAACTAAATACCGTGTGTTCTTCTTTTTCCCTTCCTTCTTAGATTACATGCCTCATTTTTTATGGTGGTCTTTTCCTTATATAGTTCTTCACCCCTCCATCTCAGCCTTCCACCTATTGATTTTGTAGGTAATCCCTTAATGCTTGTCCCATCAGGACCTCCTAGAAACTTTGTGAGTAGCTGTGAGCTGAGATGGCACTGTTTAGGTGTCATT
Source organism: Quercus robur (assembly GCF_932294415.1). NCBI lineage: Eukaryota > Viridiplantae > Streptophyta > Magnoliopsida > Fagales > Fagaceae > Quercus > Quercus robur. The sequence goes on along the minus strand of NC_065544.1, from coordinate 56,476,759 downwards.
TCTCCATAAATGCGGCTAGTTTATTTGATGCAATGCATTTAATGTGGTGGTGACAGCCTTCTTCCCAGATATTTCTTCTTTTATTATTGACTTAGCTCTATTACCTTCCCTAAAGCTCATCCTCCCAAAATGGTTACCTTCCCTAAAGCTCTCCCGAGGTGGCTCGGCTCCTCAGGAACCACAGCTAACCCGTCATTCTCTTCCTTTATCCTCGGCCCATTAACTTAGACTTAATAAACCCTTTGACCATACTCAGGCTTCTGTCTATCCTTAGGCACGGCCAACAACCTTATACACTTGCTCAGTCTTCCTATCTTCACAGTTGCCATAAATTAAAAGTTGCTTGGATAAAAACAAATCCTTTGCATATTTTTCTAGGGAAATGCTTTTCAAAATAAAGTTTCTTAATACTCTCTTTTTTCTAAGAAAACCTTTTAAAAACAAAATCTTTCTTCTTTTAAAACTTTCTTTCAAAAATGCCTTTTTTCCAAAAAGTTTTTTTTTCTTCTAAAGGACTTTCAAAACAAAATGTTTTTCTTAATTTCTTTTAAAATCCGAAAATAGTAAAAAAGATGTTTTCAAAAATACTTGTGGGGCTTGAGGACCGAGAAAGGGATTGCTGAGCTGTTAGTTTTGTTATTGAGGCATCACGTGCCCCAGGAGGGAATTCACCCAAGGAGAGGAGGAGAAGAGACAAAAGTCTCGTGGGAGCTCCAGGTGGGAAGGATAGGTTGAGGAGAGAGAATCATGGAAGGCAGGGGAAGTTTCCAGTGAGAAGTAGTTTGTTGTCTCTGCATTAAATGGTGGGCAACAGCTTTATCAGCTGCATTGATGAGGAAGTGACCTGAACAGTGTAATTCACAGCTAAGCAGCTCCTTTTACCACCTTTAGTAGATATTTTAGGGGACAGTTGTCATGATAAGAATCTGGTTAGGTCAAAATGGGGGGTCAAGATTTGAAGAAAGAGGGAGTATATGAGGGAAAATGACTTTTCTAGAAAAAGGGGATCCAAGCATAATTCTTAGAAAGAGGAGAGTTAGAAAGGAGCATTGAGAGAAAAGCGTGAACAGTGTTTTATTTTGAGTATTATTTGCCTCCTCGAGCAAGCTTGTAATAAGCCTATTTCATATATTAATTCATGATCTTTAGTTTTTCTTTCATGTGTTTGCTCTCGGGCTAAACCCTCCCTTTTTGTTTGATCCACTCTCTTACAAATATATTGATTTGGGCTTAGTTGAACTGTGCAAACCTCACTGTTCTAAGTGGGCATGGACTGTTTGACATTTGAGTCCATACAATACTTTTACCATGTTGGAAAATGTTTTTTTTTTTAAATGTTTGTTCTTTTATTTCCAAATAAAAAATTGTTTTCAAATAATAAAAATGTTCAAAAATATTTTTACTATGTTGGAATTTCTTTAAGAAATAAAAGAGAATCCTTTGAACAAGTAAAGTCTTTTAAAACTTGTCTTTGAATAAAAATCATGGGATTTTTCTTGGAGCCTAAAACCTTTTTTTTTCTTTCAAAAATAAAAACCCATGAACCTTTTCAGAAATGTTTCAAAGTTAAATAATACTCCTCTCTTCAAACTTTTTTTTTTTTCCCAAAAATCATGGCATCTTTCCAAAAACCCTTCTTTCTAAAAAATTGAAAACTTGTTTTGCCTTTGCAACTTTGCTTGCTCAAAAGGGACTTTTCTTTTAATAAAATGTTGAAAGTGTTTTCTTAAAGCTTCTCAAGAAATACTTAAAAATGTGTCTTTCCAAATTTTCTTTTCAAATAATAAAAATAGAGTTAAGGTTGTAAAATTGTTCATTGTAATTTAAAACATTTCCTTGGAAGGATATTGTAAATAATTTGTGTCTACGATTCATCTCCTTGAACCTGTGGACACCAATCAAGCTCACATTGTCCCTCCTAATTTTTTGGCACTAACATGTTTTATTTGTCATCTTTTTTGCATGATGAAAATGAGAAACTTGTAGATGACATGACAAGGTGCTTCTCTTCCACCCCCTCTCTTTATTTTTGTGTTGTAGTTTGTTTGTGTATAGTACTTAGTATTCACATGCTACCTACTTAGTAAATATTCTACTCACATGCCATTATACATTATTCTTGTATGCTCCCTCACATGCTACCTATGTATATACCTCACATGCTTTAATTGTAAATATTCTTTGAAGTTAATATTCACATGATATATTATAAGTAAATAATTACTCACATGCATATATGTATATTTTTTGCAAAACCTTTTCAAAAACAAAAATGCCAAGTATTCTATTTTTTCACTAAAAAGACAATATTTAAAATAAATTAAAATGAGGTACTATTTTCGGATAGGCGTTATGGGTGTCTAACACCTTCCACACGTAACCAAACTTTCGAGTTCAAGATCTTTGGTTTGAGACCTTTTGGTTTTCCTTAAGTAATAAACCCTTAAATTTTGGTTTAGATAATTAGGCAACTTAAAATGAATTAGACCCCTAGGTGACCAATCACACTTAATACAAAACCAATGGTTGGTGGTAACTCCTAAAATAAAAATAAGAAAAAGGGACTCACACACACACACCCCACCCTAGAATCACAAACACATAAAGAGTCACGTTACCAAGAACCCAATGTACGACCACCCTAAAAACTCTTGAAGAGGAGCTAAAAACCCGAAATTTTTAAGTGTCCACAGTACTAAGTACAACTTAGTTACAACTAAGCCAAAGGCTCCAAATACCAAAGGAGAAAATGACTTGCATATAATTTTTCTACAAATCTGACTCTTAGTCTCAATTGAATTACAGTTGAAATGAAACCAATCAAACAAGGAAAATGAGAAGAATTGTGAGCATAAGGTCTAGGAATACCCATTCTAATTGATGGAGGACATAATCTACCATTTAATGTTTGCAATTTATTGTTTTTGGTATTTTTATGTAATTTTTGTTATTTTAGGTTTAGGGTATTTATTTCCTTATTTTTAGATGCTTTCAATGTTTTTTAGGTCAAATTTGGTTCCTAATATGGTTAGGTATTAATTAAGAGTTATTTTAGAATATATTTTCTTGTCCGTCAAGTTTTACAAAGCCTTTAAATAGGCACATAAATTTGTAAACGTTTTTTTTGGAAGAGATTATTATTAATAAAATTCAAACTTTTGTTTTTTGTTTTCTTTGGTGGATTTCAAACCTATCACCTTGTGGATTCAAGGAATCCCTCGTGAAGGTTTACTGTTAGAAACTAACAATTTAGTTTCTGTTTCATCAAAGAGAATATCATGTATGCTTTCTTCAGGTTTCCACGACATCACTAACCCATAATGAGATCATAGCATGGCAATCTCTAAGGAAGATACAATAAGGATTCATATGCATTAGCAAAAGTAGGACAAGTGGGGTTAACATTGAGACCACGTTCAACCAAAGTATCACAAACAGGAATACTATTAATTAGAGCAACATTTCCAAAGGAGGAAAAACAAAATCTTAGGGTTGGCTTTTGTCTTCTAAATCCAATTAAAGGGATGTTGGTTTCTACTTTCAACAAGAAAGCTAACAAATAGACCATCCTAAGGCTGAAATCCTCTACTCAAGCCCCAATAATAAGAGAGAGAGTCCCCCCTATCAACAGGTGAGTATGTACATCCACATTGATAGAGTCATAAATTTAGCTATTTGATATCACAAAAAGCTACTTTATCTATTTTACTTTCTTACTTTACAAAATATCCAACATCAATGGTTTTATTTTAGCTTTCAACACAATAAAATAATATAAACAACATAATAAAATAATATATCTACTACAATAAACAATTTATTTATTTATTATTTTTTCTCAGTTTTTCACTATCTTCAAGCACTCACAACACCACCACCACCACAAGTGTGAAACTCATATGAGAAGAAGAACCAAAAAGCTAGCAAAAACACAAACCCATAGCCCATTGCACACAACAGATCGGAAAACACAAACACAAACCCAACAAACCCAAATTAGCCAAAAACCACACAAACCCCACAGCATGACCACGAAGTCGATAACCCACCCCACCCCACCACACCCACACCCACAAAACCACACAAACGCCATAGCATGATCACGAAGTCGATAACCCACCACACCCACACCCACATGGCAAAAGAAGAGACCCTCACATAGTAGAGAAAATTTTGAGAAGAAAGTGAAAAAAAAAAAAATTTTGAAAGGGAGAGGCACGTCTGTTGGTGAAAGAGGTGGGGAGATTGGCAAGATGGGTTGGCATTGGGGGTGGGTCGGAGCTGGGCTAGTGGTTGCGTAGCAAGTCGGCGAGGTGGGACTATGGTGACTGGGCAGCAAATCGGCTTGGTGGAGGGAGGAAGAAGGGAGAAGATGATGGATTATGAGGGGAGAAAGGGCAACGAGAAGAATAAGAAGGAAAATAAAAGAAAATATTTAAATAATAGTACAAGTGTGAACACAATTATAAAATATACATATATCTTTTTTACTTTTGAGCTACAGTGCACAGTCAAAAGTAGCTATGCACTGTAAATAAGAGCTGTAATTGAGAAGCCAAAATATTTGGGTTTAGCTCCACTAAAAGCATCTCCAGCAGATTCTCCAAATTTTTGTACTGTTTGGAGGATGAATAGTGACTTTTATATTTTAACTACCAGCTTTTTCAAATACACTTTCTAATAGATTCTCTATTTCATTTAAATATTATTTCTTCATTCATTCTTTATTCATTATTTATTTATTTTTAACAACTACATATCTTCCAACATTTTTTTATTTAATAACTAATTATTATAATAGAAAAAACATTTGAAGGATGTACAATAGCCCATTAGATTTGATGAGCTACTGTTCATGAGCCAAAAAAAATTTAGGGTTTAGAGAATCTATTGGAGACCATTTTTTTGGTCTCATTCTCTATTATAGAGAATATTTTGCTTTTAGCTACACCATTGGAGATGCTGCTCTGCAGCCTCATTTTTGTAGTTAGTGGTATTAAAAATAGCAATACAACTTTTTAGCACCCCTAATAATAATGCTCTAATGGCTTTAAGTTTCATGAGAAGTCATTCAGGGATGGAAAGTAAAAGCGTCCCAAAATCCAACATACTAACAAACGTTCAGTAATGTTTTTTTTTTTTTTTTTTTTTTTTTGCTAAACACAAACGTTTAGTATTTTTTTTTTTTTTTGCTAAAAATGTAAAATTGACCCTCTAAATTTCACTGAAATTCATTTCATCCTTTAACTTTATCTTCTGTCAATTCAGTCTTCTAAGTTTCAAAAGTTTTCAATTCAGGCCTTTCATTTGATTTCGTCAATTGCATTGTTAGTTTCATTTATAAAAAAAAAATAAAAAAAATTGTTAATTTCTCCATTTAAAAAAACCATAAAAATTAAATTAGCATAAAAATTATATTTTGAAGAAACAAATGTTTTAAAAATAGAATTTGAATCTCTCTCTCCGTTCTCTTTTTCTCCTCTCTTTTCTCTTTCTATAATTTGAATCTCTCAACTATCTCTTTCTAGGCCGGATCTTGGAGCTTCTTCCCAAGCTTCACCACCAAGCTTAACTACTCGCCACTTCTCACCGATCACTGTCCAACAATTATTGCTTGCCAGTAGTCATCTTTCTCTTAGCTTAGTTCGACTAGGCCAATCTCCTTTCTCGTCAAACCCTCATCAAAGTTTCAACCCATTGTTGGGCTGTTGTGCTTGGTTGGTTTCATAATTTTTTGGATTTGGTGAACAACCCGGTGAGCTATCTCTCCGATCAGATCTGGGCCTCTAGATTTTTTCTCTCTAATCTAATTTGGGTCTCCTTGGATTCTTTCTCTCTCTGATCTGGTTTGGTTTTGCAAGTTCAGTTTTAAGGCAAATATGTTATTATTTCTAATTTTGTTTTTAAAAACCAGATGAACCTTAAAATTGTAAAACCCAGAAAAATTGATTCATTGGTGAATAAATAGTGAATTTGTAAATTGTATGTGGTATTGATGGTTGACGTTGGATCCTTTTGTTCAAGTTTGATGTGCTTTTTTTTGAATTTGTGTATTGAAATTTTGTATTTGGATGCCATTTTTGTTTGTGATCAATGTAAAGAGATTTTTTGTTTGTTCGTGTGCGGGGTTTGTTGTGTTTCTGAGATTTCTTAATTTTTTTTTGCATTTTTTTTTAATTTAAAAAACTTAAAGAAAAGATACACTTAACAGTGGAGCATTAATGGAAGTTAGTGGAAGGTCTGAATTGAAAATTTTTGAAACTTAGATGACTAAATTGATAGAAGATAAAGTTAAAAGACTGAAATGAATTTTGGTAAAACTTAGAAGGTCAGTTTTGCATTTTAACCTTCTTTTTTTTTTTTTTTTTTTTTTTTTTTTTTTTGAGAATGAACTCAAACGTTCAGTACTGATTGTTTAAAAAATACCAAAGTTTAAAAAATATTACTACCAAGAGTTTCTAGGCTATCATGATTTTTTGCTTTGATGATAAAAGTTGTGTCCTTCACGTTGCGTTTGTACTATATATCCTCTTTTTTTTTTTTTTTTTTTTTTTTTTTTTTTTTTTTTTTTTTTTTTTTTTTGTGTTGAGAAGATTGTACCATATAACTTAATTGTAAGTATAGTAAGTTGTAGGATACTATGTGACTTATTATAAGTAAATTAAAATTATTAACATAATTTGCTTTAATAAAAAAAAAAAGTAAAACTCTATTACTAATTCTCTCAATAATAACAAAAAAAAACACTATTTCTAAAATTTAAAATACTAATTAATTTTTTTCTAAAAAAATACTAATTAATTTGATTAAAACTAATTATCAAAAGTTTTAATCTATTTATGGCTTATTTAGTCTAAATTATTTAATAATTTTTTTTTAATTTTTGATAGAAAGTTGGGAATTACACAATGTGCACTTGTTAATATGAATTTATAACTCAAAGTAATTTTTGTTTCAAATTTTTACCATGAAAAAGTTGTGTTGGGTAGAACTATCCTTATTGTAATAAGTCCTTTAGAGAGGTATATATGTTGTTAACATCATGATTTTGAAACCCAAACCATTCAATGAACCATAAAAAGAAGAGGTTCAGAAAGAAATTGAATCGTGATAATGTCATAATTAATTTAATAATAATTTAAAATAAATAAATATATTAAAGTAATACAAATAGACTAAAAATAGTCCAAATAAATATAAAAACCATCTTTCAAATGTATTTTTTACATCACAACTTTCATTTTAATGTTTCAAAAATCAAGATAATATTAACAATTATTAAAAAACAATAATAATATGGAGTAATAAATTAGTAGTTTACATTATACTACTATCAATGTAAGATTTATATTATAGAGTAAATAAATATGTACAATATTGTAAGCATTTATTTAATCAACAATGTAAATCTTAAATTCATAATATAAAAGCAATAAACGAATTTAATATACCAATTGGTGGGTTTGTAGTATTAAGAACTAATGCTAGTGCAACAAGAAATTTTACAATTTTTGCCACAACTTGCCAAGTAGTGAGTTGTATGTGATGGAGAAAAATTAATGGGTTCATGAAATTCATATTTCCATTATTCATAACTTGTCACGTGAGCCGAGTTTGGACAAAAGTTATGAAATTTTTGAGAGAAGAAAGGAAATTGGGCAAATATTTTTGAGTTAGACGCAAGTGGCTGAGAGAAATGTTCATTTGCTGCACTTGCATAGTGTGTGTTTGGATTGGGATGGAAAATTAAAATTATTTTACTATTCAGTTTATTTTTGCTACTATTCATGAGCCCGATTGTATTTTTTTGTACTATTCATGAACTTCATTGTACTATTTCAACCAACTTTTACTTTTATTTATAGTACTTTTAGCAATAAGTTTTCAGTTTTAATAAAATAAGCAGTATCTAAACACATCCATAATCACTTTTCTTCTGCATTTTCTCTCTAAGGCTGTGTTTGGTTGGAGGGATTATAGGGAGGATGGAAAATAATGGGTGGAAAATGGTGTGGAAAACAGTGTTTTCCACTGTTTGGGAAGCGAAGGAAAACAGAGAGGATGGAAAATCCGGGAGAAAATTTTCCTCCCGGACCCACCAATTTTTTTCCTCCCAAATCGGGAGGAAAACTGTGGAGAGAAAGCTGCTCTTAACATGAAATTACACAAATGCCCTCTCCCACCTACCCTCCTCACAAACACAACGGCTGTCCTGGAATCAAGTTTAAAAAAAAAAAAAAAAAAAAAAAAAAAAAAAAAAAAAACCAGAGACCGAGAGCTGGAGAAAAAAAAAAAAGAAGAGAAAGCACTTCTTGAATGAGGGAGAAAAAGAAAGAAAAGAAGGGGGAGATAAAGAGATAAGGAAAATCGTGTATGGAGGAAGAAGAAGAAAAAAAAAAAAAAAAAAAACACAGAGAGAGCGAGCTGGAGAAGATGAAGGGAGAATGAAAGTGTTGGAACGTGTGTGGAGAAAAAGAAAAAGAAGGGGTGGGGATAGAGATAACGTGTGTGGTGGAGGAAATAGCATAAAAAAAAAAAAAAAAAAAAAAAAAAAAAAAAAAAAAAAAAAAAAGAAAAACAAAAACGTATGGCTGTAATGAAAAGATTGAAAAGATAAATAATATAAAAAATAAAAAATCTTAATTGAGAAATGTTACTACAATATTTTCACAATAAATTTTAAGTAACAGATTGTTATTAGTTAATATTGGTGAGCAAAAAAATAATTTCTGTGGTGGGTTCAAATTAGAACTAGTAACAACTTTTCACATAAATTTTATTGTGAAAATATTGCAAAAAATGTTGTGGACGTAACACTTCTTATTGAAAAATATAATAGTTGGTAAATTTTATATTATTTAATGAGTATAAATAAATCTATTTTTTACTAATTATGTAACAAGGGTATAATAGTCAATTTATATAAACTACTTTTTCTATCCTCTCACTTTTCTTTTCAACCAAACAAAAAAGTTTTCCATCCTCCCACTTTTCCATCCTTCCAACCAAACACACATGAGGGAAAACTAAATATTTTCCATCCTCCCACTTTTCCATCCTCCCACAATTTTCCATCCTTCCACTTTTCCACTCCTCCAACCAAACGGACCCTAAATGACAGATTTTTTTGTGGACCAGGGGGAAAATGTCTAGGCCCACCTAAAAATTTTCTCTCCCCTTCTTTTTACCAAACAACACATAAATTCATTTTTTATCATTTATTTTCCATCCACCCAATCTCAATAAATAAAGCAATCATATACAAAAAGAATTTAATTACACAACAAATGAAGGGTGGAGACATTGCCACATGTCCAACTTTTCACATAGGGAAGGGGTAGGGGTGCAGTGCCTACCAATGTACCGTGCCATAGTTTTAGACAAGACAACTCATTGAAAATAAAAATGCTTGAAGTTGTCTTTTAGTTTTGGATACTGAACAGAAGGAAGAAGAAGTTAGTTTTGGATACTGAACAGAAGGAAGAAGATAAAGCAATCATATGAAAAAAGAAATTTAATTACACAACAAATGAAGGGTGGAGACATAGCCACATGTCCAACTTTTCACATGGGGAAGGGGTAGGGGTGCAGTGCCTACCAATGTACCGTGCCATAGTTTTAGACAAGACAACTCATTGAAAATAAAAAATGCTTGAAGTTGTCTTTTAGTTTTGGATACTGAACAGAAGGAAGAAGAAGAAAGAAGAAGAAGAAGAAAGAAGAGTGAGAAGAAAGTGTACAGTAAAGGTTTGTTCTTTTCATTCCTATTTTATTTTATGTGGATTTAGTGTGTTTTGGCCCTTTTGGGACTGCAATTTCGGAGTTGAGGGTGAGGAGTAGTGATAAAGAGACGAGAGCTCAAGATAGAAAAGAAAATGGCATAAATAGGGGGGGAAAAAAATACGCCGTTTTAGAGCGTCATGACAGTAGAGTTATCGGGCCTGTTTGGTACATGATTTTGAGCAATAATTTTTAATTTTTAAACAAAATTACACATATTTTTATACAATTTTTCCTTTATACATATTTTTAAAAATTACAAATAACATTATGGAACAATATTATCAAATACCCTCATATTTTTGTTTTTTAAAATTAAAAAGCTATTTTACTATTTTTCCTCTTCACTTTATAATATACTAAGCAATTTTTTTAACTCATCCTTAAAAAAAACATTATTTTTAGTTCTTTACATAAATATTATTTTTTTATTATTTCTTTCTTCTTTTATGTTTTTTTGCCTATACCCCTCTTTCTATGGTCTCTCTCATCTGCAAGTCCCACAGCCACCTCCACCAGCACAACCAACCCAGTCAAAGCCTTCCACTGCCACAACCAACCACCACCCACTACCACTGTAAGGTTGAATTTATTCAACCATCTAATTGGCTTTATTCCGTGCCAAATTTGCTTGTAATTCAGCATTTAGTAACCCTGTATTTAGGTGGGATTGTTGTAAGGGTAGTGAGTGAGATAGTGTGAAGATTGCTCAAGAGTGTGCAAGAAAACAGAGAGTCGCGGCTGGGACTCGCGACTGGACTCGCGGCTTCAACCCGCCAGAAGATGCACACGTGCCAAGCATGCTGGAAGATGAACAGTCATGCTAGCTGGAGCACTACAGGACAAAACAGGACAACTGGCCATACGGTTAACTCGCGACTGGAACTCGCGACTTAGTCAAGCCGCGAGGTCAAGCCGCGAGCCACCCCTGTTTGGAAAAACCTGACGTTTCGCATTCCACTCCTCTTCAGTATAAATACCCTTTTAACCCACGATTGAAAGAGTGCTTCCAGAGAGAATTTTGAGAGAGAAACCCTAAAGAAAAACCAGATTGTTTTACCCACAATCTCTACCTTAGAGTCTCATCAAAATCCCTCACTCTCTTCCTCTCCATTGTCAAATCCTTGAGAGGCCTTTATACCAAACCTGGTTCTCACCATTATCATCTCTGTGAGACAGTCGTTTGGAGTTCTGGGAAGCAGTTAGGAAGGAGCCAATCTTTATTGGTTGATGCTACGGTGAAGTAGCGGAATCCGGAAAGCTAGAAAAGAAAAAGGTTCGGCGCAACCTCGTTGGAGCAAGAAGCTTGGAGGGCTTAGGTGCATTGGGTAGATTAGGCTTGGAGGGTCTATTGCTGTCCTTGTATCCCAACTGTATTTTCTAGTGGATTGATTACCGCTTGGAGGGCGGCGGAGAGGTTTTTCGCCGAGGTCTTCGGTTTCCTCTTCGATAACATATCTGGTGTTATCGCTGTGTTTGCATCTTCCTTCCTCTCTATCTCTGCCTTTACATTATCTGCTGTGGTTTATTTTGTTGTGGCTTAGATAGTTGTTTAATCAATACCATGTTATAGCATATGTTAAGTTTCCGCACACTATTGTTTAACATATTGCGTGTGTTGATTAAATTGGTTTTTGGGGGTCTAAACGTTCAAAAGTGTTTTTGTACACGTTTTTGAACTTTCAATTGGTATCAGAGCGGGTACACATCTGTTTGGTTTTATTACCATTGTGTGATCCTTGACTCCCTTTCTTTTTGAGATGGATAGGTCTCAATCCCTTAATGCACCTCCATATTTTGATGGAAGTAACTATGCATTTTGGAAGGTTCGTATGAGAGCCTTTTTATGCTCTATTGATGAATCCGTGTGGGATGCTGTTGAGATAGGTTGGACCAAACCTGAAGCAGCCAAATCCACATGGGATAAGGCAGCACTTACTGCATCTAATGCTAACAGTAAAACACTAAATGCTATTTTCTGTGGTGTGTCTCCAGATGAATTTCACAGGATTTCTCACATTATTATTGCCAAAGATGCATGGGAGATTCTGGAAACAACCTATGAAGGCACGAAGAAGGTGAAAGATACCAAGTTACAAATGCTGACCACTCGGTTTGAGGAGCTCAAGATGAGTGAGGATGAGTCTTTCGACTCGTTCTATGGGAAGTTAAATGAAGTGGTTGTCAGCAAGTTTAACTTGGGGGAAAAGATGGAGGACTCTAAGATTGTAAGGAAGATCCTTCGATCATTGCCGGAAAGCTTCCGTGCCAAAGTAACTGCTATTGAAGAGAGCAAGGATCTTGACGACATCAAGGTGCAGGAGCTGGTTGGTTCTCTACAGACCTATGAAATGTCGCTGCCAAATCAACGGAAGGGTAAATCCATTGCTCTAAAGACCGTTAATGAGAAGGTGGAAGATCAAGGCTCGTCAGGAGAAGATATGGTTGACAAGGATGTAGCCTATCTTGTTAAAAATTTCAAGAAGTTTTTGAAATTCAAAAACAATAGAAAATTTGATGATAAGAGAAATTTCCAAAATTCTGGAAGGGAGAAGAGGGATTTCAAGAGGAAAGATGGAAAAGAATCCCAATCCACACAAGGTGTTACTTGTTTTGAATGCAACGGGCATGGACACTTCAAGAGGGAATGCCCTAATTATTTGAAATCAAAAGGCAAGGTGTATGCCACGACCTTGAGTGATTCAGACTCATCCGACTCAGAATCTGAAGAGAGCTGTGATGGAGAAGGGAACTATTCAGCTTTCATGACTATTGCTCATGTTGAGTCTTCGGATGAATTGAATTTGCTTGTTCAAGAACTTGGAGAACATAGTGAGGATGACTCACTAGGAATTGTTGAAGAATCGGAAGCTGAAGAAGAAAAAAGCACAGCTACTCTTCAAGAAAATTACAACTCACTTTTGGAGAAATCTGGTGAATACACAAGGGTGGCCAAGGCTGCTGTAAGAAAGATGAAGAAGGCTGAGGAGGACTACAAAAGTCTCCTAATCCGATATAGGGAGGCCAAATGCGAGATTGAAACTCTTAATGGTGAGCTGTCCGAAGCCTACACTAAAGTGAGATTCTTTGAGAATGAGGTTGTTCAAGCAAATGCAAAAATAGAGAGGGTCACCACCAAGAAGCTTGATGATGTTATATCATCTCAAAAGAGCTTCTCAGACAAATCCGGACTGGGATATACCGGAGGAAGTAGCTCAACTGGAAATGTCACCAAAGAAGTGAAGTTTGTGAAGTCCAAAGATCCAGTTGTAGCTGACTCTACGAGTGTGAACCTCGAGGTGGAGAAAAAGAAGAATGTGGTAGAACAACGGATGCTGAATCATCGAAATCAGTCTATGGGCAGGTCCGAGTCTCGTGCCAAGTCACGTCCACGACCACAAAGAGGTCCTAGAGGAATGTATGTGTGCCATTATTGCGGACTTCAAGGGCACACTCGACCAAATTGCCAAAAGCTGAGGGCAATGAACAGTGCTACTCCTCAAAGGTCAGGAGGACCAAGAGTTGATAGGAGAACTTGGGCAAGTGATCAACCTAGAGAGCAACATGGAGATCCCGGAATGATGGACGTGATGAAGATGATTGGTGCATTCACCAACTGCTTGGAAAGCTTCTCACGAAGGTTTGAAAGCCCTAACTCCCGTACCCAATCCTCTAAGGAAATCACCCAAAACGCAAGTGTCGTGTGGGTGAAAAGGGGTACTCATGCATAAGCATTACAACATGTCCATGCATTAATACTTCCTATGCTTTGTGACTATGTTTGTTTGGTATGCTTGTTGGTTTTGATTTCGTTTGCTTGTCTGTCTTCTTGTGAATATCTCTTAATTATGTTAAATGTGTTTTATCAATCTTTTTGTTTCTTAAGTCAAAAATCCAAAAATTACATAAACATTTGAAAATCAAAAGGGCTTGATTGACTTTGTTGAGTTTTTGTCTTAAAACTCGTTTTGCCGTGTACCTTTGTGCTAATGGCTTTGTGCATTTTCGAACATTACTTGTTTTCATGCACTCATATCACTATGGGAAAAATCTTGAAATCTATGTGATTGTTGTAAATAGATCTTCAAACTTGTCATGAATGATTAGTGAATGGTTATGTTGATCTTGAAACTTGCATAGACTTGTGTCTATATCTCTTCCCAATTTTTTATTTTTTGCTAAAAAGAGCTCACTAAATGTAAATCTCCAAATGAAAAGAGATATTGAGCTGCAAAAGCCTGTCGCACATTCTAGTATTTGACTAGGAAAAAGGGTAAGCGACTTTATATTAAAAGTGAAATTTCTTTCAAAAAGGCCAAAGGCCTATTCTTCAAAGAAAAATGTTATATATCCCTCTCACAATGAGAGATGATTGCCTCAAAAGATCAAATGTTATGGCTGAAAGTGGAGTCAAATGAAAGGCTCCAAGTTATGTTATCAAGTTGTGTGGGAAGTCATATATTCATATTTCTATAATTGAGATTGGTCACATGATCTAGTGCTAATTGTGTATGCCTTGGTTGAATTGATCATTGAAGCTTCACATTAGACAAAGGACTATTTCATTGTTGATATCCACACACAACACACAAGTTTATGTTTGATAAATGCCCTATTCATTTGTGTGATTGTACTTGATAAAATGTGTTTTCACATGCTCAATCTTTGTTAATTCAAGCACAAAAAGATTTTTGAGTGTTTTAGGTGTTTTTGGAAAGTGTTTTGCTGAAAAATCTGAAAATTTCAAAAATACAGTTTTGCCCTGTTTTGGCGGCTCAGTCGCGGGTGTGTCAAGTCGTGTGCCTCAGTCGCATCTTCGCTGGTCAGCTTTGGCGACTTGTTCGCGAGTGGAAGGTCCAGTCGCGAGATTCACTCAGAGATTTTCGCGGCTCAGCTCGCGACTCACTCGCGGGTAGACCTTCCAGTCGCGAAAAACACTTAGAAAAATTTTTCAAAATTTTCCTCTTGAGTGCTTTGGCGGCTTGAGCTGGCGACTGTGTGGCGACTTGAACCAGTCGCGAAAATCGCGTGTTTTGCAGAAACAGGAGCAGTTTTTAAACTTTTTCAGTTTTTCCCTCGAATTTTTGTGACTGTTCATCTTCTCTCTATACACTCTCCCTCCCAAACACTCCGTGCTCCCTTTTCCAATTTCTTGTGTTGCATCCTTACAGCCCAAAATCGTCGAGTTCCAGGTATGGGTTTTCTGATTTTCACTCTTTTCTACTTGATTTTGTGCTTTTACCCTTGATTTTTCGCATTTGATTGTGTTTTTGAAATGGGTTTGTGTTTCGGTCTCTGCTTTTTGTTCTTGCTTAGCTTGTGGATTCTGTTGTTATAGTTTGTGTTAATGATAGTCTTTGTCCTATTGCTCTTGTGCTTAGCTAAGTATTCCTTTCATTTCATTCTGAACTATGAGCTGTTGAGATGTTACTTTTGGTTCTGTTGAAATTGTGTGTTTTTCCTTTGCAAGATGTGCATGTGTGTTAATCTGTGGGAAGATTCTGTTAGGCTCAATGTTTTGTGTGTATGTCATATCATTTTCCATAATCTGCCTCAATGTCATTTATTTGCCTTCAGGATAGCTTCACCATGTTGTTCATGTGTTTCCTATCCTAGGATTAGTTTACCTATATGGTTGAACTAAATTGCTTGCTGGTTAAGTGTTTGAAGTTCACTTGTCTGATTGATATCTCTCTCTGTTAAATACATGGTACTGACTGATTGTGCACATATATTGTTATATGTTGTTGTGGCCTTTTCTGATTGTTCACAGATGGCTCCTTCACCTCAGAAGAAGAAATCTACTGCGAAGAAGGCTGACAAAAGACTTAAGATGGATCCTAGATTGTTTAGGTCAGTTCATCATTTTGAGAGATACAAGGATAACTTCTTGAATGCAGGAATCATTCAAGAGAGATTTGTGGATTTGGATGATTTAAGGCAAACTTTTATTCCCAGTTGTTTTGAAGGAAGAGGATGGGACAAACTTTTAAGTGATTTCCCTTTGGTGTGTGAACCTCTGATTAGAGAATTTTATTCAAATGCTGTGATAAAGGAGAATGAGTTAAATTGCTGGGTTAGAGGGAAAGAATTCATCTTGGATGCACATGTCATAGATGATGTACTAGGGCTTGAGGGTTTGGATGATGAGGAGTTTGTCAATTTCAAGGATAGGAGTGTCTCTATTGAAACAGTTCAACAGAGAATAGGTGGGCAGAGAGAAGGGAAGTGTTTGAATACCACTGCCTTTCCAGTGGACATGAGGGTTCTAACCATAATAATGATGTTTAACCTTTATCCTATTAGGAAGTTGACCACAATCAATTGTGCTAGAGCAATTTTTCTGATGGATCTCAAAGAGAAGAACTTCATAGATATAAGTTCCCACATCTTTGACATCATTGTGGATGAGACAAGAACAACATCTAGACCAAAACTGATCTTTCCCAGCCTCCTAATGAGGATATTTCGAAGGAAGGGTGTTCAAATTCCTCAAGACATCAGTCACATGTCCACACCCTCTGCAATCAACAAACTTACCTGCAAAAGGATCAGTGTTAGGCTTCCAGGAGAAGAAGATGAAGGTGATGAAGGAGAGGAAGTCCCAATGGAGACTGATGCAGAGGCAGCAGGGCATGCATCCACCTCAACACCAAGGAGGAGTGGCAAGAGGTCCAGAGCTTCAACTTCTGCAGCTGCACCTCCAGATGCTTTCCAGATCATTCTGGAAAGGCTTGATGGGATCAGGGCAGTCCAGACTGAGCATTCTGACAGAATGAGAGCCATGCAAGACCAGATTGATGTCTTGGCTGCTACACTTGACAGCTTCACAACTCAGCATGACCAGTGACCCTTTGGCCATTCCATGTCAAAAAGGGGGAGAAAGTTCATTGATAATTGAAGCAGAAAAGCAGCTCTTGAGGGGGAGTAATTTGTTGAGGGGGAGTAATTAGTGTTTTTATCAAATTTTTATGTTTTTAATACACTGGGTTTTGGTGTATAACTGTTTCTAACTCTTTTCATATACTCTTGGATAAACTTTTATATATTTTTGATGTTGTTATTCAGGTATTTGTTAGTTTGTACCCATATGCTTTTGTAAGCTTTGAGGGTTTATGTTTTATGCATAGTTTGTAGGCCTTGTGGTATGTACCATGCTTAAGTGCAGCCTTTATGCTATGTGAAATCAGTATTTTAAATCTAAATGTTCAGCATTGTGGTTTATGTACTGTCACTCTTGTGCCCTTGTAGGATTGTTCCTAGATGCATATGCCTTGTGTGCTATGCATTGGTTGAGTGTTGAGCATACAAGTGTCTTGCCTTGTGCTTGTTAACTTGTATGTCTTTGTGTTCATTCCAAGTGTGAATGAACACTGTGATCACTACCTTGTGGTGTTCACTTGGTTGATCAAGCCATGGTTTGTTCATTAACTCCATCTTATGCTTGATCTCTTTTTGCCTGTTTCATATGCATTAATAATTTTCTGCTTACAATGATCATGGTGTATTGTTGTGTTTCAGGAGTTTATGTTCATATGATTCAAGTGCTTCACAGCTTCTAGAATTAGGTGTGAGTGAGTTTTGATCAACTGTTCCCAACTCACATGTTAAGTCTAGAGTCTGTTTTAGGGTTTTGTCACGGAATAGCCAAAGGGGGAGATTGTAAGGTTGAATTTATTCAACCATCTAATTGGCTTTATTCCGTGCCAAATTTGCTTGTAATTCAGCATTTAGTAACCCTGTATTTAGGTGGGATTGTTGTAAGGGTAGTGAGTGAGATAGTGTGAAGATTGCTCAAGAGTGTGCAAGAAAACAGAGAGTCGCGGCTGGGACTCGCGACTGGACTCGCGGCTTCAACCCGCCAGAAGATGCACACGTGCCAAGCATGCTGGAAGATGAACAGTCATGCTAGCTGGAGCACTACAGGACAAAACAGGACAACTGGCCATACGGTTAACTCGCGACTGGAACTCGCGACTTAGTCAAGCCGCGAGGTCAAGCCGCGAGCCACCCCTGTTTGGAAAAACCTGACGTTTCGCATTCCACTCCTCTTCAGTATAAATACCCTTTTAACCCACGATTGAAAGAGTGCTTCCAGAGAGAATTTTGAGAGAGAAACCCTAAAGAAAAACCAGATTGTTTTACCCACAATCTCTACCTTAGAGTCTCATCAAAATCCCTCACTCTCTTCCTCTCCATTGTCAAATCCTTGAGAGGCCTTTATACCAAACCTGGTTCTCACCATTATCATCTCTGTGAGACAGTCGTTTGGAGTTCTGGGAAGCAGTTAGGAAGGAGCCAATCTTTATTGGTTGATGCTACGGTGAAGTAGCGGAATCCGGAAAGCTAGAAAAGAAAAAGGTTCGGCGCAACCTCGTTGGAGCAAGAAGCTTGGAGGGCTTAGGTGCATTGGGTAGATTAGGCTTGGAGGGTCTATTGCTGTCCTTGTATCCCAACTGTATTTTCTAGTGGATTGATTACCGTTTGGAGGGCGGCGGAGAGGTTTTTCGCCGAGGTCTTCGGTTTCCTCTTCGATAACATATCTGGTGTTATCGCTGTGTTTGCATCTTCCTTCCTCTCTATCTCTGCCTTTACATTATCTGCTGTGGTTTATTTTGTTGTGGCTTAGATAGTTGTTTAATCAATACCATGTTATAGCATATGTTAAGTTTCCGCACACTATTGTTTAACATATTGCGTGTGTTGATTAAATTGGTTTTTGGGGGTCTAAACGTTCAAAAGTGTTTTTGTACACGTTTTTGAACTTTCAACCACAACCACAACCAGTCCCCCACAACTCATATTAAAAAAAAAACCACCACCACAAACCCACCCACAACCACTACCACCACCACAAACTCACCTCAACAGCCACCACCCACAATCCCCACTCACAACCTCCGATCCAGCTAAGTCACAGCCACCCACCGCTACAACCAACTACCACCCACTGCCACAACCACAACCAGCCACCACAACTCAAATTATTAAAAAAAAAAAAAAAAAAAAAAAAAAAAAAAAAAAAAAAAGAGGGACTAGAGAAAGAGAAAGAGAAAGAGAAAGAGGTTTTAACACAAAAGTCATTTGAACTATAATCAAAAGTTATTTTAACTTGTTCAATATTGATTGTTAAAAAAAATACCAAAGTTTTAAAAATAGTACAATCAAGAGGTTCTAGGCTATCATGAATTTTTGATTTCATGATAAAAGTTGAGTCATTCACGTTGCGTTTGTACTATGTAACTTAGGGTCCGTTTGGATACAGCTGAAAACTGAAACTGAAAACTGAAAAACACCGTAACAAAATAATTTTTAAATGTGTAAATAGTACCATGGGATCCATTTTTAATTTTTTTTTTTTGATAAAGTGATTGTGGGTCTCATGAACAGTGCGTAAACAGTGCATAAACAGTAAAATTTGTCTCCCGTACAATGCATGAACAGTACTTTTATTGTTCATTCGCTGAAAAAAAAAAAAAAAAAATTCTTAAACGCACTCTTAATTGTAAGCATAATAAGTCGAATGATACTACGTGACTTATTGTAAGTACATTAAAATTATTAACATAATTTACTTTTAAGTAAAACTCTATTACTAATTCTCTAAAAAAAAAAAAAAAACACTCTATTTCTAAAATTTAAAATACTAATTAATTTTTTTCTAAAAAAATAATTAATTAATTTGATTAAAACTAATTTTCAAAAGTTTTAATCTATTTATAGCTTATTTAGGGTATGTTTGGATATCAATTATTTTGTTGAAAGTGAAAAATTATTGTTGAAAGTACTGTAGATAAATGTAAAATTAGTTGTCCATGAATAATGCTAAAAAGTACAATGAGGCCTATGAATAGTACCAAAAAGTATCGTAAGACTCATGAATAGTAGAAAAAATAAGCTTAATAGTGAAATAATTTTCATTTTTAATTTCTACCTAAATGTACACTTAGTCTAAATTATTTAATAATTTTTTTAATAGAAAGTTGGGAATTACACAATGTACACGTTAATATGAATTTAAAACTCAAAGTAATTTTTGTTTCAAATTTTTAGTATGAAAAGTTGTGTTGGGTAGAACTATCCTTATTGTAATTAGTCCTTTAGAGAGGCATCTTGTAAATGTGGTTAACACTTAACAATTGAGTTAACACATCATCATTGCATGGTCACAACTTTTTTGTTTTTAGGGCAATAGTCATATTGAACTATTGTTATATAGAGGGTTTTTTTTTTTTTTTTTTTGGAAGGATATTAATTGTTATTTAAAATTGTGTCATAAGAATTAATGGTGTGAAAAATCATTCCTCTTGGCTGGTTTGCCTACTTCTGACCTATAAGCCAAGCACGTTGGTATCCTTTCACTTCATCTTTATGTTATATATTATCCTGTATAGTCAAAGAGGCCACAAGGATAAAATGGTATACCTACCTTCTCCATGCATCCATACTCTTGGAATTTCCCAACATATATAAAAGGGGAAGCATATAAGTAGATATGAAGAATATGTGCTCCATCTATATTATGTGCGTTTGTTCTGCAATAAATTTCTCTAGCAAGCTACAAGGAAGGCCACTATCCTGCAATTAATTGAGCTGAAAGTAGCGTCAATTAGGCAAGGCATGGACATCAAAATCGAAATTAAAGGCAAAGTTTGCGTGACGGGGGCTTCCGGCTTTCTGGCGTCTTGGCTAGTTAAGCGACTTCTCCTGTCTGGATACCATGTCACTGGAACTGTTAGAGATCCAGGTTTTTCTTCTTCTTCTTCTTCTTCTAACATTTCCTGTCTTTTCTCCCAGACATATATATGTATATATATATATATATATATATATTAATAAAACTATATATATCATTTGGTTGTTGCATGGGAAGGGAATGAGAAGAAATTAACACATCTGTTGAGTCTGGAAGGAGCAAGGGAGAGACTCCGATTGGTGAAGGCTGATTTGATGGAAGAGGGAAGCTTCGACGATGCAATCATGGGATGCCATGGTGTTTTCCACACTGCTTCTCCTGTACTGAAACCTTCATCTGATCCAAAGGCACGTTCTTATCTCACATTATATATATTCTCAGTAGTCTACATGCAAATGATTCGAAAATAAAAAAGGCTGTTGACTGTTGTAGTATCACATGAAAATGCCGGATATAAATATATTTCATAATTAACCTTTATGTGTTTTTCTCAAACATTCTATGTAAGCAGGCCGAAATCTTGGACCCGGCTATTGAGGGTACATTGAACGTGCTACGTTCATGTAAGAAGAATCCATCTTTAAGGCGTGTAATTCTCACCTCATCTTCTTCAACTGTGAGGGTAAGAGATGATTTTGACCCAAATATACCTTTGGATGAGACATTTTGGAGCTCTGTGGAACTCTGTGAGAGACTCCAGGTGACACTATTTAAATTTTTTGGTTTTATCTTTCACACCAAATTTGCATTCCTCCTTAGACACATATAGTTGTCGCATTTTAAAGTACAATGTCAATGGCCGAGTTGTTCGTATCCGTAACTTGCTAGTAGCTAGGACCATTTAGAGTACAATTCTACAATTATTGCTTGCCAAGCTGCTTTGCATATATTCTACGAGTTAATAATACAAAAGCACGTAGCTAACCTATATTAGTTCATCTTTTGGGCATGGTGATTGGTGAATTTCTAAAGTTATGGTATGCTTTATCAAAAACACTCGCTGAGAGGGCAGCATGGGAATTCTGCAACAAAAATGGTATTGATCTAGTGACCATTCTACCATCATTCCTTGTTGGACCTAGTTTGCCTCGAGATTTGTGTTCTACTGCTTCTGATGTCCTTGGCTTGCTTAAGGGTAATTTCCTTTTGCACTATTCCTTGAAATCTTGCAAGTATGGATGTAAAGTTACTTATTACTATAGGTCAATTGGTGCTTTTATTATTTCATAATCAGTAAAATGGATCTTTGCTAGCTAGCTTGTTAATTTTTGTGACTATATATGTGTGTGCGCGCGCAGGTGAAACAGAGAAATTTCATTGGCACGGAAGGATGGGATATGTCCACATAGATGATGTTGCACTTTGCCACATCCTAGTTTTTGAGAATGAAACTGCTCACGGACGATACCTTTGTAGCTCCACTGTGCTGGATAATGATGAGTTGGCATCGTTGTTAGCAGAACGATATCCTTCACTGCCTATCCCTAAAAGGTATGTTGGTATTTTCATTAATGATAAACACAGACGGATATATACATACACACATAGATGTTAATTGTGGGACTTTTCAGGTTTGAGCCACTAAACAGACCATATTATGAGTTTAACACCTCGAAGTTCAAGAGTTTAGGATGCAAGTTCAAGTCTATCCAAGAGATGTTTGATGATTGCATTGCATCCCTGGTGGAACAAGGTCATCTTCGATCTGTCTAGCAATGGCCTGTGGTGACTTGTCCAGCCGATATTGCCCTATCAACTAATCAAACCATTAAATGTAGTGAATGAGAGTATTTGTTTCACACATAAAACTAATACGAAGAATAAGAGTGAATGAGATTTTTAAGAACTTAGTGGTTCCTGTTTTATTTTTTTTTCTCTAAATAGAGTACCTTTTGTTTAAATAAAACCAACTTGCATGCGGAAGTCTTTGTGTGGAAGATTTACATTCAAATTCTTCCTCCATTGAAGGAAAATTTATTATTATTATTATTTCACTTTCTAATTTCTATATTAAAAAGCAAGATGAGTTAGTCTAAAAATATTTAAAACGCCTTATATCAATCATGTATAATCTCATATAGTTTAACTTTTTATTATAATCAAATTTGAGCATTCATAAAACAATGATTTAATCACTACATTACACACTTAAAAAGGTCAAGCTATCCTTAATTGTATAATGACCACTTATGATGTGAATTTTTGGATTTTTTTATTTATTTTATTTTTATTTTTTATACTACATAACCATGCTTTGTTATTTGGCACACTAGTTAATTTGGCATTAATGGGACTATAAATATCATAAATCTTCACTCAATTGACAAATTTGGGTAAAGAGGATCTTCAATGCCAACTATTATGATGCCACTAGTAGCAGACCCACACGATGCGTTAGAATAAATAATTTTTTTGTAATTGTAATATAATATATAATGTGTTCTTTAAAATTTTTTGAAGATAATTTATTCTTCCTTAAAATTAAACAATTTTTATTTGGTCCAATTAGGTCTATCTCGGTCCCACTCAATCCACTTCAGTTCACTTCAGTTCACTCGGTCAATTTTGGTCTTCTTTGTTCCATTTTGGACTAATTGGGTCTTAAATTGATTCTTTTTGTAGTTTGTCTTTTTAAGTTTAGCTCAAAATTTCTTTTTCTTTTTTTCCTTCATTTTTGGGTTGAAAAGTATGAAATTTTATTATATTTAGGATAAAATTTTTAGTTTTGATTTAAAAATACAAACAAAATAGATATTAGAAATTAGAAATTAGAAATATGAGCCCTAAAAATGCAATAAAAAGGGTAAATATTCAGAATTTCTATTCGGTCCACTTCGGTCCTATTCGGTCCATTTTGTCTCCTTCGGTCCACTTTGGTTCTATTCGGTCCACTTTCATCCTATTTGTTCCATTCAGTCCACATTGGTCTTATTCTTTCCACTTTAGTCCTATTCGGTCAATATTAGTCCTATTTCGTCCATTTTGTCCACTTCAATCCTATTGGGGCCATTAGGTCTAATTTGGTCATATTCAGTCCATTATGTCCACTTCAGTCCTATACAGTCAATATTGGTCCTATTCGGTCCAATTCAGTTCTATTTGTTCTTATTCGGTCCATAATGTCCACTTTGGTCCTAATCTGTCCATTCGTTCTTATTCAGTCCACTTTAATCCTATTTGGTATACTTTGGTTCACATTGGTTCACTCTGTCCAATTTGGTCTGGTTCACCTTGTTCTTATTTGGTCTTATTTTGTCCATTCAATCCATTTCATTCCATTTGGTCCATTCAAAAAACTTTGGTCCATTTTGGTCAACTTCAGTCTATTTTTGTGCTCTTACATATAAAGAAAAGATATGTTTGTGTTGATAGAACCTATTCTAAATCCAATTTTATTAAAAAGAAAATATAAATCTCAAACTTGTAATATCTAAAATCTTAAGCATAACATTTATTGTTACTACACTTTTGTTAAAACACATTAACGTAGTATTTTAGTCCACTTCGGTTTGGTTAAATTTAAGTGAAAGTCTTTCTAAACATGAAGATTATGAATATACAAATCTAATCTTTATGGAATTTACTCATTTGTTTTAAAGTCATTACTTTTAAATGAGTTGAATGAGGTTGATTATACCTTCAAGCAAAACATATATATATATATATATATGTATATATATATATATATATATATATGTATATATATATGTATATATGTATATATATACGTATGTATGTATGTATAATTTTTATTTAAATAAACTATTCAAATTCTTCATTCTCTTAAAAGAAAATATTATGATAATCAAAGCTCATAACAAACTGATACTGAATATGTATAATTTATTTTTTAAATTTTATTGTAAATAAATTTTTCCCTAAAACTTAAACAGTTTCAAAAAGTAATTTCTATCACTCTATTTTTACAAATGTATAATTTTATCATTTTTGATTGATATTATTCTTTTTTGAAATGATCCATATTCTTCTAACTATTTATTATTGTGTATTATATTTTTCTAATTTCTTTTGGCACAATTAAAATTTTTAAACTTCAAGGTTATTATTCAAATTCTCATTCTTTTTAGGAGATTATTATGATAACCAAAACTTATTATATAATTACAATTGATATTACTCAAATAATAGATAATACTCTCAATCCAAACTTTTATTTTCTCATGTCTTAAGTAGGTACTCAGAATAGGACTGAAGTGATCTGAAATAAATCAAATGGACCGAAATGGATTGAAGTAGACCGAACCGGACCAAATAGATTGAAATGAGCCAAATGCCAATCTGTAATTAACATAGCCAAGATTGTGTTTAGAAATAAACTCAAATTCTTACTTCCAAAATAATCAAGTATTAACTCAAAAAAAAAAGAAAATTAACCCAAATTAATCAAATCAACCCAAATTAGAGTTCCAAACAATACAAAAATTCATTAAGGGTCTGTTTGGATACCGTTTATTTTGCTGAAACTGAAAACTTATTGTTGAAAACACTGTAGCAAATTTTTTTAAAAAATTGTAAAACACTATTCACACTTTGCCGTGGGTCTACGTTTTTCGTCATTTGTTTGAAACAGTTTCATGGGTCCCACGCTTAAAATGCGTGAACAATGCCTAACGCTGCAAATCATGTTACCCAAATGCATGCTAACTTAAAGTAGAGATGCAAGAAAGTTAAAATAATCCACCAAAAAATGAAAAACAAAATTTTGAGAGAGAGAAAGAAAGAACCTTTTGTGTGTAGGAAAACTGTATATAGAATGAGAGAGAGAATAGTAAATTTATAATAAGAATAGGGAAATAAGAAAAGCCAAAAATAAAGGAAGATAAAGGAATATAGGAAAAGTGATATTAAGATAGATAATAATGGGGACATTAAAAAGTAGAAGGGAGGGGAGAAGTTAGAGAAAGTATAACAATAAGTTGGGAAATTAATATGAAAAAGAGAGTTAAAAATAAGAGAGAGAATGTTAAAAATGGGTGGATGATGTGGCCGTTAATGTGGCTTAATAAGTGCGTAGCAATAATAAATGATATGCTTCAACTTTTAGATATATATAAATATAGATAAGAAGATATTAGATTTTTTTTCCTTTTTATTTATCACCCACCTTTAATGGCCTAAACAAAATTCTAAGTTTGATTATTTTCCTCCAACTTTTTTTTTTTTTTTTTTTTTATATTTTACTATTAATGCTTCGCTTGTTTTGAATTAAAATATTTTCAAACATAAAATATTTTATATGTAAAACATTTTCAAAAAAAAAAAAAAATTGCAAGTGTTTAGTATGACAAGCAAAATTTTTAAACAAACCACCAAAATCGGTGCTAGAGGCTTGGTGACCAGACCACCAACGTTCGCCACTAGAGTGGTGTCTTCGGTGATTGGATTTTCGGCACCAATCATCAAAACAGTGTCTTCAACCACTGGGCCGCCAGCATTGATGGTTGAAACATTGGCTTTGGTTACTGAACCTTTAGCACTGGTCATTGGATAGGTGGTTTTGACTATCAGGTCGATGACCTAGCCACCAGATAGGGAGAGGGTAAGTCACGGTGTGTTTTGTAAAATATTTTATCAAAATTTTAAAAGCAAAATATTTTATAACTTTTTATAAAGGATTTTACAATCAGAGGAAAATATGTTATAAATTTGACTATATTTTACATGCAAACAAATACTGGAAAATGGAAAAACATTTTTCAAAAAATATTTTATTTTAAAACAAACAAAGTTGAAATCAAAACTATTGAGGTGTGGTGGGAGATTTTAAGCAAGTGCTTGCAACCCAAGAAGGTAACCTATATTTCCACGGACCCTATAGAATCAAGTAATATCCCACCGAATTCAAATTCTAGAATAGAACAGGGGTAGCAGCATGGTTATTATTCATCTACAATGACGTGATAAACAAGGTTGGAGATATATAGGGTAGGTTCAACCCACTCATGTGAGTGTGGATTGCTATGAATAACATGTACCCATCCTCTCGCAACATGTGAGACCTACATGCGTTGTGAGACGTAGAGTGTAACATGATAATATACACCCTCTCGAGGGTGGATTCCTTTGTGGGCCTGACTCTTTCTACAAAAGTCCAAACCCTTATAACAGTTGGACATTTGTCTCTTCTACAAAACACCTCAAAATCCACCTATGTGTGGTCGGCCTAGAATATCTTTTCTTAAACCCTACAAATGATTCTATTGTGTTTTTATATATTTTGGGGTTCAATCCAACAAATTACACTTTAATTTCTCTTTCATAATTTTGTTTTTTCTTTAAAAGTTGTACATTTCATTAATTTTAGTTTCTTAAACCTTTTAAGGAATTTTATCTTATACAAATTAAGACTTTCAATAGTTGGTAATGAAAGTGAATATTAATTGTAGACGAAGAAATGCTCATGAAATTAATATTTTAATTAATTTCATGAGCATTTCTTCGTCTACACATACTTACTGACACATCAAATAAAATCTGGGACAAATTTTTGAGATAAATCTAAAGAGTTGGTGAAATGGTTATTTGTATGAATTTACGTGTTTCTTTCCTAAATTTCATGTGTATGCCTCTCCAACGATCCTTTGGATTCTTTCCTAGATGTCATATATGTGTGTGCCTCACGGGCTCCACGGATATAATTGTTGAGTAGCTTCATGTGGCTCGAATTTCTGCCACACGTTCGTTTTCATCACTAACTCTGTTTCCTTCTCTTGTCACCTGTGCTAACTGCTAACTGTGACGTGAGAAGGAGTATATGATCACCATTCCTCGCGCATTCAAATGGTATTCATTTCAATCGAATACCACTCATTTATTTAAGGTTAATATATATTCTAAAAAAACTTCAAACTAATAAGTTTCATACGTGTCACTGTGATGGGTATCTACTATTCAAACTATCTACATACTATGAAGCATGGATGCGTTTCCGGATTCGGGTGCGGGTGCGGGATTCGACAATTTTTGAAAAAGTAGGGTGTGGGTGCGTCAATTAAAAAATTATTAAAAATATATTTATTTATATTTTCTATATATTTTTACTATTAAAATATTCTTAAAAAACACATTACTATGACCTTGATTCACAAAACAAAGAAAGAAGGCAAGAAACATAAAATAAAACACAAAACAAAAAAGAAAACACAAAAGAAGCAACAAATATTCAGAATAAAATTGAGGAATGACATATTTAGGATGTTTGGGCCTCATTTAAAGCTGATTTCGACTATTCTGGCAAGATTCAAGGCCGATAATGGCCTGTTTCGGCCGTTTCGATCGCCGACCGATACGACCCAATTTGGTCGATACGGCCTGATTCTGGTTGAATCGGCCTGGTTTGGCGCGAATCGAGCCGAGTCGGTGCAAATCCGAAAAAAAAAAAAAAAAAAAAAAAAAAAAAAAAAAAAGCTCAGACGCGGCACTGACACGTGAGCAACTACGTCGGACGCCGCACCCCATGTCGGTGCTTCAAAGTCTATATACCTTGAAAGAAGAAAGAAACAAAGGTTCTTTACTAGAGTAGATTAAGTTATTATCTTAGTTTTCAGCCCAAAAAAAAAAGTTATTACCTTAGTTTTTTTTTTAAAAAGAGTTTCAACTTATGGCGTCCGCTCCTACTGATAGCTCATTATCATCAGACCAAGACACTAATCAGTTTTTGGTGTAGGTGGAGATTGAACCCCAGATCTCTTATATAACCATCAGAGACTTTACCAGTTGAGCTAACTGGAACTCACATTACCATAGTTGATTATAAGCTTTGCTAATAAAGATTTGAATCTTCACTTAAGTAGGAAATGTAAAATCGGTTATAGACACCCCTTCAACAAAAAAGTTGTGGTCATTGTTTTATACTTAATTATAACAAAATTAAAACATTTAAGCTGTCTTTGAATATTCAATTTCTTTATAAATGTGGGCATAAATATAAAAACAGTTAAAATTTTAATAATTAGTAGACCAACTAAAATTTATAATTGGAATTTTAATGAGACTTGTATTTAAGATTGCCGCGGGCTAAGAGGTTTCATCGATGGGTGTCGGCCAAGCCCAAGACTATGATATCAGAACCTTCTTCCCAAATAAATTGATCAATATTCCCCATAAGGAACAATTTTTTCAAATTGATTTCCTATCATTTTCCCCTTCTTCCTCCTTGCCTTAAATGGAAGATTTTCACTTCTTTTTATAGTGTGGTGTATGGATACTCATAAATAAGAATTCATTTCTTAATGATCTAATGACAAGTGCACGTACTAGACTAGATATGAAGGACCAAGAATCACATGGCACATAGATCATTCTTTTATCGGCTCGTTCGGCACCAGAGACTCTTATTACGTACGTACGGCATAGGTTCTACTTTTCAAGCACACGTCCACAAATGTCTTTCCCCGTGCACATATGATTTGTTTCCATAGCTAGTCTTTTTATGTCACTATCTCATGTCATTCACTTGACATGCCACGCCTAATCATAAGAAGTAGGTGCCTAGATCCTACGTACACATGGTCAGGTTAGCATGCAAGTCTCCTTTAGGGTTATCTTACGCTCAAGTGATCTAGGTCCGGCTTCCTAGTTAATCCCATGCTTAAGGGTTATCTTATAAGGGAATCAACCATGATCGCTTTAAGGCCTTCCGTGGAGAAACCATTGGCTGCTTTTAATGGCGCCGAATTCTCCTTTCTCTGCATGCCAAATGCCACTTAGCAAAGGTTTATTCATTTGGATATATCTCAATGTGTCCTACCGGAGCCAGGTCCACATAGTGGCATTGAGTCTGCTCGATGACGTTGAAGTAAGGTACAACAAATGCAATACTTAGTCCCAAACAAATATTTTACTTAAGATCGATCTACATCGTCTTGAGCCTTTTTAGATGGTGAAATCATAAGATTTTAAGATTTGGATCAAGATATAGCAACCATAGAAATAGAAGAAAGAGACAGAGAACCGAGTGAGAGGAGAGAGAAAATGGGATATATCATATATGACCTGAGGGATAAAAAGAGATTTTATACATGCTTCACTTGGTACAAATCCATCTTACGTGTAGAGGAGTATCATGGCGGCTCAATATTTGGTGAAGCAGGGGAGTCGGTGGAGTGTAGGTAAGGAGACATCCATTCGGGTATGGAGAGACAAGTGGCTGCCATCTACATCAACATACCAAGTAGTATCTCCTAGACTGTTTTTGAGTGCAGAAACAAAGGTGTGTGAATTGATTGCACAGGATTCTACCCAATGGAAAGCACAGGTGATTGATGCACTTTTCCTTCCATACGAGGCAGAGTGTATTAAAAGCATACCATTAAGTATACAACCACCTGAGGATTATTTAGTGTCCGTAGCGCATACAAGTTAGCAATGAATCTTTATCGGCCTACCAATCATGGTGCAAGCTCAGATGATAGCCAAACTAAAAAATTTTGGAAGTTACTATGGTAGATACCAGCACCACATCAAGTTCGGCATTTCATATGGAGGGCATGTCGCGACATTTTACTGACAAGGAAGAATCTGGTACAAAGACAGGTGCTGCAAGATGACCACTGCAGTGAGTGTCATGAAAAACTCGAGACATTAGGCCATCTATTTTAGAGCTGCCCGAGAGCAAGGGAGGTATGGAGTTGCACAAAGATCCATTTTAGTATAGACACAGATAATATTCACTCTTACTTTGATTTAATGTGACATATGATTATGGGGGGAACCTATGATGAGTCAAAGGTGGCAATATGGGGTAACAGGAATGAGGTGCGTAATGGGGGTAAAAAGAAGTTGGGCAGTGAATTGGTGCAGTGGACTTCTCGCTACCTTAGGGAGTATTATGCAGCACTTGAGCGACCAGCCACAGTTCCAGGGATTCAAGTAATGATGTGGCCACCTCCACCCCCCGACAAATATAAAATTAATGTGGATGGAGTGGTTTTTAAGGCCCAGAAAGCAGCAGGAGTAGGTGTCTTAATTCGGGAGTGTCGTGGTCCGGTAATAGCAGTGTTGAATAAGAAGATCAATGCACTTTTGGGGCCTTTGGAATCTGAGGCAAAGGTTGTTGAAGCAAGAGTTCAGTTCGTAAGAGAAATTGGTATCCAGGACTTTATCATTGAAAGGGATTACTTGACAGTTTTTAATGCCTTTTGTGGTAACACCTCACCTCCCTCTTCAATGGCAGTAGTTGTATTAGGTATTAAGGTCTTGAGTGGCTACTTAAGTCGTGTGGAATTTTCACATGTCTGTAGACAATGTAATAGACCAGCGCATCTGTTAGCAAAACATGCCATTGGTATTGTTGATTTTATTGCTTGGTTCTCTTCACCATGATGTATCATTGTTGAATTGATTTGATTAATGAAGTTTTCGAAGTTCCTATCAAAAAAGAAAAGAAAAAAGAGAGATATGTAGAGAGAGAAAGAAATATTTAAATGGAACAATAAAAAATAAGAAAGATTATGTTGGAACGTGAATTTGAAAAGTGGGTTAGCTAAAATAGTGTATGTGTCTATGTGGTTAAAAAGATAAAATTAGGAGGGAAATTGGTTTAGGGCTAACACATTGTTAGGGTACTTTTTTTTTACATCTAATTTTAGTTGAGTACCACCTATTTATTTTCAAACACTACTAATAAGTTATTGGGTTTTTTCAAATATTTTTGCTCTATTATTTTGTTAATCACAAATGTTTCATATCTCATCATCTAAATTGGGTTATGATATAAAATATCACAAAAAAGCCCAAAAACTCATATTTTATCCAATTTTTTATCATTATTTAGCTAAGCCCAAAACCGGCCCTATGAACCCAATAAACACATCCTATTTATATAATAACTAATAGCCGAAACGTTTGACTTTTTGTTGACCTTATCTCATTGCACCATGTGGCTACATAAATTAATGCCACGTCTACCATTAAAAAAAGTAGAACAATGTATCTTTTTGGTGGTGACTTATTTAGTTTCAGTGGGTAACTACTTATTTGTTTATATACGCTGATTATGTTGTGTTTTCTTCTTTTCGTTTTTCCGTTTTCTGTTTTTTTTTCCCCGCTGCAAGAACAAACTCAGCGAACGTTGTGAACCAAAAATAGAGTGTCCTTGATGCTACTGCTACTGGTAATTCTTTTCTTCACAAACATTAGTTGGTCTTGCTTACTCTTGCATTAGTTGTTCTAACTCTTTCAAACCCACACCGTTTCATTGGGTAGTTATTTACAGTGAAGATTGTGGAGAAAAAACAAAGTAACCCAGCACAGGTTGTGGAGAAACAACAGAGTAACCCACAAAATCGCTATGGTAACCTTCCACTAATTTGGTAGAAATATTGGTTTTCCATTGTATGTTTTGATTTATACAACTTTAGTAAATTTTCTAAATTACGCTATGTTTGCTTTGGCGATAGAAAAAAACAATGTTTCCAGACTCCGATTTTGATGTTCTTAGTGTCCGTTTTTCTGTTCTCTATGAATGTTGGGTTTTCCTTTTTCAGATTTTAGGACTCAATTTACTTTCGGTGGTCATATAGATTTTGATGTTGGATTACATAGTAACGTTGGGTTACTATCTTTTGTTTTCTTCTCTCCATTTTTCTGTTTTTTTTTTTTTTTTTTTTTCCCGCTGTGACAACAGACCCAGTGAAGGTTCTTCACAAATATTAGTTGCTCTTGCTTATTCTTGCATTAGTTGCTCTAACTCTTTCAAACCCACATTGTTGACATTTCGTTTTCTGTTTTGTGTTTTGTTTTACCCCTCTGTTAGAAGGAACCCAGCAAAGGTTGTGGAGAAAAAAAACAGAGTAGCCCAGCAAAATCATTACGGTAACTGATTTATTCTTTTCTAATATTATTACTTTTTCAAACAACAACTTTAGACAACCTTACAATGCAACAGTAAAACGAATATAGTAAATAGAATATGTTTGTTTTGGCGATTTAAAAACAAATGTTAGACATGTTGATGAGAAATATAAAAGCCATGGAAGAAGGTTTTTGGCATTACAGGAACTGTTCAATTTGTCAACAGATTGTATATTTCTGTTTTATTTTTTTTTCCTTAATAATAAGGAATGTTAATAGCTAAGACATTGAAATTTTGTGCATACCATTTGTTTGATAAAATGCCTTACTCTTGGCTTACTTACTCTTACTTACCGTATTTAATATAGGATTCATTTATGACAGTGCCGATTTGTAATGATGATATAGGATTCAATAGATTTTTTTAAAAAAAAAAATCAAAGTAACCTTAGTATGATTATTACAATAAGAAGCTACGAACATGTGGCTTCTAATATATTAAACGTAGCATAAACATGCTATGATTATTTAAAAAGAATAATCATGAATTTCTTCACTATTAGCACAAAAAATTTTATTCCTCCATCTCATATATTAAATGTAGCATAGCATATAGGTTCAAAAATCAAAAGAGATTTACAAAAACAATCACAGCAAAAAACTAGAACACCAAGAAATAAGTTTTTCTTTAATTATAAAACTCAATCACATATTATACAATGGTAGAACTTTGTTTCTAAGGTATTTAATTTAATGCTTGGTAAATGAGTTTCTTTTGGAACATGTGGCTCCTCCTGCCACTGGTTTGAAGCCATATCATATCTGTAATGCATTAAAAATGGAAAGCAAATGGCTGTTTCTAAGCAGATCAAATAAACATGAATGGGTTTGGGTGAACATGGCTTATGAACCTAACTGATAGTTTAAATTTTAAAATTAAAAAGTTATAATAAAACTTATTTTGCAGGTCCTTTCATTTTTGGATAAAGAGCTGCATACTTTTTGAGGGAAAGAGCTACATAGTTAACTGTGTCAAGTCCAGGTTTGTTAACAATTGCTCTATTTTAAAAAAAAAGTTTATGTTGCATTTCTTTTCTACATATTCATAATAATTATTAATGTTATCTTCAACAAAAATTTACAGCATAAAAATGCTAATTAACAATAGATACATGCTTGAAAGAATATTCCCCTTTTTAACGTCTATTTGCTATCTTTTATTTATACAATAATAGTTAAGATTTGATCTTCTATAAATACTATGTTTTTTATTATATCAGTATGGAGTCCACTTTATTTTCAAGAGCGAGAAGAAAACTGATTCTATCACAGAAACGAAACAGAAATGTACCTACCAAATTTACAAATTCTTCATTAAAGGGAAGTCCTTCAGATGTTTCAGTAACTAGAAGAATGCTGTTAAATAAAAAAAGAAATGTTTCTGATGGTGTATCCAGTCCCTTATCTTGTGGTGATGCTTTACAAGGAGAAGTTTCAATAGAAAGAGACTCAATTTCTTGGAATGTATTGTCGCACACCACTATTCATGAAACGCAATCATTGCATTCTGGAAGCAATGATGAAACATTTGTAAGAAGAACTCGACAGAGAAAATATAATCCTGAAGCTGAAAATACAAACTCATTAGTGAATATATTAGGAAGAACTATTGTGAATGAAGATGGGAGTGTTACCACCAATATAACTGAGCAACAATTGCCTTTGCTAGAAGGTAGCATTCTATCTGCTGCAGCTGAAGGTATATTAAGAATTCTATTATATTAAATAGAAATTTTGCTTTGAAGAATTCGTTTTTGATTTTGTTTACATCTTAGACCTGGAACGGACAAATGATAGTGAAAGCTCAACAATGAATATTACAGTTGCTGAACATGATTTTTGTGATGACTCTGATAGAGAAGCAAATAATCTTTCAACCTTTGACCCTAGACGAAAACATTGTAAGTATTAAAATTTTTAGTCCTCAATACCAACCTTAAAT
This sequence comes from Quercus robur, assembly GCF_932294415.1. NCBI lineage: Eukaryota > Viridiplantae > Streptophyta > Magnoliopsida > Fagales > Fagaceae > Quercus > Quercus robur. The sequence goes on along the minus strand of NC_065544.1, from coordinate 56,442,467 downwards.
ATTAGGTTCCCAAAAAATGATCCTTCAATTTTTTTGTAGGAAAATTTATGGACGCAATGAATTTAGGACCTCCAACACAAGTATGTGAACACTGTGGAGCTCAACTTTGGTATGAGGAGAGAACAATTAAATCTAGAAAGCCTAAGAAGCCTAAATTCAGTTTATGTTGTTCAGAAGGCAGAGTTGAACTTACATTTTTGAAGGATCCTCCACCTTTTCTTAAAAGATTGCTCAGCATAAGCAATGATCAGAGATCAAATAAATTTCGAGTGGGGATAAGAATCTATAATTCTCTCTTTGCTTTCACTTCTTTGGGAGGTAATATAGATCGTTCAGTGAATAATGGTACTGCTCCATATGTTTTCCGTCTAAATGGCCAAAATCATCATAGAATTGGATCTCTTATTCCTGTTGATGGCCAAAAGACACAATTTGCACAGCTTTATATTTATGATACTAAGAATGAGATAGCAAACAGAATTGATGCCGTTACATCTGCTGATCATAGAAAAGATGTGGATATAGATATTGTCATTGGATTATTGAATATGTTAGACAATTGCAATCAATTGGTCAAGTACTTCAGGATGGCTAGGGACAGATTCAATGAGTCTGATTTGCATGATGTAAGGATACGTCTTATTGGAAGTCGCAATTATGATTCTAGACAATATAACTTACCTGATACTACTGAAGTTGCTGCTATTATTGTTGGAGATTTAAATACTGAAAATTGTGAAAGGGATATTATTGTTGAAAACCAGAGTTCAGGATTGCAGCGTATATATGGAAGTCATCCGAGCTATATGGCTTTACAATATCCATTGCTTTTTCCTTACGGTGAGGATGGGTATAGATCTGATATACCTTATAAGAATTTTGATGGAACAAGATCTAAAAAAAGAGAATCAATAACAATGAGGGAATATTATGCTTTTAGACTTCAACAAAGATCTCATGAAGGTAACACATTGTTGCTTGGTGGAAGGCTTTTTCAACAATTCATAGTCGATGCCTATACTTCCATTGAAGAGGAAAGATTACGATGGGTAAGGCAAAACCAATTGAAATTAAGATCTGAACTATATGGTGGCCTTAAAGATGCTGTGCTTCGTGGTGATACAAATCCAAAAACAGTTGGAAAGCGGATCATCTTACCTTCCTCTTTTACTGGAAGCCCAAGATACATGGCTCAGAATTATCAAGATGCAATGGCTATATGTAGAAGGGTAGGATATCCAGATCTGTTTATGACATTTACTTGCAATCCAAAATGGTCTGAAATCACACAGTGCTTGGAATTTATAGAAGGCCAAAATGTTGGGGATCGACCAGATATTGTAACAAGGGTTTTTAAAATAGAGTTGGATGAATTATTACATGATTTGAGGCATGAATCTCATTTTGGAAGAGTCATTGCAGTAGTATACACAATCGAATTTCAGAAAAGAGGTCTTCCGCATGCACATATTCTCCTTTTCTTGGATCCAAAAGATAAGTGCCCAAGCCCAGCAGACATTGACAGTATTATTACAGCAGAAATACCAGATCCACATGAAGATCCAATTGCTTATGAAGATGTAAAACAGTTTATGATGCATGGGCCATGTGGATATGCAAACCCAAGATCACCTTGTATGGTTAATGACAAATGTACAAAACATTTTCCAAAAAAATTTTATGAAGAGACAACTATCGATGAAGAAGGTTTCCCCGTTTATAGAAGAAGAAATGATGGGAAGACAATAGTAAAAAATGGAATTACTTTGGATAATCGGTATGTTGTGCCATATAATGTAGACTTACTGGTAAAGTACCAGTCACATTTGAATGTGGAATGGTGCAATAGATCTCGATCGATTAAATATTTATTTAAATACATAAATAAGGGACCAGATAGAGTCACAATTGTTTTACAAGAAAATCTGCCAGGTACTGATAATGACGAACAACAACCAAGCATTGTTGTTGATGAGACCAAAGCATATTTGGATTGTAGATATATTTCAGCTTCAGAAGCATGTTGGAGAATATTTGAATTTCCGATTCAGTTTCGAAATCCACCAGTTGAAAGATTAAACTTTCATTTAGAAAATGAAAATCCCATTATATATCCAGAAAATGCAAATTTGAACAACATTTTACAAAGGCCAGGAATCAAAGACACAAAATTTACTGAATGGATGAAAACTAATGAAGCTTTTGAAGATGCTCGTGAGTTAACTTATGCTGAATTTCCTACAAAATGGGTATGGCATCAAAATGTTAAGCAATGGAAACGAAGAAAAGGTAGAAAATGTATTGGAAGAGTATATAATGCTCACCCTTTAAGCGGAGATCGATTTTACTTGAGAATGTTGCTTATCATTGTCAAAGGCCCAAAAAACTTTAAAGAGATAATGACTGTAAAAAATATTACTTATCCTACTTACAAAGATGCATGTTATGCACTTGGGCTTCTAGATGATGATAAAGAGTGGCATGAATGCATAAATGAAGCTGCACATTGGGCCAGTGGCAAACAGTTATGCCAACTATTTGTTACCATACTCATGTTTTGTGAAGTATCTGATCCTTTAATTTTATGGGATTCTAATTGGAAAATTCTTACGGAAGATATACTTAATAGACAAAGACATATCTCCCATTTTCATGATTTGATATTATCTGATAGTCAATTGAAAAATTATGGCTTGTATGAAATTGATCAAATCCTCCAACAATATGGGAAATCTTTGAAAGACTATCCTCAAATGCCTCAGCCAGATGTAAATATTCTTATTCATAAAAGAAATAGACTTATTGAAGAAGAAATGTCATATAATATAGGAAGTTTGCAAAGAGAACATGAGATCTTGATATCTGGCCTCAACAATGAACAAAGAAATATCTATAATTCTATAATGGAAGCTGTTTTTTCTGAAAGTGGGGGCATGTTTTTTGTCTATGGTCATGGCGGAACAGGAAAAACATACCTTTATAGAACAATTTTGGCTGCTGTAAGATCAAAAGGAAAAATTGCTCTAGCAGTTGCTTCTTCAGGCATTGCTGCTCTTTTACTTCCTGGTGGCCGGACAGCACATTCACGATTCCACATTCCGATTAATGTTAATGATGAGTCAACCTGTGAAATAAAGCAAAAAACACAGACAGCAGAACTTCTTTTGAAAACAAGTATAATACTTTGGGATGAGGCACCAATGGCAAATAGAAATTGCTTTGAAACTGTTAATCGCAGCCTTCAAGATATACTGCAGATTGAAGATCCAATGAATTTAGAAAAACCTTTTGGTGGCAAAGTTGTGGTTTTAGGTGGTGATTTTCGGCAAATACTTCCAGTTGTGAAAAAGGGAAGACGTGAAGATATTGTCCAATCTACAATTTGTCAGTCACACTTATGGAATTATTGTCATGTGTTTAAACTACAACAAAATATGAGACTTTTGCAGAACAATATGAGTGAAATAGAAGGATTATCTGTACAAGATTTTAGTGAATGGATTTTAAAAATAGGTAATGGTGATTTGGGAGAAGGTGATGGTGACAATAACATTACAATTCCTCATGATCTAATCATCCAACCTACACAAAATCCACTGGAAGATATTATTAATAGCACATACCCTGATTTGAATGCTCAATACATGGATGCAAGTTACATTGAAGAAAGGGCAATTCTTGGCCCTACAAATGAAGTTGTAGAGGAATTAAATGACTACATAATCTCATCAATAAATGGAGTAGAACATGAATATTTGAGTTCAGATTCTATTTGCAAGGCTTCTTTGAATGTTCCTGATCAAGACATTTTATACCCTATTGAGTTTTTAAACAGCTTAAGATTTCCTGGATTGCCAAATCATAAGTTGACATTAAAAGTAGGCTTACCTATTATGTTGCTTAGAAACTTGAACCAGAATGAAGGGCTTTGTAATGGAACAAGGTTGATTATTACAAAGTTGGCTACATGGGTTATAGAAGCAAAAATTATTACTGGCACTAATATAGGCAACTGCGTGTTCATTCCGAGGAAAACATTATCTCCAACTGATTCGAAATGGCCTTTTGTTCTAAACAGGAGACAATTCCCAATTTCTGTGTGTTTTGCAATGACAATAAATAAAAGCCAAGGACAGTCATTGAAACATGTGGGAGTTTATTTGCCTAAACCAGTTTTCAGTCATGGACAATTATATGTTGCAGTTTCTAGAGTAACAAGCAGAAATGGGTTGAAGTTCCGCATAATTAATGATGAAACTGATCAAAGTTGTGAAACAAAAAACATTGTGTACAAGGAGGTTTTCACCAAACTTATTTAAGTTGTTGGTCATATAAGGTAAAATAAATTTATATGTTAAAATGTCATATATACATCTGTACAACTCTTCCTTTTTAGTTCTTATTAATGTGTTTGAGTTTATTTATTTACTATTATTCTACCTGGTTACTGCTAAAGAAATGAAACTATAAATTAAATGTTTGATTACCATCGAAATGCCATCACTTTATTTTACTAATTATCATATTGAATGATGTATGCAGCCAAAGGTCAAAAACTTAAAGATGATGGAGTTCAGTTTTCTTAATCAGCTTTCAAACAAGAGTGACAAGTACAAAATCAAAATTAGAGTATCAAGGATGTGGGATGCTGTAAATAGAAACAATCAAGAAATTATCAGTTCAGATATGATTCTTATTGATGAACAGGTTTGTATAAGTTTTTAAAAAAACACAGCAAAACATTTCTTATACATTATATATATTATTCACTTTATATACATTCAACTAACATCTTTTGCTTGCAGAATAATGCAATACATTCTACCATTCATAAGAATATTTCAAAAAAACTCAAACCTTTTCTGAAAGAAGGGCAGCTGTATGCATTATCAAACTTTGAAGTTGGTAATTGCAATGAATTCTATAGGCCAATTCAAAATGAGCAAAAGATCATATTCTTGCCAACAACCAACATTCAAGAATTAACAGAAACTGAAGTCAATATACCTCATCATAAATTTGAATTTGTTGACTACAACACCATCGTTCAACGACTTAACAGCCATGTCCAGCTATCAGGTATTAAATTGACTGAATATAAATTTTGCATTCTATTATTGTTAGAAAATCTTACATTATATTGTTGTTATATAAAGTAAATTATATCATTATCATAAATGAAAATAACTAACATTAGAATTTTTATGATGCATAGATATTATTGCAAAAGTGGTTGCTATCGGTCCAATTGAACATCCTACCATTAAAGGATCAAAAGTTGCATTGAGAAACATAACTGTGATGACTATACAGTATGTTTTAATTCTTACAAGTTCCAATACATTGAATATATATAATATAAATTTACATTAATAACAATATTTGAACAGAGGAGATAAAATAAAGCTTACCCTTTGGGGACCAGTTGCAAATGAAATTGATGATAACCTCTTCAAAAGGAATCCGGGACCTTTTATTATAGTTGCTACATGTCTAATTGTGAAAACTTTTAAAGGTCAGTACATTGTTTCTTTCATTTGCATATTTATAACTACATTAATAAATTATATGTGCATTTTAAAAAATTCTTCCATATAAATGTAGGGGAATATAACTTATCATCTACAAGTGGAACAAAAAGTTATATAAATTTGGAGATTCCAGAGACTTCTGCGTTTATGGATCAGTAAGTAATCTATATCTTTTTAGCAATATATGTTATATAATATTTTACAGTATACGCAAGCTTATACTAACTTCTTTATGTTACAATCATAGGGACGTGAAAAATGATCATCTTATAGAAGAGCTGCCAAGACAATTTAAGCCACAGAGAACAATTGAAGAAGAGATGAATAATAGCAGAAGAACCATAATTGAAATATTAAACATGGTCTGGAACTCTGAAAATAAGGTAAGGGAAAAGTTCTTCAAAAGAAAAATCCTAAAATGAAATTGTCAATGGCATGTTAAATTTTACAAATAAATCATTCAATAAATTTGAAATTCCAGGAGACTATCTTCACCTGCCATGGAAAGATTACAAAAATTGAAACAGCTTTTGGTTGGTACTTTATGTCATGCGAAACATGTCGTAGAAAGGTTAAACCAAGAGGTGAACATTTGTGGTGTGATCGTTGTAACAAACTGGCAGGCTTCCCAATCCCAAGGTATGTATAATATAAAAGTATAACTATATATATATATATATATATAAAGAAAAGTGAAAAAAAAAATTAATTAAAATTATATCTACCATGCCTTCTTTCAGGTATAGAATTGAACTGAAAGTTAAAGATGACACAAGATTGACAACATTCATTTTATTTGATTCTATGGCTGAAAAATTACTCCATATATCAGCAAAAGAACTTATAAATAAATGTTCACAGGTGAGAATTTGAAATTCACAAATAGTACTTAATATATTCTTTACTATAATTGATCTTACAATTTATGTCCTACTATTTCTACAAGGTACCTGAAGAGTTTGACATGCCTATGCAAATAGCAAACCTTATTGGGAAAACATTTGTCTTCCAATTGGAACTCAATGATTATAACCTCAAACAAGGATGGGAGATCTACACAGTAAAGAAAGTTTTTGATCCTGTTATGCAGATTGACAATTCAGTTAAACTTGATCAAATAACTGATGTGAGTACTTTTATATTAAATTTAAATAAAAAAATTAGATATTTTTAATGTTACTTATTCATATCGGAATAAAATTTACACTATATTCTTTTAACAGTATTATATGAGCGATGCTACAAATGATTCTGACAACAACTTACCAAGTGAAAAAGATGCTAATCCTACAAATGATGCAAGTCAAGTACAGCTCACACCTATTGCAGATCGACAAAAGAGGAAAAGGAAACAAAAACTCCTTTAATATGTTCAAACTTATGTTACAAATTATTTCAACTTTTCTTACAATAATACAATCACCATTAGGAAGGTGTTCTGCTATCTGTTGGGAATAGATAAATGACCTTACAAAATAGTTAACGAAGGAATAGGTGGTGTTAAATATTCTGAGAAATTGATGTTAATGGTTTTGTCTACATGTGTATTGGTTATATTTGATGGATGCATGTTATCCACCTGTTGTATTGGTTATATTTGATGGATGCATGTTATCCACCTGTTGTATTGGTCTTACTTGATGTATAAATGATGGTCCACCTGTTGTTTTCTCATATTTTTGGCAATTTACTGGTTTTGCATGATTGTCCACCTGTTGTATTGGTTTCAATTGATTCATGCATGATAGTCCACCTGTTGATTTCTCATGATAGTCTACGTGTTGTTCTTACTGACTAATGTTTCTTTGAACTTTCTTTGCCTATTGCTTTTACTTTTCATCAAAGAAGAGACTTTTACCTTTTGTTAAAAGTGTGGAAGTGTGCCCTGACCCACGTGAACCCTTTTTTTTTATTATTTAATTATTTATTTATTTTAAGTAATTTTTATTATTCATCCAAAAAAAAAAAAAATCATCAAAAGTATAATCTATGTATTTTCTTTTATTTATGAATTATGCTAGGACCACATAAATCAGCAAAATTTTGTGTCACATAGTGAGTTATGATTGGTAAAAGTATGTTCTCACATGGCCCATTGACACATCTTTGCCAATTATAACTCGTCATGTGGTAAGTTGTAGTACAAAATTGGGTCCATTTATGTGGTCCTAGCACAATTCTAAAGGTTAAACATATATGTAAATTATCATTTTAAATATTTGCAACAAATTATATAGATTTTGAATAATGAATATAAAAAATTAGAGGTAAACCGAAATCGTACACCAGTATTAAACGGTATCGAAATATTTCGTTTTTTTTTTATCAAACTGAAATGGCCACGGATGGTATTGACTTCCTTCTGCTATACTATGCAGCATATCTATTAAAAACGCACTATAATAGACTCTATAATAATATATTTAATTTTTATATTTAATATGTTTGCACAAAAAAATTACTATAACCCTATATATAGTAATTTTAATGTGTTTGTAATACGTAATATTAGAAAAGTAAGTCGTACGCCTATCATGCACCTTTCATATATAATTCTACCTTACAGCGGGTATATTCAGCAAAAAAAAAAAAAAAAAAAAAAAAAAGGTTCAAAAATCAAAACAGATTTACTAAAACTCAATTACATGTTATATATTTTCTAAATTTTCTTTACTTATAATGAATGATGATATATTCATCATGTTTGTATGTGTTGAGACAATGTTGTCACTTTTAGATGGTTCTTGGACTTAAAAAAATCATTATTTTTCATTTCAAATGTCTAAAACGTATAGCTGTTAGCAAATGTTTTAGATACATAATTTTCTTTTACAAATTCAATTTTGGCGTTGTAGTAAAATAAACCAAGATTAAATTTTATATTATACTCAATAATTTTCCCGTGCATCGCACGGATTAGCGACTAGTTCTATTTAAAGCCCAAGAATACTTATGCTTGGCAATATTTGAAAAACCCATGATTCAAATCCATGGCAAAACAATTTTATCAATAGAATTCAAATTCATAATCAAAGCCAATGGTTTAAACCCATGGCAATTTATTTATCCAAAACCCAATTCACATTAACAATATCAAGGCCCAATTCTCATTGGCAATATCAAAGCCCAGATCTCACTAGCAATATTTAAAGCCCAATGAAAAGCCCAGTTCTCGCTAGTAATATTCAAAGCCTAATTTTCATTGGCAACATAAAAACCTAATTCTCATTGGCAATATCAAAGCCCAGTTCTCGCTGGCAATATTTAAATCCCAATTCTCATTGGCAATATCAAAACTCAATTCTCATTGGCAATATCAAAGCCCAGTTCTCGCTAGCAATATTTAAAGCCCAATTCTCATTGGCAATATCAAAACCCAATTTTTATTGGCAATATCAAAAACTCAACTTACGTTAGCACTATTAAAAGCCCAAGCTAACTACTTGGCACTATTCTATCAAAAGCCCAAGGTTATTAATACTTGGCAAAATACTATACCATAATTATTTCACTTAAAAGTCCAATAATGAACAATAGTTTAGATTCTTAAACATATTACTATAATATCGCAAGCTTATGGAATTTATGAATTATCTATTTTCAAAACCCATGGCAATCATCTTATAAAAGCCTATGGAAAGTTATGATTATTAGACCCATGACATTTATTTATTTCATATTATAAACTCATGTTCGCTATCTATCTTACATCACAACATTCATAATATTTATTACCAAAACTCATGGTAACTATTCATCCTACATGTCCATTATGATTATCTATAAAGAAACTCATGAAAACTGTTAGGTTCTAAAATCTTAGGATTTTATGTATTTAGAACTCTAATTTGTATTGTTGGCAAACCATGATCAAAACAATGTTTTAGAAGTGTTTTTAGTCTAGCTCAAAGTTGTGATTTTATGCAAAGTTGGAATCGAGTTAAAGCAGGAAGCATTGTGCCTTTCGGCCTGGCTCGATCAATCGAAAGACAGGCTCGATCGATCGAAACTCGGGCAGAATGTTTTTCTGCAGATTCGTCCAACTCAGCCCTAAGTGTTTTAAAACGTTTTTAGGGTTTCTTATTTGTCATAAGTATAAAAGGCAAACCCTAGCCACGTTTTAGTGTGGCTCATAATTGCGGTTTGTGTAAATCTCTTGTGAGATCTAGAGGAGCTTTCCTTTACACAAACTTAGGGTTTTCAAGGAGAAGATTTATCTACGCCTTGATGATCAATTCAGTTGCTGCTATTGAAGTTTAAAGAAAACACAAGCAGGTGTGCTTGTATCTAGTGGTGAATCCAAGAAAGAAGGAGTCCGTGGATTCGGAGCTTGCACGTGGTCGTATCAGTAAGTTCTACTGGTTGGTAGTAATAAGAAGTCGAACGTGGGGGCTTGTAAGTCTTATTGTATGAACTTCGATTTTTTCAAGATAGTGGATTCAAGTTTACCTTGAGGATAGTTAGGTCAAATCTTCCCCAGGTTTTTACCGGTTTGGTTTCTTGGGTGATCATATCTTGTGTTATTTATTTTCCGCTGCTTTGCATGATTTGATCTTTATTATTGTAATAACCTAGACTTGTTTAATTGGACTAAGTAACAACTTGGCTAATTACCTAGGTTTAATCAATTGTTTAAGGGGTCTAAAAACTATCAAGAACATCACATTATTCCATTATAGTGATTGTTACCATATTTATTTAAAACTCATAGTAAATATTATTCTCAAGAACAATATTGGAGGTCATTATTTAAAAAAGCCCCAAAGAAAATATCATTAACAAAGTAATTCATAGTAAAAATTATGAGAAACTAAACAAGTTGTTATTTAAAACCCATGGGAATTAATACTCAAAATCTATGATAAATATTTATTAAAGCTAATGGATTCATTTTATTTCTACTAACAACTAAAGCCCATGAGGAGTAAAAAACCCATGGCAAAGCATGTCTTTAATGCCCATTTTGTAGGCCCAAGAGTCTCATGAAATAGGGAACAAGCCCAAGCAAAGAAAGGGCCATGTGGCCCAACTAAAAGTGTTGAAATGGAGCAAAGTTATAGCCTAAAAAGGTCCCCAGCAAGAGGCTTGAAAGTGGGCAACCAACTCTTGTTCATCCCTAACTAAAAAACAACTAGAAACCAAGGTTATCGATTCCGTACCGTACCGGCCGGTACGGCCGGAATATACCGTACTGGCCAGTAATCCGGTACACTCGACCCCCCTGTTTCGTACTGGAAAAAATACCGGCCGTACTGGCCAATTTTGGGCAATACCGACCAGTACCGGGCGTACCGGCCGATACAGAAAAAACTTTGTTTTTTTTTTTTTTTTTTTTTTTTTTTAAGTTTTGTAATTTTTGAATTTTTGTTAGGACAGAATGGTAACTTATTTGCATTAACTTATTAGTATTATTTGTTTTCTTAGTATGCAATGGTAACTTTTAAGTTTTCTATTTTATTTTTTTTATTTTTTCCCCCTTTAATTGATACTAAAGTCTAAAACCATGAATAATTAGTTTTGAATTGAGGAAATGTTTTATGGTAAACTTTTATATTTATTATAATATATATATACACAGACACACACACACACACACACACACACACACACACACATATATATATATATAAATATATATTTATTTATTTATTTATAAATATAAAAAATAGCGGTAAACCCGAAACGGTACACCGGTATTGACCGGTATCCAAAATATATCGTACCGGTGGCCAAACCGGAACGGCCTTTGGTACGGTATTGACATCCTTGCTAGAAACCCCTACAAGAGAACCAAGCATTTGAGGATAAACTAGAGGCTGTCTCATCAGTTTTCTACCACCCTCTACCTGATGTGAATAGTGCCCGAGGACTGTCATATCAGCTGAAGTTTGAAGGATGATGGAACTCCATCATCTTCCTCAAGACTGTACCTCCAGTAGAAGGAGAGCTGAAACCAAGTTATCTAAACCTTAACAAATTGATGCTATAAATGTTAAAAACGTTCAAGACATGATTCATGTGTCAAGCCCATGAATCCTAAAGGGGAAAATTTGAGAACATGTGGTTTGGAGGGCATAAAATGATCTCCAGCAGAACCCCCTGAAGTAGACTTAGAGTTTGACACCTGGCTTGGGGTGTTGAATCTTACTTCTTGGGGGACCAAATCTCAGTTGCAGCATTAGGATTCGTTCCTGATACACGCCTTAATCCCATTGATTAGGCTCAATTCTAGAAATCCTGGCATTTAATGCAAAGCACTCTAAAATCTCATCATTACCCAAAGAAGTAAGGCAGCCCCTAAAGTAAATCTCCTATTTCTAACCAAAAATCCCAGGAAGACTAACCTTGATTCACTACCTCTGATTAGTCATATGTTTTTTGGATTCTTGTTAATTAATACTTCTCTAAAGCTTCATTATAAAAACATGCACACCTCAGCCCACAAGAGGATAGCTACCCTCTCTAAAAATCTTGGTTTGTTTGCTATTTTGCTCATGGCTTAGCTTCCCTTAAACTCACCACTCATCATTTTTAGCCCACACTCATCTAATCTCAAATACTTTTTCCCCCCTTCACACAATCATAGCCCATAAATGTCTCTCAACTAGTCATAAACAGCCCACCACTCACAAAAAGCCTTAATCTTAGCATTAATCCCATCTCACTCAAAAAAAGCTCACATTCATCTCATTCATGCCTTATAAATACACACTCACCAAAATTTTAGCTTAATACTTGCTGCACTGAGCTGGGGATCTTTCTCTCCCTTCATTCCATCCTATTTTTCCTCTTTTATTTGTAACTATGGAGCCTTTAATCCTTATTTTTTATTATTATTATGAAGGTCATAATGTTTTGGATACTATGGAAGTTTTCCCTTATGTTGACTTAATAATAATAAGGAATATGATTTTTACTATGTAAACACACTTATTAACTTGGAATTATCCTACCGCTGGAGATAATACCATATTGCTAGAAGACTGATTTGAACTATGATGCTGTAAAAGAACTAATAATATAACAAACTAACAACAGTAACATGTTTATTGTGCTTTATTGTTGTTTTCTTGTTAGGGTGAAGCCTCTATTTCTTACTTGGACAGACTTACACAACACTAAAAGCCTTTGGGCTTTATTTCAAGGGCCCATTGTCAAGTTTTGACTTGGCTATCCCATATTTTATTTGGGAACATCAAAATTTTCCCCTCAACACACACTATCGGCCTTGAGTATATGGCAATTGTTGATGGCTTATAATGGAACACAAAGTAATAAAAGGAGAAGTGGAATAATCAAAGGAAAACGCAAGCAATCCATAGTTCCACACCACATGAAAAACCCTATGTAAAAGAAACCACATAGAAAACCTATTACCTATATGCTAGCCAACCTACTCTTGCATTATTTTCTTAAAAGTATACAAGTTTTTATTCCCTTTTTATGAAGGTAGAGGGAAGGGGTACATGATGTTGGGTTTAGACATTAGGTTGGCAAACCGTGAATAAAACAAGTCTTGTTTTGTAGTTTAGAAGTGTATTCAGGGGCATAACTAGAATTTCAAGAATGAGAGAGCCAAAGTAATAACAAATATAAATTTTATCCAATTTAAGAATATTACAGGTCTGTTTGGGATCCGCTTATTTTGCTGAATGTATTGTGGATAAAGGTAAAAATTAGTTGTAATAGTACAATGGGGCCATAAATAGAGCCATCCATATATTTTTGAAGATTTTAACCATTTGGGGGGAGTCTTTCATAAATTTAAGGGTAATTTTAATTTTAATGAGTAGTTCAACACTTGAGTGTATTTGTATGATTAAGTGTGTGTTTGGCATGGCTTAAGTTAGCTATTTTTAACTATTTAGCATATTTTTGCTACTGTTCATGGCCCTATTGCACTTTTTGATACTATTTGTGGATCTCATTATTCTATTTCAGCTATCTTTTAGTTTTATCTATAATATTTTCAGTAAAAACTTTCAGTTTCAACTAAATAAGCTATTCCCAAACGGCAAAGATTATTTTTGACAATTTATTTTACTATTCAGCTTATTTTTGTTACTATTCATGGATCCCACTGCACTTTTTGATATTATTTATGGGTCCAACTGTACTATTTCAACTAACTTTTACCTTTATCTGTTGTACTTTCAGTAAAAAGTTTTCAATTTCATCAAAACAAGCGGATCTCAAACCAACCCTAAGCTAGGCCAAAATTGGCAATTAACCCCAATTGCCTAACTATATAGTTAGTAGGGTTTGTTTCGAAACTATATTTTTAACTAATATCTTGAGTTTCAAAACCTCGATTTAGGGCTTATAAATCGAGTCTCAGAGACTCGGTTTCCCTGTTCTGATCATGTTCTGATTTGGCGTTTTTCCACGTAGCGTCCACCTGGAAATCAAGTCTCTAAGACTCGAGTTATATCTCGACACTTAGAGCCTCTATTTATGTCTACGTGGACTCCACCTGGATATCGAGCCTTAGAGACTCGATTTTCTAAAAGGGGAATCGAGTCTTAGAGACTCAATTTGTAAGCTGTGGTACATAGGCATCCACGTGGTTAGGGCAGTTGCTTGTCCTTAGCTCTGTACATAATTGTGGTTAGAGCTCTCTGTTTCCTCCTCCAAAAAACCCAGCAGCACATTCTCTCTTCCTCTCTCACTCTCTCTCTCTCTCATACAAAAATCACCCCCATTACAAAACTTCAAATCAAACTCACCCCACATTTACACATCCTCATGTCAGGTAAGGTGTATATATCTATTGTTAGCTTTTTTTTATGGGTGTATCATGACTATTTTTTTTTTTTTTGTTTCGTTTGATATTTTTCTTTATATTTTTGTTAGAATTATTTGAAGGTTTGTAATGGGGTGAGTTGTGTGTTTAGTTTTTTTTGGTTTGAGTATGAAATGATAATGATTGAGTGTGTTTGTATGTGATAGGGTGAGTATATGCAAATGTGGGGTTTGTGTATGCGTATGATGTAACAAGTTAGTGTATATATTTGCTAAGCTTTTATAAAAAGTAAAAAATATTTAAGATATATTTATATTGTTAGGCTTTTATCTTGACTATTTTTGTTGCTGTTTGGTTTAATATTTTTCTTCGTTTTTTTGTTAGAATGATTTGAAATTTTGTAATGGGGGTGAGTTTTGTCTTTAGTTTTTTTATTTGTTTGAGTATGAAATGATAATGATTGAGTATGTTTGTATGTGATAGGGTGAGTATATGCAAATGTGGGGTGTGTTTGTATATGCATATGATGTAACAAGTTAGTGTATATATTTGCTAGGCTTTTATAAAAAGTAAAAAATATTTAAGATATATCTGTATTGTTAGGCTTTTATCATGACTATTTTTGTTGTTGTTTGGTTTAATATTTTTCTTTATTTTTTTGTTAGAATGATTTGAAATTTTGTAATGGGGTTGAGTTTTGTCTTTTTTTCTTTTCTTTTTTGGGTATAAAATGATAATGATTGAGTGTGTTTGTATGTGATGTGGGGTGAGTACATAGTTGTCAAAACATAAATCATATCATGAATCAATTTTTGATTTTTCTGTATTGTGTATCATATCGTAAGATACACAAACATTTAATAAAATTTATAAAAAATTATATATATATATATATATATATATATATAAATGGTATATTCATTATAAATTTTAAATATATTCAACTAATGACTAATTTATTCATTACTTATGTAATAATATTTAACAAGCTAATTAAATAAATCAACCTAGTATGTGTTTATAACATACACATTCAAATCGTTTAAATTTAAAAGTAATAATATATTACAAATGATCAAAAAATAATAATTTATTTTCATCATATTGCCTAATAAACCCTCTAAGTCAATGCTGTTATCATGTTTATCATTTTGCAAACTTATTTCTTCATTAAAATTTTCTTCATCGTCATTAACATTTACTATCGCTCCTTGTTCTTTTTATTTTAATAATTAAAAAAAAAAAATCTTCTTGGCATCTAGTTTCTTGGACTTATAACAATAATGACAATAATAACAAAAAAAAGAAAAAATTATATTGTCAATTAATATCTTATTCATAGTATAGAAAATAAATTTGCAAATATTAAAGTGAAATGTAAGTGTGTACTGTGTAGTCTAAATTTTATAGGAAAAAGAGAGGGAAAAAAACTTATGAATATGTTATTTTATTAGGCCAAATTAAGTAAACTAATAATTTTGTGTTAAAAACAAGTCTAACAACTTGTTAGATTCAAATAAAAGTATAAATTTTAACAAAAATATCATTTTAAAGCATTTTTTCTATGTATCATATGATTTTACAATATGATACGATTCATACAATACCACATTGTATCGTACGATTCATGAGTACTTACGATACGCCAATACGATACAGAACTTTTTACACACGATACGATACGTATCGCGTATCGTACGATACTGACAACTATGAGTAAGTATATGCAAATGTGGGGTGTGTTTGTATATGCATATGATGTAAGAAGTTGTAATTTTTGTACTTTGAGTAGATAAAAAGGTTTTGTAATTGATGTTAAATGAAAGAGATAAAATATGTCACTAATATATTCCACTTGACTCTAATAGGTTCACAATTTTTGAAGAATATTGATATAAACATATACCATGGTGGACCCCTTGTCAATCCTGAAGAGATTTACGGATTCCCATTTAAAGGGTCGGGTATCCAGTGCTATTATATCATGATATGTCGTAGGTTGAAGACGTTGAATGATTTGAAGATGAAAATAATGGAAGAGTTGAATTTGAACCCTGCTTGTTATGACATAAAGATTATTTACCGTTACCCACAAGAAGTCCTTCATGAACAGATAAATTACAGGTATATGGCAATCAAAGAAGACAAACATGTAAAGATCATGTTCAATAGGATCCATAAAATGCCCCAAGTAAATGCTACTGAGTTGTATATAAGTTCGGAGTTGCTTGCAGAAGTTGATACCGAGGAGGTACAACAAACAACTACATCTTTACAATTTATAGCCTTAGATGATGTATGCATTACAATAGGAGGCTATACAATGGGAGGTTATACACTCCTATCTCAAGATCATGCTGCCAATATTGGTGAAATACACCAACCTCAAGAGACACATTTAGGGGAGGAAGACGAAGACGAAAATCATGCTACAAATAATGGTGAAAATTTTGATGATATGGATGAGTACAAAGAGAGGATTGAGTGAGGCGACTTTGACAGGGATGTGGATGACCATGAACTTGTTCCTAATTTTGAAGAGGAAAATATAGAGTACCATGATGAAGGCGATGCGGACGATGATATTGGCATTCAACATGTTACAAATATGACCACTACCTACACACCTCCTACTGAGTCATTCTACGCAAATACTCGGAAAAATATGGTTAATCTTTCACATCTTTAGATACCATTTGTTTCTACTTGAGAAGATGGGATGCATTTTAGTAAAAGGTTGACTTTTGCAAATAAAGAGACGGTGAAACGGGCATTGTAAGATGTAGATTGTTGCTATGTAAGGGATGATGTGGAGTTTAGAAATTAATGGGACAATGACAAGTGGAGAATGTTATTCTCATACTAGTGCTTGTAAAGAAATAGGAAAAGGGTAACCTATTCAGCCAATTAATTAGGGGAGGACTGGTATGATATAGATGACAGAAGTAAATGAAACAATAATTCAATATCAAATAAAATATCCCAACACAGTAAATACAGGCAAGACAAGAACTTAGCAAATAAAATAACACCAGCAATATTGCATTAATAAACACAATATCATTTCTGACATTATCAAATTTAGCAAGAAGAAAGTCATCAAACTTTCAGTAACATGGATACAATTAAACACTAAATCATCAACTTTTACAAACCCTAACATCAACAATTTAATTTAACAAAGACCCAATTAACAAACCCTAACATAATCACTGCAGAACAATGCATAGTTCAAGAGAGAAATTTGAAATTTGCCTGATATCAATAGTTCAACCCACGAACAGAAAAAAACACCCAAAAAAAAAAAAATCAAACCCATAAAACAAAAAAAGCATTTAAGAAACGGATTACCTGGCATTGGTTTCAGTGAGGGTGAGTCTGTGGAATAGGAATTTGGTGGAGGACGAGGATTTGACAGAATGAGAGTGAGGAATTGAGAATGTCTCTGAGGAATTGACAGGATGAGAGTGGTGGTGCGTGAGAGTGGAGACCGAGTGAGAGTGGAGAGGGTGCGTGAGAGTGGAGACTGAGTGAGAGTGGAGAGGGTGAGTGAGAGTGGAGGTGCATGAGAGTGGTCTAGTATCTATGACTTATGAATTTTGAATAAGCCCTTTATGAAATCATGTCTTAGAGACTTAGTTTCCAGGTAGCTTCCACGTGAATCAACCATGTCATTCTTAGAGAATAGAAATTGAGGCTCTAAGTGTCAAGATATAACTCAAAACTTAGAGACTCGATTTTCAGGTGGACACCATGTGGAAAAACGCCAAATTAAAACTTGATCAAAACAAGGAAACCGAGTCTTTAAAACTCAATTTATAAGCCGTAAATCAAGTCTTTGAAACTCAACAAGTTAGTTAAAAATATAATTTCGAAATAGTGCCTACTAACTATATAGTTGGGCAATTGAGGTTAATTGCCAATTTTGGCCCCTAAGCTAGTACCCAAGTCTTGAAATTTATAGGGCTAGTTTCAACCGGTAAATTGCGGCCTCTCATTATTTATGCTGCTTTGCATAACGGCAACTTTTCTTCAAGAACGACAAAGCCGCATTTAAAGTGATGGCGAAATTTATCTTCAATGTCTGCCACATTCTTATTTTGTAGCCTCATAAAACTTATAACGTGTCCTTTATTTGGATTATTATTAATAACAAAAAAAAAAAAAAAAAAAGGTTGGATAGATAAGTGGACGGTCTAAATGCAGCTAAACAAACCATCATAAAAATACAAGGGCTGTGATGGACAGCATTTTCCTTGTGGTACACAATATAGTTGGTAAGGAATATTTATTGTGAAAACTCAACGTTATCTTCCTCTGTTTTCCTCTCTTTGCTGCAGCATATTGACTCTTTCCTAAAATCAAGAAATAAAGTCAAGAGGATAATATAGTTTCTTGTTGGAATTGGTACAGGCTACCAAGTAATTAGTGCAATGCTTACAAGTTTGAACACATAATCATCTCAAAAAACAGTGAGATCCTCGCTCGTCTTTCTAAATATCTTCTGCAACATGTGAAATTATTTATTAGACTCTCTCTTGCACAGCATATATAAGCCTTCGAATTCTAGTTATAATTGCAGAGTAAGTATGTACAGACCTGTATACTTTTTTCCAGAACCATTCTTTCTATATTCATTTTTAGTATGTATATCAGTATATGAGTTGTAACGTTGCAATTCAATCTGTTCCAATAATTGTTTTCAGTAGCAGGGACTCTCTGTTATATATATGATTTCCCATCTTCCTGACTGCATAGAATTGACGGAGGGTCATTTTGTTTGTGGTAGGTATAGATAGAAAAGAAATGGCGGAGAAAGCGAGAGCAACAGCATCTAATTCTTCTAGTAGACAAAATGAGCGGAGATCGATTGGGGTGTTCGAGCCGGCAGAGAGTAAGAAGAGTATTAGTAGTGAGACAGTGGAGGATCATCGGGGTAGCACTTCCTTGTTGGGGTCTAGTAGTAGTAGTAGTAGTAGAGAGGCAGCAGTGAAAATAAACAAGTGGATGGCATTCGAGCCCCACAATTCTAAAGGGAAAGATAATAATAATAATATAGATATGGATATAGTACCAAACATAAAAGCTGAAGCAGGAATAGCGGAAAGAATAGCAGAATGGGGTCTGGTGGTGAAGTCAGAGTCAGATGCGGGAGAAGGTAGTTTCAAAAATGCAGGAAAAGGAAAAGGAGAAAGATTATTGATTTTAGGAGGAGAATCGACAAGAACATCGGAGGAATCGAATCATGGGTCTGCAAGAGTGTCATCTGCATCAGGAGATTTCCCAAGGGTATCGCAAGAGTTGAAGACGGCTTTGGCCACTTTGCAGCAGACATTTGTTGTATCTGACGCCACTAAACCTGAGTGCCCCATCGTGTACGCCAGCTCCGGCTTCTTTAGTATGACCGGTTATTCTTCTAAGGAGGTCATTGGAAGGAACTGGTATGCTATGCTATCCTATTAACGCCATTTCACTTTCCTTTCCTTTTTCTACTTCTCTTTTTTAATTCGATTATTACAATATGTTAATCTTAATCCTAGATATTTTAATCGGAAATAATAGGAAATCCCCATAATTGCAACTGTCTTAATTTTTTTTTAAAGCACAAAACTCAGGAACAGGTGCTGTTGCTGTAGCTTAGTTTCTCCCCTTATGATTTATTGTATACATACAGAAGTTTAAAATGTACCTAATGCTAATATTGCTCACGGAACGGTGTGTGAATGTTGAGTACAATAATAAATAAATAAATAAATAAGTGTGATAATCTATTAAGCACGGGTGCGTTTCGGGACTCGGGTGCGGGTGCGGGTGCGGGACTCTGCAATTTTTGAAAAAAGTGGGTGCGGGTGCGGCAGGACTCGACGATTAAAAAATTATTAAAAATATTTTTACAATATATGTTTAATATATTGCTAAGCATACTTTTACTTTTTCACATTATAGAAACAAATACCAAATTTAAGAGCAATAGTAGATAATAACTAAAACATGATGTTCATAAATTAAATATATTCCACAAGATTGAAACTAAAACATTTCATGATGTTTGGAAATTAGAATACAACTCATAAGTTTGAAACTAAAACACCTGAAGGCTGAAGCAGTGCAGTGTGCACACAGCACTCACAGAGAGCTCAGAACACAGAGAAGAGAGATGAGGGACGGAGCACACAGAGAAGGGAGATGAGGGACGGAGTGAGAGAGGGTCTTTGGGAGTTTTGGACGAAGTGTGAGGGTCTGAGGGGGTCTGGGTATTTAGGTTAAGTCAAACGGTGCGTTCTGCACCTTTTTTTTTTTTTTTTTTTTTGAATTTTGGCCTGACTCGGCCGTTTCGGCCGATACGGACCGATTTCGGCCGCGTCGGCGCTGATTTTGGCCGCGTCGGCGCCGATTTTAGCTGCATCGGCCCGATTCGGGAACGGCCACGTGGCACGACGCGGCACGGACACGTGGTCTGCGGCGTCCCTCCCGCGTCGCCGCGTCGGACGCGGGTGCGCTGGCCTGGGAGCCGCGTCCGTGCATCCCAGGTGATAATCATTGTTATAAAAGGAGGATATTATTTGTTTTGTTTTGTTGTGTTTGGTACTTCTCTTTTTTCTTTTTCTTTTTTTTGACTGGAAAGGTAGAGGTACTTCTCTTTTTTAAAACAGTGCATTATGTCATCAACTCATCATCTCTTTTTTTTTTCTTTTTCTTTTTTTCCCATTAAGTTAGAAATAAATACATTGGTATTACATTTTAAAAAATTCAAATCAAATAAATGTTATTCCTCACGTGCTCCTATTAACCATATGCGCAAAGCTAACCTCCATGTGCTCTCATGCGTCACCTGCACTTTCGACCATTTTAAACAGTATTTCTCTTTTATGTTTGTGGTGGATTCCATAAAAGTTTTTTTCTTGTGGATTGAATGAGCCCTCAAGGATTTGAGGGTTTATTCTTTGAAATAGACATGTTCTATTTTTTTTGTGTTTATCTCGTTGAGTCGTATTCGTAGACCTTCACCCACCGTCTCAATACCAATCATGTGCTTTCATGTAGTTGTATTGTGGCTTCACGAAATGCTTCCACTTTGAAGATACCCTTCACATTAATTTCTCAAATGCGCTTAGAGCTCTCACGTACCAATTTCATCTTAAGGATGTTTCATACCTATTATTTGACTTTCACAAGTCCATACTCCACATAGTACTTATCGGTGGACCCTCCTAATTCATTCAATGGGGATTTAAGACCTTTCTTATGTTGAAAACTTTCCTTCCTAACTTAAGTTTTTGTTATCCCTCATCCTTAAGTTTGATGGAATGTTCTACCTTTTACCAAAGAAAAAAATAAAGAAGTTTGAGGGAACGTTAGAATATATTTGAATATATCAAAATATTAGCATAGATAATATAGCCATGAGATTAATGATTATCACAAATTCACTATTGCTTATTGTAATACACAAAACATTAATGTGACCAGGCCTGAGCCTGAGCTCAAACTTTTCTTTCCACTGTTTACCTTTGGCTAAATTCTATTGCTACCTCACTAAGTCATTTTGTATTCTTCTTTAATTATTATTAAAAAATAAAGATCTGTGAGAACATATGTGAAAGATGAGCCTGTAACAGAGGGGTTTTTGACTTGTGGGTGCAGCCGATTTCTTCAGGGACCGGAAACAGACCCGAATGAAGTGGCCAAGATTCGAGATGCTGTTAAAAGTGGGAACAGCTACTGTGGCAGGCTCTTGAACTACAAGAAAGATGGCACCCCTTTCTGGAATCTTCTCACTATCACCCCCATCAAAGATGACCGTAGCAAGACCATCAAATTTATTGGGTATCTATTTCTTTCTTTTCAGTGCCTACAAATTCTCTTTCTTCTTTTCTAAAACAATTTGTTACAGCCTTCTCCTTATTGCATGACACTCTTATCTAGTCTAACAATTGTGGTACTTATACACTTGTATGAGTCATGCTGTATATATGTTCAACTGTTCATCCTTATATATACACGACACACATGCCTGTGATTCAATGTTAAATCTCTACACGTACACCTGCATGGCTTATATGTTAAAATCAGTGAACGATTAGATAGCTTAGTAGACTGTCCTCTTTGCACAGTAGGTTGTAGAGCCTTTTCTTGGCCTCAGCTCCGGCCTCGGCACATTTCTTGGTTTTGTTGGAAGAGTAGCCAATTTAAGCGAACTTTGATACTTTTTCTAATTGATATTAGTGTTCTCCATTGAACCAAAATCACCTAAATATATATGTTGAAAATGCTTTGCCTAGAGAAAGAGTAGGATAAAGAAGATATAAATCTATGACCAAGAAATCTCAGGTGAACAGGTCTTCGCAAACTGTAGTTTCAATGTAGATAGAAACTTTGGGCTCAAGAGAACTCACACTGCTTCAATTAAGTCTAAAAATCTTCAACTTGTCTGTATTTATGTATTATTGTTGGAAGAATGCTTAACTGACCTTATTCATATAAGTCAAAAAATCTTATAATCATGTGTCTTGGATTAAAAATGATTATATCTATCCTTATTCATGTAATGCATATCTTGAGATGTTAACATGTGCATGCATCACCTTACAATGTAATCTCGTGACTCTTAATAACCATTCATGCACCATTTTGTTTAATTAATGTTTTAGACTTGTTACTTCAATTAATATGCTGCCATAAGAATCTTATGATTATTTCAAACTAGGATTCTCCTCAGGCATTAAATGCCTATTCCTCATTTTGGTCATAAAGAACCTCATATCTGTAGAAACCCAAATCTCCTCTCCAATACTCGATGCATTTAACGAGCTTAAAAATTTCTGAATTACACAGATAATCTTTAGAGTGCTGAATTCAAGGATGCTCCCTAACTAAATTTATCATTATTGATGCCTTCATGATTATTATAGCTTTTCTGGACTTGGTAATTTCAAATCATAGGGCCACATAACTATTTCCTGAACTAATAAAACATATGGTCATAAGTGAATATATATTTTTTTTGCCTTTTTAATCATGATATGAATTGTTTAGCAGAATGTTTTCTTTTTTCTGTGAATTATGTTTTTATCTTGTCTTATGGTGCGATTTTCATGTTGTTTCTACAGAATGCAGGTGGAGGTCAGCAAGTACACGGAAGGTATTAATGAGAAGGCATTACGACCAAATGGTCTGCCCAAGTCATTAATCCGTTATGATGGTAAGAATTTGTTCTCGCTCTGTTGATGGATATGACTGTGACTGCTTCATCATCTTATTTTCACATGTCAGCTCGTCAGAAGGAGAAGGCTTTAGGCTCCATGACAGAGGTTGTCCAAACTGTGAAACATCCACGATCTCACACTCAAGCTACAAGTCATGACACTACCAGCAAGCATGAAGAACAAGAAAAATTTGACCTTGATTATATTCTGCCAAAATCTGCTGAAATTCAGAATATAAGCACACCTGGTGGACAAATACCTCAATCAGATTACAGGGATGATGTGTCTCGCTCAAGTTTAAGCCAGGAAGCAGGCAAAAAATCTAGAAAATCAGGTCGCGTTTCCTTGATGGGGTGAGTGTTTATTGTGTCACCATTGCTTTATGGTAAGGTTGATACTAATTGCATATTGTAAAAAAAAATTTACATTTTGAGCATTTTTGTTTATTACAAAAATATTAATTTAAGGTTGGTTAATCCCTATGAATGTCCTAGCAGAACCTATGACTCCTTTTAGAAGTACCAGATTTCTTATTTTATATGTAAATTTCTCTTACAGTTTTAGAGGGAGGTCTCTGAGCTCTGCAGAGAGGCAAGAACAGAAACCAAGTATTGAACCAGAGGTTTTGATGACTAAAGATATAGAACGCATTGACAGTTGGGACCGCACTGAAAGAGAAAGGGATATACGCCAAGGAATTGACCTAGCAACCACATTGGAACGCATTGAAAAGAACTTCGTGATCACTGATCCAAGACTTCCTGATAACCCAATTGTAAGATAAAAGAAAATTTCTTGTTTTTTGGTATTAGGATAAAACTTGAGATAAATGCTAAGAGATCAGAATTTTTGGTAGTTTTATCTTCTGATGCACTCAACTACAGTGCATTCATTCCCCCCTGCCCTCTCTTAATTATTAGCCTAATTGAACCATACTGCATTTTGCCTGTCTATCATCATATTAGATACACAAATGAGGTACTCCATTGATGTAAAGATGCATCTCTAAACTGTATTTTTTCTGTCTACTGCTGTCATCACAGCTTACTGCATTTTACTATCATACTCCATGTGATCATATAACACTGCACAAAATAAAAAGTTAAATATTGGCATTAATAGTAGCATTTTTGTCAAGACTCGAGTTATAGCTACTTTTTAAATCTTAAATAGTATCAATATCCAATATACAACCTTCATGGCACTTTTTGTAAGCGTTATATTTCTATTTCACAATATATGCTATATATGATATAGATGATACTAAAGGTGATATAATCTTTCATGTGCAGATATTTGCGTCTGATAGCTTTCTTGAATTGACAGAATATACACGCGAAGAAATTTTGGGAAGAAACTGTCGGTATGAAAACTGTATTGTATATCTTTGTTTTGTTATTATTTTGATTTCTTGTATCCATTTGTCTCCCACTATAGGGACATTCAAGTTGGACCCACTCTTGTTGTACAGATTGTAATTTTTTTTCCATCTTTTTGTCCATTCCTTCTCTTGTCTTTTCCTATGATTGTACCATTTAATGTTGTACTTAAAAGAGTTTTCACTATAACTCGTTAAAGCAGACGCTTGTATTTACTGGACCACTTTTTAAATTTAAATTCCAAAACTTTTGTCCAAATTTTAGATAAGGATGATATGTAAGTTAGAGGTCTGGGAGATGATAAGTTGTTGTATGAGAATGTTTTTGGATGTTGTTAAGATATTTTAGTAGCCAGTTCACCTCATTCAACAAAGAATGTTTTTTTTTTTTTAATACTTAGTTACAACAGTGGGGGAGGGGGAATTTGAACCCTGAATATTTCCATTAAAAACATTAGGAGGTGGCAGTTAAGCTACAAGGCTCTGGACAACAAATAATGGTTTTAGAATTCTGAAGGCAGATGTTTTTTCTGATATTGGTACCTCTACCATATTCATGTCTCATCGGTTTGGCAGTGAAAATCTTGGGGACTGAAGTTTGAAGGTTCAGTCAATATTCTTTTCAGATATGTCGTATTACTAACAAAAACTTTGAGTTATATTAGTTGTCATGGCAATTGTCATAGCTATAATCTTATAGTTTTAGTAAATTTTTATAACATTTTATGAAAATAACATAGCATTTTTTTTTTTTTTGGGTAGAATTCTTATTCTCTCCTATCTAGTTATATCTTACACTTGTTTGAAAAACCTTGGATCAGTACTGCCAGTTCTATTCTATTTTTCCTTGTCTATTTTCTAGGTTTCTTCAAGGACCTGAAACAGATCAAGCAACTGTCTCAAAGATAAGAGACGCCATTAGAGCACAAAAGGAAATCACTGTGCAGTTGATCAATTATACCAAGAGTGGTAAGTAAATACTTTTGATATCTGGTTTAATTGTTTTTATTGTTTCATTTTGCTTGAAACTAGGAAAGTTACTGCATTTTAGTAGAAACCGAATTGGCTGGTCATTTGCTTGAGTGAAAGGACTGCCACCTTTCTCATGTCATATGATATATAATTCCTTTGGGATTTATTTTATTTTCATTGAATTGGAAATTAGTGTTTTACCTTTTTTTTTTTTTAATTTCCATTGTGCTAAGTTGTTATGATTTCATGACTTTCAGGAAAGAAATTCTGGAATTTATTTCACTTACAACCTATGCGTGACCAAAAGGTGACTACAGGGTTTTTGTCTAGATATTTATTAAATCAAATATTTAATTTAATATCCATTGAATTCAGATGTTAATTCTCTTTCTATTTTTTCACTTGAGTCTGATGCAACTTTGGTAGGGTGAGCTTCAATACTTTATTGGTGTCCAACTAGATGGAAGTGATCATGTGGAACCCTTGCGCAACCGCCTCTCAGAGTACACAGAGCAACAAAGTTCTAAGTTGGTGTGTGTGTATTTTTTTTTTTCTTTTGATATCTTTTCTCCATCTATATATAAGACCTGTGAAAGTAGCTATGATTCATCATTCATAATGTCGGGCAATTAAAAACAAAAATCTTATGGAGATGGGTGTTCTTAATAAGAATTTTAAGGTAGATGAGTGGACATACCAAGAAAGTTAGAAAAAGGAATAAAATTGTCCATTAAAAAATCATGGTGGCACCTATTGAGAAAAAAGATGAGGGATAGCTACCCAAGATGGTTTAGGCCTAGCAACAAAATCACTAGACTAAATCAAGTTGGAATGAGAAGTGCTAGAGACAGCATATGGGTAGAAGTAGTGAAGAAGAATATAACATATAGAATGTTGACAAAGAGTGTGACTTTAGATAGAGTAGAATGCTGAAAAGAGATACATACAATGGACATAACTAGTGATAAAGGATTCATATATGTCATGGTGTCCTTGGGGATACTTCATTTGAGAGGCCAATTTAATATATAGGGACACCACTTGACCCTAAAACTTAAGCCAATAGTTTAGGCTCAATTATGTTATATTAACTACTCATTCTTGTCATTAGTATCCAATGTGAGACTTCACTACTTAGCCACCCACACCACTCATACGTGAATATTACAACAAATCCCCCCCTTCACGTGTGAGCCTTATACCAAGTCACTTGTGGCACTTTAGATAGTCTCCCCTTTTAATGGAAGCCCTTTTCTTGACAATCTAAGTGTCATGAATTACCATCACCAATAGAGTGCCCTTTACTCAACCATGGGTGGAATAGGCATGTGAGTCTTCCTTGCACAACTATGGGAGTCACGAACATGCATCTAATAGAATCCTTTTACTCAACCATGGGTGGATCTAACATGGGATTCTTCCTTGTTCTACTTCGTGAGACCTACTAATGAACACTTGCCCTTGAACCACTGGCTTTGATACCACTTTTTAGGGAGATAACACCCTGGGGAGACTTCAATTGAGAGGTTAATTAACATATAGGAACATCATAGGGTTATATTTGGTCTTTTCTTACAACTTATAGGTAAGAGTCCTAGAAATTACCCATGTTCTAAAAATAAGAATGTATTAGACTCAATTAATAAAAATCACAATCAATAGTTTTTGGTGAAACTTCCTGAAATGTACATAACGCACAATGAATGCATATGAAGCAATTACAAACATTTTACAAATCAAATGTATTTTCTAAAGCAATAAAAAAAAGATCTTACATGGCAGTGATAATTAAGCAGAGGTTTGTCTAAAATTCAAGTAATGCTGCAATCACAATTGCATTTCCCTTATTCATTAGTCAGCTAAATTGTACTTTGTGTGACCTGTGTCTCTAGATTTGGTAGAAAGAAAAATATAACTTATAATAAAATAAAATTAAAAAAAATAATAATTTAGAGATTGTCACTGCCAGCTTGAGGCTTTTAAATAGCACTGGTGTAATAGTCATTTGGGGTTAGTTTGGATAATCTAACATTTCTAGAAACTCTCTCCATGTTGAGTCCATCTTCTATCTTCAGCAGGTTAAGTTATATTTTGATATGGATAGTATCTTTTTATTTTTCCCCATTTTTTTGACATGTTTCTGAGTTTGTTTCTCTTTAATCAGGTCAAAGCCACTGCAGAAACTGTTGATGAAGCTGTCAGAGAACTTCCTGATGCCAACTTGGTAAGGTACTCTTTTTACTTCATGTTTGGACTGATAATTGTTGATGCATATATTATTGGATTTAAAGAATTTAATTTTTTTATTAAAAATTTGTTGACATTTCAATTTAGGAAAAAGTTTACCTTCAAACTGGTTTAGTCACATGACTTTTTTTAATGAGTCATGTGACTCGTTTGAATAATACATGCGGATGATATTATAAATCGCCATGTATTGGGTTGAAGAGACTCCTCCAAATTGGTTTGGAGAAAAACTGTCCTTCAATTTACTATAGTATATGATTATCTTATTTAGATAACGGATTATATTAAGTTGCATGGTCACCAAACCTTACAGTTCGATTCCTCCAAAGTTCTAATAGGAATCTTGTGAATTTTTTGATAAAATTTGTTCATTATATTTCTATCAAATGATATAACCAATATATTTCAAATAAGCTTGATTTACAAAGCACTGGAGATCCTTATATCCCACTTTCAATAGATGCACATCTCAATATTTATGATTTTGATTGTTACTCTCACACGTGTGTGTTTTAACTTGAAACCCTGGGTACTTGTTATGGCATTAAAAAAATTTCTGCAAAAATTTCTTTCATAAAAATAAAGTATTTGGGAATTTACATGACTATTTGTCATGATGGATAAGACATGATAATTTTTTATATTTCTATCTTATAAATTTTACTATTTAGTTGTTGCTGCAGTTTGTATTCTTTTTCATGATGAGAACCTGGTTCTCTTTCATCAATATGTTTGTTCATAGCTGATACAACTAATATAATCTACAATTTTTTAGACACCAGACGATTTGTGGGCAATTCATTCTCAGCCTGTCTTTCCAAAGCCTCACAAAAAGGATAGTCCTTCTTGGATAGCAATACAAAAGGTGAAGATTGCAAAAGTTAAAATCATACTGTGTCACACTCTAATACCATTCACATTTTTTTAGCTATTCAAACTTATCTTGCATAGTGAACTTCAGCTTTTTTGGGATAAGGATATGATGATTTGACTCTAAGCCTTCTCTAAGTGGTTATTCATTCATAACTATTATTATCATTATCAATATTTCTGGCATATATATGGCTACCTATTCTTTCATGTGTCAACTGCAAGTCCAGGAGTTTTATTTTTGTGGGATTCAATCTGAAACTGCCGAGGGTTTAAACCATATTCAAATGTACCAACTCAGAATCCTGCTTCGCAGAGCTAACAACAGATAATGACCTTTAAAATTATTAATAAGGGTGAACTACTGATTAATCCACGATAAAGCATGAAATTGGATACATATCATTCAGTTCATTATAAATTTGTAACATATATTTTTCCAGAGCATCTACCTTAACAATGCATTTGACTTCAATCTACTTTCCTAGTTGTAATGACATTGAGCTTCTTTTTCCAGTAACTCCTTTGCCTCTCAAACTTTGACAATATGGTTTAGATAAAGAATGCTGTCACTTCTTTTCTGTGGTTAACCTTTTCAAGTAACATTCCAATCCTCATTGCTTCTAAAATTCTAACAAAAGAAAAATATTGACCGAAGCACAGAATAAAAGCATACATTTTAAAGTCTTTCTTCAAGGTTACCATTTAGATTTGAGTTATGATGCTATATATGTCCATTATGTGGAGTTGCATTTCTTAGAGAGTGCCAAATTGGTTATCTATCATCTCTATTCCTGCCACTTAAAATTCAAACAAACACATGTTTGGCTCCACTTATAATGAGAGACATTTCTAATTTGGGGTACTCTTGCAGTTTTGAGCTTGCTCGAGAGGGGAAGCTAAAGATTCCACATCGATTAGGTGTATAATATGATATGGATTTTTATACTAGTTGGGAAGTTAGTTGGCCTCTCCACTTGGTAGTTTAAGCATTTGTGACAAATGCGTTGCCTTTGGGCTAATTGGCACCTCCACTACCTAATAAGCATGGGGGTGGTGGGTGAATGTGCGGGCTTCAATTCCCTTGGGTGCATGAATATGCTGCCTAGCAAAAAAACAAAAAACAAAAAAAAAAGCGTTTGTGACTTAACGACAAATAGTCAACATTATATTAAATTTATTTACTTCCTCTATACTAAGTTTGACCTCTCTACTTAATAGCTTAAGTTTTTTGGACAAGGTGTAATTTATTAAAATTTTACTAATGTAAGTAATAATTTTTTAAGTGTATCATTTATCTTAGTTTCTGTGGTAGAATCTGCGGGCCTTGAATAGTTATAATTACATACTGATATGTGTTCAAATCCATTTATGCTGTATATGTTCCAGTTATGTAAGTTTTGGCATCTTGCAGCTGTCTCCTTTACTAATATCTCAATCTTCCTTCCCTTTAATCCCTTTGTGCTTCTTAGATCACTGCACGTGGTGAAAAAATTGGGCTACGTCATTTTAAGCCCATAAGACCATTGGGTTGTGGAGATACTGGCAGGTACAGTGCCTTAAATTCAGATGTGATTGTCATAGATTTATCTTCATGCACAGAACTTGTTGTGACATGATTAGATATGACCTCCAAATTATTGCCTGTCTAATTTTGTGTGTGTATTCTAATTTTTATTTATCAGCATTAATGATATTTGCTATTCATTATGCTTTTTAGTGTGTATGCAAGTGTTCAAACCTATTTTGATTTTTAGCTGATGGAACTGAACAGAATCCTGGACAGCTTGAATGGATCTGTCAATATGATGCAGAACAATGAATTCTGATACCAAAACTGATACAGCACAAAATTCTCAAAGAGAACTGAGATTAAAAAAGAATAAAAAATTCAAATAAATCTAAGAATCAACACCTAGGTTTGCTTGGAGTCATCACAGTGGGATAGAATGCCCCGGAATCCACACCTAGGGTTGCCTAGAATCAGTACTGGGGAATTGGAAAAAACTCAATGAACTTATATAGACTATTAGGACTAAACCCTAACCCTGATTGACTTGTGTCAAAGCGTAATTATTAAATTATGAAAATAATCTTGACTCTAGGAAAATAAAAATAAAAATAATCCAATGGACCAATAGTAAAAAAAAAAAAATTGAATTCTAAAATTAAATTATACTAAGTTAAAATAAAATTGGTTTTGCACTTCCTTGCATCACACTTGGTGATTGGCAAAGCCTGTGCATATCCTGCGTTTCCTAGGAACAAAAGAAGACACTTCTCCCTCCCCAATCCCCTTCTATAAAAATAATATAGGTCTCTGAAAAAAAAAATTGTAATTATCTTACCTTAAAACGTGTTATATTCCTTTCATGGCTAGTGTCCCTCATCCCTCACTCCTTCCCTACCTCTAATTACCTTAAAGTGTGTTATATTTACTGGGGACCCTTTACTCATTAAACATGCTAAAATGATAAATATTTCAGATGTTAATATCATACCTTCTTGAATTAAGGTAAGTACAAGGGCTTGAAGAGTACAGGAATAACTGCAATATAAGCTGTAATTAGTTTTCATAAATAATCAAATAGGTTATTTTGCAATTTTATTTAAACATGTAGAAAGTAGTCAAATGGAGTGAGTAGAAAATTATTTCTTGGAGACCTAAAAATTGAAGGATAAATTTGTTGTGTTCAAGATGATGTCATTAGTTGGAAAGAGGAAAAATGAAATGGAGTTTGGATCCCATAAATCTTGGAAGGTTTTCAAGATCCGTTTTTACTAATTAGTCTTGCATGATTGATATGAGAGAAAGGGGTTCATTTAAGGACCCCAGATAGGGAAGATATGGCATTGATAAAATATTCATTAGATAATAATGGCTAAGTGATTAAATTCTTTTTTTTCCTATCAGCTTAAGCTTTTGAAATCAATGGTATTTTATCAATATTTATACTTAAAAAATTTGTTGAACCCTAAGATAAAGATGAAATAATTATATTTTGACACTAAAATATGTAATATGTAAATGTAATGCCCCTACCCCTTGGTGTCATGTTCAAAACTTAAGGACAGTGTCAGCCAACCCTAACCCTTGGTGGAATCTCTGCTACGTTCACCAATCCAATGAGATCTGAAATCATTTGTTGTCTACTGATCTGTTATAGCTTAAAGAAGATTGATTTATTACGCTCTTGTTTTACACTCAATGATTCACTTGTACGCTTTAAAATTGCTGTCTTTCTCCAGGTCACACAAAGGTCTTGTTTAACACCGAAAGCATTAAAGTAAAAATTGGATTCTTTTCTCTTCTTTATGATTAAATTACTGTGGTTTTTATTGCAGTGTTCATTTGGTGGAATTGCAAGGTACAGGTGAACTATATGCTATGAAGGCAATGGAAAAGTCAATAATGATGAACCGTAACAAGGTATGAATATATAAGAGAATTGTTATTTGACTTTTTAAAGATACCTAACTCATTTCCTTTCTATCTGAAATCAATGTAACAAGAGAATATTTCTTTCAAACTCCTTTCACTTTTTTTTTGGTGTCAAATAAATCCTGATGACTTATATTGAGTCTACAAAAAAGAATTTGGCTTCATGATTATGTGGCTTAGAATTTGTTATTCAAATAGCACCTCCTCCCCTTTTAAGAGCAAGGTGAGGTTGAGGTCGTCAATTCAAGACCCATCGGGTAGGTGTGAAATTTATCAAGAAAAAAAAGGCTAAGAATCTGTGCCCTTCTCTTACATTTGAAAGTTTCATGAATTTCATTAATTCCCATAAATGCAAAGGCACATATATGCACAACTAATAACATTTTAAATATGTATGTGAATTAAAAATTCTTATATGTTTGGAAGTTTTTAATTTTTAGTGAAAGTAATTTATCTGTCACTAGTCACTTTGCCTAGATTGATGATTTAATCAGTTGGATTACCATTCGTTTATTAGTTCTGGGGTTGAAAGACTTCATCCTCTATGGTCCATGGCCATGGATTAAATCTTCACAGTGAACATACTAGCTTCTAGGAACCGGCCTATTATTCCCTGTTGCAGTGTTGTTCTTAAAATTAGTCAGCTAATGATGAAATAAAAAGTGCCATCTATAATAAATTCTTTCCATAAATTGGAACACTTATGCTAAATATGCATCCCATTTTAATAAATGGACATCATAACCTACCTAGTAATTGCAATTACATGTGTTTATGTTAAACTTAAGGTTTTCATCCATATAGTGACGGAGTTTGCACCATCCAACACATTTTTTGTTAATACAATGCCCTACTCTGATCAAATATCATGTTTTCTTAAGGATATTAAGCTATCAATTTTTTATACTGCTATAAATACAATTATATTATTTTTGCATCCACATATTGTTGGTGATGTTTACAAAGGAATTTTGATATATGCTGCATGCACGCATAGCATTCATATCCATATCAGCCACACACATGAACATGCATAGGTATGCAAATTTTTTTAGTCTTACCAAAAGAGTCAGTTCACATTACTCATTGTTCTAATGGTCATATTTTTGTGGGTGCTGTACAGGTTCACCGAGCATGCATTGAGAGGGAAATCATTTCACTACTAGATCATCCTTTTCTTCCCACACTCTACACTTCATTTCAGGTCTACTCGTTTTTGTAATTTTAATTTTCTCTTACTAACTCTAGACGATCGTAAATAAAGGAACTGGTTAGTTTTCGCAACAGGCTTAATCTCTATGCTCAATTACATATGCATACATACACATGCATATATGTGTAGTTGATGCGTGATTGCTTCTATAATATGATTTTGAGGATAGAGGAAATCAGAATTGCAGCCTGTGAGCTGAAAATCGAATACTTGTAAGATTCAAGTGGACTTATATGGCTTTGTTCAAGCTCACAAACACACTAACACTACTGTAACTGATATAATCACACGAGCATTCCTAACATGAGTAGATTAGGCAGCCTGTGCCCTTGTCTATCTTTTTCTATCTTTGCCAGGGCTAA
Organism: Quercus robur; assembly: GCF_932294415.1. Taxonomy (NCBI): domain Eukaryota; kingdom Viridiplantae; phylum Streptophyta; class Magnoliopsida; order Fagales; family Fagaceae; genus Quercus; species Quercus robur. Next base: position 56,408,503 of record NC_065544.1, on the reverse strand, counting down.
GGTTGAGGATTCAAATCCCTACTGCTCCTGGCTTTGTCATTCAGTCGTAACAAGTCGACTAGGCAGTGACCAAGATCTATGTTTCAAGCCTTTCTCACTTACCTAATATTTCTTCTCTATACTGAAAGAGGTTGTTTTGTAATATTTAAGATTGTTTTATATGTATCCAAGAATATCTAATAAGTATTTCTTATGGTTTCCAGATTAAAAAAAATTTATTTTCAATTTTTCAATCAAGTATTGGATACACAGTAGGAGTATTTAACAAATATGATCACCTTTGTAGAAGTTCTGAATTACAAAATGGAAAAGCAATAGTAATAACAAAAAATAGTGTCTAGAAGTATGTGGCAAGAAATACAGAAAAGGAGGGGCAGGGGGGGGGGGTGGGGGTGGGGTTTGTGCTAGCTTTACTACAGGATTATTTCAGTTTCTTGCTTGAGAATAAAACACTTGGTATGACTTCTGTATATCCTTCTCTTTTATCTAAGTTAATCTATTAGTGGAGTAGCCTTTAATTCGATGCCATTTGGGATTCTTGTTGTTGGTTAATAGTACTGATTTGTAATACATTTGAGTATACTGATGTCTCTTTATCTCCTCAGACTTCTACACACGTTTGTTTGATAACAGACTTTTGCCCTGGAGGAGAATTGTTTTCCTTGCTTGACAAGCAGCCAATGAAACTTTTTAAAGAGGAATCTGCAAGGTACTCATTGGTTGTGTTTGTAACATATTTTAGTGCCAAAGCAACATGTTGCCTTACCGTTCTTAGAAGTTACAATATAGAAGACCAGATTTTATCTAGTTGAAACTATTTGATTGTCCCAGAATTCTACTATTATTGAAGTGGAGATAGAGTTTATCATTCAGTTGGTGCAACTAGAATGTTATGATTGCAGATATTCCTTGTACACTGTCTCCAACACTGGGTTAATCATTGTTAGACTGGTCATGTAAAGAACAGATTAATTATGGGTTTCTCTTCATTTCTAATTAGTACTGGAACATCTTATTCTCATCCTGATAAGTGTACACCTGTTATATATCAAACCTTTTATCATTTCAATGCTAACTTTTATTCATCTCTAGGTTCTATGCAGCAGAAGTTGTCGTTGGCTTGGAGTATCTCCATTGTTTAGGTATTTAGATCATATGAGAATCTCTTGTATCTTTCCTCTGGTTTTACGGTATCAATTAGTTTTTCATTTCTTTTTTTTTTTCATTAACTTGTATAATGGATTGGAGGAAATCACAGGGAACTTACATATGTGAGTGCTTCCTAGGAAAATGGAAACCATTGCTTTTTTTTTTTTTTGGCTAAACTGGAAACCATTGCTTAAGATGTCACAAAATTACAAGTCCTTAATTCCTTTTTTTTTTTATATATATATAAATCTTGCATGACTTTATCATACCAGTATCATAGACTGTTGCTGCTTCATCACTTTAGTTTATTCGTGTTTAGTTTGGCAGCCAAGTCTAGCAGAGATAGGCTGTTAAGATGGAGAAAAGTGGACCTTCTGTTTGTGTGCTTATAATTTGTCTTTTCCAATGCCTTTGTACAGGAATAATTTATCGTGACCTGAAGCCTGAAAATATCTTACTCCAGAAGGATGGGCATGCCATGCTAACTGACTTTGATTTATCATTTATGACATCATGTGAACCACAAGTATGTTACATTTTTCCTGTCAGAAGACTTTGTGCTTCAATTTTCACAGACCTGTACCTGTGATTCTTGCCTTTCCTAGTATAGGTTTATGGTCTTCACTGAATCAACAAAGTCACCTTAAGTTGACAACCAAAAAAGAAGACAAAAATTAAAACAGAGATGAAAAAAATCCACCTAGTCAAAGAGTTATAGTTCACAGGAGAGCAGTCCACTGCTCTTTTCTTGTCAAAGGAAATGATCATGCAAAGAAAATCAAACCCGTCTTCCAGTTGACTATTCAACTGGCTGCATGATTGAATCCAAGAAATATTCCTGTCTCTTATATATTTATTAAATGGTGGTAGTCTGTGGTTCATTTCCACCTTAGTGCAAGGCTTGATTCTATCAGCTCATCATTTTATGTTGTCACTATATTATCAGCTCTATAGTCCTTTCATTCTTGCACCAAAATGTTGGGAAAACTTCTCTTCTTAAGCAATTAGAATATTTCTTGTACCTTGAAATGTTGGGAATCCGAATGACATGATCTTCAGGTTCTGCTTGATAATTACTAGGTTCTTAAAATGTGAACTACTGACCATGCTACTACTTACTGCAGATTATAAAGCATCCCCTACCCAGTAATAGGAGGAGATCCAGGAGTCAACCACCACCAACATTTTTTGCAGAACCTGTCACACAGTCGAACTCTTTTGTTGGAACTGAAGAATATATTGCTCCTGTATGGTGAATCTTTAGTCATGCTAAGTTTTAATTTACTTCATGCTACTTCTTGTACTTTGTTTGGTATACCAAATGAAAAAAAGTTTTGGTTTCTATCAGATTCTATAATTTTTAGGAAATTCTTCACCAAATTTTATGGAATGTTTAAGATGTGTTAAACGTGTATTGTTCTGTGTATCATTAGAAATATTTTTGACAAGTAAACTTTTATGTCTTGGACATCCATTTACTTCATATTATTTTGAATGCAACAATTGGCAAGGAAGTTGCTTTCCTGCAAATCCTTGGGTCTTGAACATTATGCACATCCTTGTTCTGCTTCATGTTCTTTTGTGTTCAACAAATTTGCAAAGGAAATTGCTTTCCTGAAATTCCTTGGTCTGCCATGTCCTGCATATCCGTGTTCTGCTTCATGTTCTTTTATTGTAACAAATAGCTACATTGCTTCCCTGTACATCCTTAGCCTGCCTCTGCAAAACTAAAGATGAGTAAAGAAAGCTGAGGAAAATGTAAATTATTAGGATATGTTAATTCTTGAGGATGCTAAAATCAGTAAAATGAAGTATAATTAGTGTTAGTAGGCTATATTACAGAAGTTTTTATCAAGGATAAAATTTTCTTTGTCGTCACATTGAATAATAGGAACCGTACCTTTTTTTACTACATAATCGAATCATTTTCCATAAATGAGTTCCCAGTACCATTTCTGGATTTATTCCAATATGGAACTCAGCTTTGATGTCCTGTTTATATTACTTTTTATTTTGGACTTTTCATAATTGGTAAGAAATATCTGTGTTTGAGAACATGCTAGCTGCTTACACTCGCATATTCATCAATCAGTTATGTAGGTTTTTACTGTTAACATGTTACTTATCATGTTTACCAGGAAATAACTGCATAACTTCAAATTGTATTAGCAATATTAAAAAAAATTTGTTATTTACTAATTTCTTTTCAATGTTCTTATATTTGATTCAGGAAATAATTACAGGTGCAGGACATAGTAGCGCCATTGATTGGTGGGCTCTTGGTAGGCACATGCTCAAACTTGACCATTTTGTGTGTTGTCAGTTTGTATTAACATTTACTTAATTATTTTTTCTTTTACATTTTTAAAATGATATTCAAATATTTTATAAGAACATAATATGGGACCTATACCTCATGATTTAAAAGCACACGGGTCACGAGATGTATGACTCTTAAGAGTTCTGATTAATTTTTAAAACATCAAGGTATCTTTGGACTGCTACACTCCAACGCTAGCCTTAAAAAGGTTATTGACTGAGAATCTAGATGTCGGGGTTCCTTTACATGGAGATATGAAACTCATTCACTTTTTTTTTATTTTGATAATAAATGTATTCTTCCTGTTTAATCTGCTTCACCGCAATAATTTGGATTCTTTTTTTCTTTTTTGTGATTAAAGCCTTAGGTGATTCCTGTTTCAAATTCAGGTATCTTGTTGTATGAGATGCTTTACGGACGTACACCTTTCAGGGGAAAGAATAGGCAGAAGACATTTTCCAATATCTTGCACAAAGATCTCACCTTTCCAAGCAGCATTTCTGTAAGTTGTTGAATTATTAATGTGCTTGCATATGCGTAGGAAAATCTTTGTTTTACTGTCCACTTGGAGTTGCTTTTGTTTGATAATGTTGACCAATTGAGTGGGTACTGCTGCGTAATCATCAAGTTGACCTTTGGATAAAATTTGACCCTATTTTCATTTTAATTTCTAAAAACAATATTTAACATATTTCTACAGCAAAAAGAGTTGTGAGAGTTTTAATATCAATATTTACCTGTATGGACAAGGTTGTAAGCAACCATTTGAGGCTAACTTTTTTTCCCCAGTAAGTAAGCATTAAGTCTATATCTCTTTGCATTGGTTATGCAAGATTATTAGATCAATTCAAGATGAAATCCCTTGGTTTGATTATTTCTAACAATACAGTTTGATAAAGCTAGATGTGGGGTCAACGTCAAGCTCAAAATTTGGGGGAATGGAGTAAAAATAGAAACAAAGATGCGGGGAGTTGATCTATAGATATTAATGAGTTAGTGCTATTGATATCTTTGATCAATAATAGGAATGGAGAGATCAGAGAGGATGTGAACCATAAGATAGGTGTAGGGTGGATGAAGTGGAGAAGCGAATCAAAGTTATTTTGTGATAATAGAATACTTATTAAGTAAAAGAGAAAATTGTATAAGACTACTATAAGACCAATGTGCTCTATGGTACTAAATATTGGGCTATTAAGAAGCAAGATGTTCATAAAAGGTACATGAATGGAAATACAATAAAGATAGAATACAAAAAGAAGAATTTCACTTACAGGTAGAGATGGCTCTTATTTATGAAAATATGAGACAAAGTCACTTGAGGTGGTTTAGTCATGTGCAAAAGAAAGCAATTAAAGCACCTGTTAGAATGAGTGATTCAAGTTGAGGATGCAAAAAGAGGTAGATGAAAACCTAAAATAACATATTGCTAATAGTAAAAAAAAATGACATGCTAATTAAAGAGGCTTAAAAGAGTATGATTTGGATAAGATAGAATGATGGATAAGTATATGTGTGGTCAACCCCAATTTAGTCTATTGAAGATTGATAGCTGACCCCAAATTTTGGGATTAGCTTTGATATTGTTGTTGGCAATGCCTCAAGCAAAAACTGAAAAGAGCACAGGGGCATACCTCAGAAAGCACAAACAAAAAATTACCTTTTTACAATCTATATTATCTTAAAGTGCAAAAGCAAAACAGAAGCTATTAGTAACTCAAATTAGTATCAAAGAAGTGCCAAGATCGCTGCAATCACAGGTACTGCTAATTGCTCTACAATTTGTTGAAGCTGCTAATCTTACACCTCAAACTCCAACTAATCTCCTTGACTTTGGCTGCTATAGAAAAATTTTGTCAGAAGTTCATCGCACTGTAAATACAGTTAAATTAAAAACCTGTAATTTATTTCAATAAATTTTCATCCTAAAAGAGGTGATTTAAGGTGCCATTTCCTTTAAGTGGAAAACATGTTCTGGGGAAATATGATTTATACCAAAAAATGGGACTGCTCTTTGTTAAAATTGTAAAGGAAGTAACAAAAATTGTCCATCATTTAATTTTTTGAAAATAAACATCTCAAAGAACAATGGAAGCCATGCACAAAGGAGTGGACTGTTGTTGTCCACAATATACTTAACATCGGTTAGTCACAAGACCAGTAATTAGAGGTGTATGATTTCTAGGATCCACATTCTAGATCACTAAACGTAGCCTACTGTGTCTTTTAATGTGTTAAATTTTTTTATGCCTTAAAATGTATCCTGGAAATGACTTGCAAATGAGCTTCTTTAACAATTGGATTTATGAGGCATGAATCATTCAGTCAGTTAACTTGGAAATATCGGCTGTTATGCATTAGCTGATCTTACTTCCTTAATGTTCCAGGTAAGTCTTGCAGCCAGACAGTTGATTAATGCATTGTTGCAGAGAGACCCTGTCAACCGTTTAGGATCGAATACTGGTGCCAATGAAATCAAAGGACACCCTTTTTTCCGTGGAATTAATTGGCCCTTGATCCGCTGCAAGGTAGTAGTAGTACATTTCTAATCAACAGAAAAATTTAAATATTGATTCTTAGAAATGTTGATGGTAATTTTGAAAGACTACTCAGGAATTAATAGATATAAATCTTTCAGAAGTCTTGATTATCAGTTTGGTTGTATGCAGAGCCCACCGCCATTAGATGTGCCTATTGAATTCATTGGAAAAGATCCAAAAGCCAAGGAAGTACATTGGGAAGACAATGGAGTGCTGGTTAATTTTATGGACATGGAGATTTTCTGAAGGTTCACATTACTTACTACATAAAATCAGATCAGCATTATGCCTTTCTATTTGCAGTTGCTGCAAACACAAGCCAAAATATTAAAGAATCTTCATCACTTGATGTGGTTAAAATTATTATCTACTTCTTGAGTCTTGTGCTTGTTCAATTTTGGACAAAACCTAGAGCTGCTTGATATTAGTTTTATGCCCATTGTTATTTATAGTATCTTTTGGGTTTTACGCTCATATTTTCTGTATGAATTGTGCAGGATTAGTTATAATGTAACATAAATCGAATGATGTTGGTCCTGCTTTTCTCTGAAGATGGAGCTACCTCAGCTTAGAAACTAGAAATTGCAGATCATAAAGGAAAGAGAAGCGGCCATCAGGGAGGGTCCTGTAGCATAGCATAGTATATATTGGTAGTGCTGCTGGGTTGTCTAAACTCTAAGGGAGGGGGTTATATCGTATATGAGGTATCAATGACAAAATTAGCATTTGGACAGCATCTAGACCATTACCATTTTTTGGTGAATATCACATGGAGAACAAATCTTATCATAGCAGTTAATAAATGTTCTAAATAAAGAAAAAATTGATGAGTATTCAAGTTTTTTGAGATATATACATCCCTTTTACCACTTCAATTTGGTGATTCGCATATGTTGACATGGTTTAAAAAAAAAAAAAATGTTCTTATTTTAAATGCATCCATTTCAAAGTTTACCGCACATTCAGTAATTTGCAGATTTTGAAAAGGTCAAAAAAAAAAAAAAAAACCGCCATGTAGCCAGTCCAACGAAACCGCCATGTGTACCAAATCAATTCACTACAGATATACAAGGGAAAGGAGAAATTATACCATGTTTCAGTAATACCAACTCAACATCTGTTTTGGTATTTCCTACCCAATAAATAAGTGACACCTGTTTCAAAAAATCACATCAGACTACTTCAATAAATTAATCACAATCTTCTATACTATCGAGAAGATAAATTAATCATTTATTAGAGTAGTCTGATATGGTTTTTTGAAACAGGTGTCACTTATTTATTGGGTAGGAAATGCCAAAACAAATGCTGAGTTGGTATCACCGAAACATGATATACTTTCTCAAGGGAAAGACTTTATCAAGAAACTAATTGCACTCCCCTAGGCGATATATAGAGCATTGCCCAACAATTTCGCCATTGCCATTGAGAAAAATAAAATGCCACTATGATTAATGATTTACACCCCAAATTAATTACAGTTTTAGGCTAATCTAACAATTTAGTCCAAATGAAAGTGATTAACTTATTAAACTATGCATGGATGATAACTTAAGCATGTAAAAACATGTAAATGAACAACCCATAGAAAATCACCCCAAAGATAACACTCAAATGTGTTATAAAAGAGGAAAACCCTAGTATTGAGCATAAAAACCTCTCCATAGACTTAGTGCCGAAATGATCCACTATAATAGGTAGTTGTAGTACAATTACTCACAAAACCTTCCAACTAATGTAGCAAATTTGTACGTAAGCCCTCTGAGTTTCTACTAGCAACTGACTTCAAAGTCCTTTCTCTACTCTAGCATTCAAATTTGCAAGTTGTTGCCAATCACACAATCAAGCATCCTTGATCACTCCAAGGCATCTTGGAGATTTGGGATTGCTTCAATGTTCCAAAGAACTCTGAAGGTTTCTGTGTGTATTGGATTTAATCTCCTCTCATAGAATTTGGCAATAATGAGAGAGGGAAGGTAAAAAGAATGAGAAGGTTTTAGCTATAGTGTTTTAGATCTCTCTCTAGCTCTTCAAATGGAGATAGGGTATTTTTCCACCTTTAAAGTTCGTGAAAAATTAGAATACATATAATGAGGGCATGGTCTAGAACAGCATAGAGAAGAATAACTAATTTCTCTCAGGTTCTTACATGCTAAGTGAGGGCAAAACTATTGTCCAGTGGAGTTTCAAATTTGAAACTCATATCACCAATTCATTTCATAAACTTAGTTTCGGAGTATGAAATTATGCAGACTTCAGCTTCCATTTCAGCACTTATACACTTTACCAGGGACGAAGGTATTAATTGACGGGGGGCAATCCCCCACCCCCCCCAATTTTTTTTTTTTTTAAATATATTAGTATATATATATATATATGCATTGAATTTAGCAATTTTGTTCTATAAAATTACATTTTGCCCCTTTAACAATATTTTTTATCCTTTTTAGAGTAATGTTACAGTTACAAACTTATCTACAACATTTTTATATACAGTTGAGGTATAAATTCTTATTGGTTCGCGTTTGAGCCTATCACTTACATCACTTTTTTACTTACCAATAATCACTCACTACTTTCTCAAAAAAATAAAAAAAATAAAATCACTCACAATATCAACAATATACCTCTAGCACTTTCCTCATTTTATTGGTTCGCGTTTGAGCCTATCACTTACATCACTTTTTTACTTACCAATAATCACTCACTACTTTCTCAAAAAAATAAAAAAAAATAAAATCACTCACAATATCAACAATATACCTCTAGCACTTTCCTCATTTTAATGGCCATTAAAAAATTTATAGATCTAAAATTTAAAACAACATATACTAGCCCAAAAACATTTGTGCAACAACAAAAATCACCAATAGCAAAACTAAAAAAAAAAATTAAGTCCAATTAACCAATTTTAGTCAAAAAACAACTACCCCTTTAAAAAGTTTTAAATAAAATAATTTTGCCTTTACCCAGCAGGCACACACATCAAAAACTCATTAAAATAAAAAAATAAAAAATAAAAAACTCAACGGCTAAGAAGCCGTTGGGCTAGAGGTTAGAGTCGCCCCCCTTAACTCAAAGTCTTGGCTCCGTCCCTACACTTTACCTCACTAACTCAAATACAACTTGAATATCTACAAAGTTCAAAATATAATGAAAATTGAATAATTTAATTAAATGAAAATTGAATAATTTAATTACATGAAAATTTGACACGGAACTAGCCAACACTCTTAGATCCTAACAGCCATTACCACTCCAATCAAGTGGAAATCAATGCTCAAATCAGTATGATGAATTATGAAATGAAGGTATAATAATGCCATTTGAATGTAGTTTTAGAGGAAAAATTTTCCAATTTACTACACAATGGTTCATTAAAGCATGCATGTGTTCTCTTAGTGACATGACTTATTTAATAGGTCATGTGATTTATCTATATATATCTAAAAGTTTAAGCACAGTATTTACTATTATTACACTCCTGTTGAGCCATATCAACAGCCATATCATCCACCCATTTTCAACATTCTATCTTTTTTTTTTTCAACTCTTTTTTTCTTATTAATTTACTAACTTATTGTTATACTTTCTCTAACTTTTCCCCTCCCTTTTACATTTTCATGATTTCATCCCCCCACAACTATCTATTTAATATCACTTATCTTCTATCCCTTTATCTTCCTTTATTTTTTTTTTTTTTTGTTTTTCTTATTCCCCTCATTTTACTATAAATTTACAATTCTCTTTCCCATATTTTTCATGAATCTCTACTTTAGGTTGATAAATTTTTGTATTATTTGGAACTCTAATTTGGGTTGATGTGATTAAGTTTTGTGCTTTTAAGTTATTATCTTTTTTATTCTCTTTGATTTCATAGATGTTATCATATTGTATTATAAAGATAGTATATAAAAAAAAAAATATAATGCTATTTTATTAAATAACATGACTTGAACAATTTGGTGTTTATTACTATATTTGTTATTTTTACTTTTTTTCTTCTCATATTATTTTATATAAATTTCTTATTATTCTCTCTCACATTCTCTCTTCAAAAAGTGGCTATTCTCTTTCTCTTGATTTTTGTATTTTTTTTTTCTTACAACTCTACTTTATATTGATGAATTATTGTGATTTTTAAAACTCTATTTGAGTTCATATGTTTTGGTGTTGTATTTTTTAGTTCCCCTTCTCAAGTTGTCTCTCTCTATATAATAAAATTTAGAGAATAAATTATACATATTCAATGTAAGTCTGATATGAGTTTTGATTATTATGATAATCTCTTTTAAGAGAATGAATAATTTATTTAAATAAAAATTATACATACATACATATATGTACATATTTATTTATTTTTCTTAAATGTATAATCAACTTCATGGAATTCATTTAAAAGTAACGATGTTAAAACAAATGAAAAAAATGCCCTAAATATTACAGTTGTAAATTTAGCATTATCGAAGTAGACTGAAATGCTACATTAATGTGACTCAACAAAAGTATAGCAACAATATATGTTATGCTTAAGATTTTAAATATTATGAGTTTGAGATTTATATATATTTTTAAATAAATTTGGATTTAGATTAAGTGCTTTCAACCCAAATATGTCTTTTCCTATTATGTAGTTGAACAAAAATAGATCGAAGTTGACCAAAATGGACCGAAGTGGTCCGAATGGATAGAATAGGACCAAATAAAACAAAGTGAACCTAATGGATAGAATAGGACTAAATGGTTCGAATAGAACCGAAGTGGACAAAATGGACAGAAAGGACCCAATTGGATAAAAATGGACAAATTGGATTAAAGTGGACCGAATAAGACCGAACTGGACAGAATAGAATCAAAGTGGACAAAATTTACCTAATATGACCAAAGTGGACCGAATGGCCCGAATATGAATGAAGTGGACTGAATAGGACTAATGTGGACCGAATACGACCAATATGGACCGAATATAGCCAATGTAAACTAAATAGACCTAATAGGACCGAAGTGGACTGAATAAGACCCAATGGACCAAATTGAACCGAAAGAACTTTAGTGGACAAAATGGTCTAAATGAGACCAAATGGTCCGATTAGGACGGTATGGATCGAATAAGACCAAAATGTACCGAAGAGGACAAAATGGACTGAATAAAACCAATGTAGATCGAATGAGACTTTTGAATATTTATCATTTTTATTACATTTTTAGGGCTCATATTTCTAATGTTTATTTTCTTTATATTTTTTAACCTTTTTTTTAATGATTTTTTAACTCAAAACTATAGAGTTTAACCTAAATATAATAAAATTTCATACTTTTCAACTCAAAAATTAATTAAAAAAAAAAGGAATTTTTGATTTGGTAAAAAACTTTTTCCATACATTTTCCTAAAACCACGTTCGTCTCCTAGAATGCCTTGTGTAATCTTTTCAACTTAAGTTTAAAGGGAGGTTGAGGGGGATAAATGGGTCTAGGCTCTAGACACGATGTGAAGCCGTGGATACGAGGTTAAACCCTTCTATTAAAGGATTGGTTGTATAATAAAACTGTTGCAAGATACTATCTCCCGAGAGAGGAAGAGACAATTCTTTTCCTTGAAAGAGCATTTGGAAGCCCAAGGTATCATCTAGAGTGACATTTTTTTTTTTTCACTTTGGCAGGAAGATTTTCAAGTTTTAACAGTTAAAAACTTTCCAGAAGTGACAAGGTGATTAGTGAATTAGAGTTGCACTTGCACAAGGTGTTGGGGGGCTAAAGACCACGTGTTGCTACAATTTTTGTTGATAAATCACTAGTTGCAACTTGCTACAATGTGATGCTGTACGGGAACTGTGGAGTTTGATGGTTCTCCTATTTGGCATTTCATTGGTTTTGCCCAAAACAGTGACTGAGTTGTTGGCAGGCTGGAATGGATTTCCTTGTCCACTAAAATATCTGTTAACATTGATTTCTAAAGAAACTTGATGAGGATTCCCACCTTGAAGAACAGAATTTCAACAATAGAAATGGTAATACAACAAAGTTGAGCAGGTTATATCACAAAATTTAAACTTATCCAATGAAAATGGAAATGCATCATTAAGGCTCATTGCCTTGCACATAAGTGCTAATAATACCCTTAGAAAACTACTCGCAAAACACCTGGCAGAAACCGGCCAAATGCATCAACCATATAGAACATGTAATTTTAATGGTAATTCAGACGTGCAATCATGTCACAATCCTCAAAAACACATACGAAACAAAAGGTGCATTCAAGTCATTACAAAGAAAAACACAGAATAAGAATAATACAATAAGCGCTTGAATTTCAACCAATATATCAGGCAACTATGTATGTCTGTCCTCTACTTGGTGGCCTGAGCAATTATATTACTTATTGAACTGCGCTGCTCTTTTGCCATCTCCACCAATGAATCCTAAAAACCAACAATATAATGCGCTCAGCAAAAGTGTGAAACTTTCCAAAAGGCATCAGGACTAAGAAAAAGTCTACCTGTGCAGATATCAACCGTGCAACTGATTTCTTGCTAGATTCCTGAAGTTCACCAGCAATCAATAGTTCATCCAATATATAGTAGGCCTTCATGTTAAACAGTAACAAACAGTGAGCAAAAATGAGCTTACTTTCACATCTATGTAAAATGCATATCCAAAAAACAGTGCAATTTGATTACTGAGGGACATTTGAAATGGCTGCTCAACATGGCACATAGGTGGACACATAAACCAGACTCAAATGCTAATTAAACAGAAATTTTGCCCATAAAGCATGAGTAATGGACATACCTTGTGGAAATTGAAGATCAAGTCCAGCTCACAGACCTGCGAAATATGAATAAATTACTAGGACGTCCATCCTTAATCATAATCAAATGGGAAAAAAATGGTGTGCTACTTTTATAAATGAGTCACAGATTATTTTTCACTAACACTGCCAAAGTATCGGTCCAAAATCTCCACATAATGATGAATTATTTCAAGGACCTCTAATTCATTGTCTTCTTGGTCAATGCACATGCAGAAATACAGACTAGCATATCTGCACAAACACATTATTGGAAACAGCTCAGTGGTTCATGTCAGAGATGGAAAATAAAATATTCCTCAAGAAAGAGATTCTCATTATGACAGCAAACACAGAGTAATATTCTGGCATTACCTTTTATAAACAACTTTATATCCTCTCCATTCAACAAAATTACAGAGCTTGGGCCCTCGGGTAAGAATCACTCCACTTAGCTCCCGTAGAACCTTCTCAACGTGATCATAAAAGGGTGGATATCAACATTGGAAAAAATGCACATCAGTTTAAGAAACAAATGCAGTAACAATCTTTGTGTTCATCATTGTGAACACATAGTATTCTCATTTTTAATAAAATTTCTTAGTTATCAAAAAAAAAAAAAAAAAAAGGAAGCAACAATACCTTCAATTACCAATAAGCTATAAGGAGAACACACACACATCCCAAAACCAAACAAAAAAACAAAGCAGGTGATACATAACCCCCACAGGGTAGCTCAAATCTCCTCTTTCCCCTCCCCATAGGGCCAAAACTTACTAATTTTAAACCAAAAAAAATAAAAATAAAGAGCAGCTGATACCTTAGTTCTTTCCTTCTGAGTATACGGTGAATACCATTTTGTCAACCTCACTTTTCCTTGTCGACTAATAAGAAGCACAAAGTGAATCTACAAAAAGTTCAGGAACATAAACCATTACAGAATTAGCCAATATAAAAACCTTGATGTTAGGTCAATTAAGCAGTTAAGTCACATAAAACTGACAGAAAAGCATGTAAAAACAGTCTCAAAGAAGGCATTACAATAGTGAATATGATGATGTTAATGTTAGAGAATATCAGAAAATTTCCACGATATGAGATAGTTGAGTCATGTGCAGGTAAGACTTAAGAGCTTGTTATTCGTAAGAGTTTTTGGGAGGTGAAGAATCTTCACTGAAGATTTCTCAGGAATGCAGCTGGTCCGGGAGGAAGATTCTAAAATTGAGGCAGATCACTAGGCCTTTCATTAAATTTGTAGTTGGCATGGGTTAAAATGAGGAGCTAATTAATGTTCAAAGCAAGTGGAGTTTGGTAGAATTAGAAAGAGAGGACAGGCCTATTTGGAGTCCAGGAAAAAACAGCACAGTACTCCAGCACAAAGAACTTGGAACAATGGAAGAAAAAGGCTTCTTGAGGTTAAATATTTGGTTCCCTAAAGCAATTCCCAGGCATGATTTTACTTATCAAAAAAAATTCCCAGGCATGATTTTATTGGGTGGCTATGCTAGCAATGCATAAAACATAAGCAACAAGGAATAGGTTGCTGCAGTAGGGTGACAGATCAAGAACTGAGATACTTGTCTCTAAGAGAATCTCGAGAACCATTTTAAGCTAATGCCTATTAAGGAATCCTAAAGTTAAATGGGTTGAGATTGTAACATGAGGAGAGGAGGAACTAAAAGGCAAAAACTTGAGGTCTAATTTAAGCATATTACCATATTTTGCAGCAAAGGAATGGTAATGTCCATCATGTAAAGATTAATCATACGGAAGACATTGTGAGATTGATAAGACGGAAAGTAAAAAAAAAAAATGGAAGCTTGTTGCTAGTGGGGTATCTCTGATAACTGTGGTTTAGAGTCAATGTAGCTAAGAATTCCATTAGCATGTTGTAGTAATTTCAGGGTGGCTACTGGCTAGGTCTTGAAAATGTTGAGTTGAGAGTTGGGTGTCTGTTTTCTTATTAGTAGTAATCTGTTGATTTAAAGCTTCAGTATTTGTAAGTACAACTGCAATGAGTTTTAAGTTTTAGGTTTTAACCAACCAGCTGCTTAAAGCAAAAAGCAGCATCCAAGCTCAAAGCACAAAATTGTACTAGGAATTTGGAACAAGGGTAATCATAGATTCAGTTTCTGTTAATACCTAATATATAAAATAAAATAAAATAAAATAAAAAAATCAACATTTATAACGGATTCTTCTGAGAGACTAAAATTCTCACACACAAAGAAAAAACCCAGATGGTAAAAAATAGAGGTCATAAGAATAATCACTATGGGTGGATGGATGGATGGATCCATCAGGAAATGGAAAATAGTATGGGTGTGATTTAACAGATCTTGAACAACAGAAGAAGAAGAAGCAGTGAATACAAAATCTTAATTTTATGTTCTACTTGTACATATAAAAATAGAATTAAGGAAACCCAAAAAGCATATAGAAATAGAAGAGAGCAGAGAGTTTCATGAATCGGATCTATATATCCAAATATCATTCCAATTGAAAGAAAATGAAATGGAGAGAGAGAGAGAGAGAGAGGTTACCATTTTGGTGTGTGGAGATCAGATCAATTAGATAGAAAGAAAGAAAGAAAGAGCTTGAGCTTGAGCTTCTTCTTCTTTCCTTCTCCGAGACTCCGATAATGCAAATTTCATTTACGGTCGTCAGTCTTTGAGTTTGAGAGGCTTACGAGTTACGACCATCCCACTTTGGGCCCAATGCCAGGCCTTTCTTACATATACAATATAATTGGCCCAGACCCAAATACCATATAATCAATCATTCATATATTCAACTCAACCCAAGCCCACTTATACTTTTTTTTTTTTTTTTCTTTTTTGGAGAATCTAGTCATGTTTTATTGAAACAAAACTAAGGAGCATCACGAATTACAAAAGAAGCTACATCTTCAAGAATGTCTTCTAATTACTCCTGAAACTCCTCAAAAAACTGTCTTTTTTACAAGCACATGAGTGGTCCATGTCACCACCGCATTTTACATTATTTGATAATCATTGAGATGACAAGTTTGTGAATAATAAACATTTTAGTAATGTTAATGGTGGATTTTTGTGAAAATCAAATAATAACTTGCCACTACAGTAGATTGTGGAAAACTAGTCATTACCACATTTTGTCCTCTTTTAATGGCTACATGTTAATTTCTAACAATAAGCCTAAGGACACAAAAAGTTTCCTAATTTTTTCACAATTATTAAAGACCTAAGATAGTATATATGTTATGATTGATTATTTGATGTACCATAAATTGGTTTTAGTTTTGGAGTCATATGAAAGTGGCGTTGCATTAACCATAACTAAATTTTGAAAAAAAAAGGTTGTTGAACTTTGTATCACTAGCATTGCTCAATTGAGAGGTAAAAGGGGAAAAAAAATCATATAAAAAGAGATCATATTACTGATCGAATTCCATTAATGCATTTCTTTCCGTTTCAAAATGACCCCAAAGAAAATGGAATGAAGGAGATTGCCATTTCTGTTAACTAATTAGCATGTTTGTTTAGTTTGATGGGGGCCGGGGAAAAATGATATCTCTTTTATGTTTGTGAGCATGAACTTTAATGGAATTTCCCTTATATATCCCTCTACCAATAAAATATAACTATATATTGTACTAAAGCTAGCATAACTTAAAGCACGGAGATTTGAGAACACAAAATAGTACTTCCAAAGTCACAAGAGAAATACTACCTAATTTCCATTCTTTGCTCCATTTCCTTCAATCAAACTCTAGTGATTTTCTTGCCTCCCTTTCCTTTTTCTCTCTCTCTCTCTCTATATATTTTTTTTTTTCAAAACAAACTGGACAAACTAAAAATGCCTTGTTTGATCATATCCATGACAGTGTTTTAGTGTCAAAAATTTGTAACTAAATTAGCATCTTTTAAATAAAAAAATCTAGAATTTTTAAAAAGAGTATTTTTATTCGTTGTCCGTACGTCATTGGATTGGACTTTTACACCCGGCCGCGCGCAACGTTTTCAAAGAGGTCCTTATCTGTTGAGGTCAATGCTCAATAAGTCTAACTTAATTAGCTCCATTTGCAGTGCAGAAGACAAAAAATAAGAATTCAAAAACTTTATTAATTTTTGTATCCGGATTCCGGAGGAGGACCTACCTCACATCATATCATATGGTAAGTCAACTATCATCAAATCGTAAATTACGTACCCTAACAATTGTTCGGTTGATCTCCCTCTACGCTTGTTATTAAAAACAAAAAAACAAAAAAACCATCCAAGCTAATTAAGAATAGAGATCACTAAAATACAAATTAAAAACAAAAAATCCTGCCAAAATAAGCTTCCTACAAGTAACCTTCTATTCTATTCCCTTTTAATTTTCACCTTGATTACAACACTTTGGTTCTTATATATGTATCACCATTTTTACAATAGGTAGATCTCACAGGAGAAAAATATATGATACATATAAGATAATAATTATTGCTGCAGAACTAGAGGTAGCGTCTGAAAGTTGAAAAATAAAGAGTTGAATTAATTAACTATCTGATGACTGATAAAACCGAATTGTAATTGTACTGCATGTAAAATGCCTTCTTCTTCTTCTTCTATCCAACAACAAGCTAGCATCAGTCACACACTATCCCACATGTATTTTTTTGATAAGCATCACGCTTCCACAGGTTAATTAGTATTCATACTCAGATACCCATTAATTTAATGGAGCCCCTCTCTCTCTCTCCAGTTGTGTAAAATGACAGTTGGGCAGTTCACTCATGTGTGTTTGAACGTTGAAGGATAAAAAGAGTATTAATGAAATCTTATTGCTTCTTAATTAGATTTGCAAATTAAGCCACTGGACTCGGACTGGGAAAGGAGTTAATTAGATGCAAAACCAAATAGAAAATTCCTTCATCATCTCAAATTCTGTATGTATTCTGATCAAATAGTCCCCTCGTTGACTTGTTGCAGAGTACTCTTATATATTTCTTGTTCCTATTGAAATATTAATCATCAACAAACAAATAATTCAACCCCCCCAAATTAAAAAAACAAAGCAACAAACAATTAACATAAAGGTTGCCTTGTCAAACTATTTTTTAAATGGAGATTATTTTAAAACTTATCATCTTCCGTTGAAGAAAATATCTAAACAACCTACATCATCAGCTAAAACTAAACATAGTTTCTGTTTGTTCCTGTGATCAAAGGCTTAGGTGGATTCAAAAATTTCCTTCCTTTTTTTTTTTTTTTTTTTTTTTGTTGTGCAGATTTTTTGAAGAACCAAAAATTTGAAACAATTCCTGAATCCCAAAACAAAAAAGATGAAAATATTAAATGTAAAACAAAGTATACAAAATTTTGATTTTATTAATGCCAAGAAGAATCCAGATAGGAGGGGATACGTAGTGAACTAGTACCACTACTACCACAGTTTGCATGAGAAGTATTTACAACTGAAAATAAAAATGACCTACAAAGTGGACAGGTGAACTGGTTTCGGTCTAGCCAGCTTTCGATGCAGTGCATATGGAAAACGTGGCCACATCTAGATAGTTGGCTCACCACATCTTCTTTCTCAAACTCCACCAAGCAAATAGAACACATTTCATCCACATTTTGCAACTCTTCAAACCTAGTCACGGGAAGGTATCCCTCATTGAAGCTCTCAACTACTGGCTCATCATGAGTAGTGAACATGAGGAGGCCCATTATGCCGAGCAAAGCTTGCTTGAGTTGGAGAAATGGGATCCAGAAACAAGTGTAGAAGACAATGGTGGCCATGCAAAATGGAGACTGAGAAACTATAAGACAATTCATTTTTCACCTTTTAACTCTTACTCTCTCAAAACTTCTTCTTGCTTATATTTTGTGTTGACTAATGAAAGATGATATGAGAGAAACCAAAGAAGACAAACCCTTTATATAGCAATCAAGGCTATGACTCAAGTTCAATTTCTTAGTTTTTTAAGATTAAATAATATGTATTACACTTCTATAAAATAATGGATAAGCTAGCTTTGACTTTTGGAGGGCTAAGGAACTTCATTTTAAAATTTTAAATTCATTTCTCAAACATATAGAGTGTCTGAAAATTGAAATGTATAAGTTTGTGCTTCATTTTTAATATATATAAAATTAAATATATTTAAAGTCACTATTGAAGTTTGATATCCGCGAGGCTACAGGGCCGGCGCCGACCCCACATTCTCCTAGTCTTAAATTTGTATTTATTTAAAAGAATCTAATAAAACAGCACCTGTCTCGAGTTTGATATAATAATAATAATACTGTAACCATAGATGATGGATCATCAAAAAAAAAAAAAAAGGATAACAATTAGTGGTAATCTTCTCAGTAGAGTCAGTTGTACATCATGCATGCTAGAGTATATAACAAGTAAGTTAACAACTGGTTACACAACAATGTTATATAGCACATCAATTTAATTTTTAAAACTTCTTACAATTGTACTAAGGTGGTAATAAGTTATAATTGAAGCTAACATTATTTTATATGATTTTTTTTTATTGATATCTCATTTATCAAGTATCAATCACAATATGTATTGTCTTTGAACTTATATTGTTATTCGAAATTGGAAATGTACTTTTTGTGAAATTAATTTAACTAGGAAAAAAAAATTCAAATTGTCCGTTTGTGGCCTAATTTAAGTGTATATGTGTGTAAAACTCCCTCTTGGAGACTTGAACTCCAGCTCTTACCCTCCACACCCCACAAGCACCTATACTTGTGGAGTGACCATTGCACCAAAGGTGTGCAGTGATTGTAAATCAACTAGTTGATACCTCTTAATATGTTAATGACATTTAGAGAAAGTGAATGAAGTTAATTAGATGAAGCAACAGATTTTCAAAAGTTATTGCCAACAAATCTGTATAATGTTTTCCCACTTATACTAAATTTATTACAGGTTTTGAATTATAATTTTTTTTTTTTTTTTTTTGGGAAATTATCTCCATACATGTTAGATTTGACAATGTTTCTTTATCTCCATACATGTTAGATTTGACAATGTTTCTATCAGATCAGCAAAGGTTGACACTGCCTACCTCAAAATATCCAGTAATTAGTCATTGACTTGGACTAAAATTATTTACATTATTTAAAATAAAACGTAAAATCAAGAGTATATAAAGTCAACGGGAACGAAATCGTGATTTTAATTCTCTAATAGGCAATAAGATTATCACAAATTACTGTAGGAACCTACCAACAACAACAACAACCAAAAAAAATAATTATTGTAGGAATAAAAAATGAAATATACTTTTGTAGGGATAAAGGCCTAGAATGACATGTTGGGCCTTGGGCTTTTGTCCAGGACAGCTGAATTGTCCGAGAAGAAGCAAGTAGTTATCAGGATTTCCCATTGAGAGACTTATAAATGAGGGACGAACAGAATGTGATCCGGGGAGAGGCTTCTCCTTGGATATAATAAAGACAGCTCAAGCACATATTCCAGCAACTTAGGTAACCCTCCAAGAAGCTCCAGCAATAGGAACATGTCTCATGAACGTGCAAGAAGGAAGGAAACTCAAAAATATCTAAGAGAAAGCTGCTACCACCGTATTAAATGCACTACAGCTACTTTTCTAGCTGCATTTATATGGAGAAAACCTCTGAACAGTGTTACCTCGGCGAACACAACTCATAGAAAGCCAATGAGGGTGTCTGATGGGACAAGTATTCAAGTAAGGGCTCAGATGATCAATAAGTGTAGGATCAAAATGGTCAAAAGAGGGCTATATAACGTGAAAGACCCTCCATGGGAGGGGGGACAAAAAAACTGTAAACAAATCTGTAATAGAGCTTTAAGCAGAAAATATTTAAAAATCAACGTCCTCGGACCAATCCGAGAACATTATTCCTTAACAAACTTCTGTTATCTTTCTCTTTTTAGCATCAAAACCTGTTTTTCTGTTACCTGGTTCACGCAAGCCCAGTTTCCCAACCCATTCTCTACAAATTTATTGTTTTAGGCTGTTTTGGGCTTAAGTCCATATATCCGTTGAGTTAGAAGTCTAAAATTGATCCTTATAATTGGCGCTGTCTGTGAGAAGGAATACTTGGGTGTTAGCGAGCTCAACGTTCAACCATGGCAGGTTCAGACCTACGACAGGTAGAATCCATAGGATCCCAACGTCAAAATCCTTTCATCAACCTCGAGCGTAGAAGGGATCGAAAGGGGAGTGTGCATAGTGCCCGGACCGGAAGAAGCCAGTCACGGGGAAAGGGTCATCTTTCTCAAGAAGAGAATACCAGAGCGCTACAGTTGGAAGTCGACCCGCTAAAGAAAAAGTTGCGCCATGCATAGCGGAGGCAAGCCTCCTCCAACCCGGACGCCTCCCCTGACGGTGAAGAGGATGGTAGTTACAGACGGTGGTCAAAGACCCCACCCAGTGAGTCTTTCTCCTATGAAGAGGAGCACCACCACAAGCGTAGGCATAAAAGCCCCCTTCGAAAAGGTGTGGGAAACGACGCTATGGGCAAGGCGTTGGATCAAATCTCCAGGTCGCCTTTCGTGCGAAGAATTGAACGAGCAGAACTCCCCCAACGGTTCACTTAGCCCGCGTTTACCATGTATAATGGCAAGACAGACCCCGTAGAGCATGTGAGCCACTTTAATCAGAGAATGACTGTCCATTCCAAAGACGAAGCCCTGATGTGCAAGGTCTTCCCATCCAGCCTAGGACCCATAGCAATGAGATGATTTGAGAGCTTGAAGGCCGATTCCATAAACTCCTTTAAGGAGCTCACCCAGACATTTGGTTCTCGCTTCATTACCTATAACAGAGTCTCTCGATCCCTATCTTCCCTACTATCCTTGAGTATGAGAGAGGGAAAGACCCTGAAAACATACTCGGATAGATATTGGGAGATGTACAATGAGATAGACTGTAACTTTGAAGACGTCGCCATCAGTACCTTCAAGAGCGGCCTCCTAACCAAGCATGGCTTAAGGAAGTCCCTAACGGGAAAACCTGTCACCAATCTGCGTCAACTCATGGACCGTACTGACAAGTATAAGAGGGTCAAGGAAGACCAGCAAATGGGTAAAGGAAAGGATAAGGTTTTCCCTCAGGAAATGAAGGATTTCAGGTCGGACTGATACAATAATAGCCGGCCACGGAGAGATTTTGGTGGTCAGTCAGGACCTACCAACACTCAGGCGGTCAATGCAGTGTTCCGAGAACCGGTGCACAAGGTTCTGGAGAAGGTTAAAAATGAACCGTTCTTCAAATGGTCAAATAAGATGGCTGGGAACCCCTTGAGATGAAACCAGAATCTTTATTGCCAGTATCATCAAGACCAGGGGCACATTACAGAGGATTGCAGGAATTTATGAGACCATTTGGACCAGCTGGTCCGAGAAGGGAAGCTGAAACATTTGTTGCATCACACCAGTAGTCGAGGGGGCCAAACAAATTTGGAACCTAGGAGGGATGATTCTTCAAGACCGCCCATAGGAACGATCAATGTCATCTTCGCTACTCCCGGCAGGACCGGTTCTTGCCCCTCCAGAGTAATGTCCGTTGCTCGCCTTCCTGCCGA
Source organism: Quercus robur (assembly GCF_932294415.1). Taxonomy (NCBI): domain Eukaryota; kingdom Viridiplantae; phylum Streptophyta; class Magnoliopsida; order Fagales; family Fagaceae; genus Quercus; species Quercus robur. The sequence goes on along the minus strand of NC_065544.1, from coordinate 56,386,147 downwards.
AAGCAATAATTCGAAGCCTAAAAAAGCCAAAGTGGAAATCCGACTAGTTCTAGGCCTCTCGAACGAGAACAAAATTGAAACCATTCAACCCCACGACAATGCTCTGGTGGTCACACTCAAGATAGGAGGGTACGATGTAAAGAGAATGTTGGTAGACCAAGGTAGCACTGTTGAGGTCATGTACCCTGACCTGTATAAGGGGCTGAGATTAAGACCCGATGACCTGACAACTTACAATTCCCCTCTGATTAGTTTCGAGGGAAAGACTATTATTCCAAAAGGTCAAATCAAACTACCCATAAAAACTGGTTCGGAAGTGGTGGAGGTAAACTTCATTGTGGTGGATGCTTATTCCTCCTACACGGCTATTATGGCCAGACCCTAGCTTCATGCTCTAGAAGCCATTTCATTCACCCTGCACCAGAAAGTAAAATACCCCTTGAGGGGAATCAACCTGTGGCTCGGCAATGCCTTGTAGCCGCCATCTCATGGCAACACAAAACCAGCTCCTCGGCCACTGCCGAAAGGGACTTATAGCAATCAAAAACCTCGGAGCCGCCATCCCATGAACCAGCCGAAGAGCCCAAATGTGAGGATTTGGAAAAAATTATCATAGGTGGTGATCTGGAGAAGTTCTTTCAAGTAGGGGCTCAACTACCCCCTTAAGAAAAGGAGGAGCTATTAGTATTCTTCAAGAGAAACATTGATGTGTTCGCATGGGACGTTTATGAGGCTCTGGGGGTGGATCCAGATTTTATCTGCCATCATTTGAACATTAACTCATCCATCATTCTCAAGAAGCAATCACCTCAACGCCCATCCAAAGAACATGTAGACGCTGTTAGGGAAGAGGTGATGAAGCTTAAAAAGGCATGGGCTATCAAGGAGGTCTTTTACCCCGAATGGTTGGCCAATACCGTAGTAGTGAAGAAGAAGAGCTGGAAGTGGTGAGTATGTGTGGACTTCACGGATTTGAATAAGGCCTGCCCAAAAGATCCCTTCCCTATGCCTCAAATAGACCAATTGGTGGATGCAACGGTCGGCCATCCTCGAATGAGCTTTTTAGACGCCTTTCAAGGGTATCATCAGATACCACTCGCCTTGGATGATTAAGAAAAAATAGCATTTTTCACTCCCACTAGAAACTACCACTATAAGGTGATGCCATTTGGTTTAAAGAACGCAGGTTCAACCTATCAAAGGATGATGACAAGAATGTTTGAATCTCAGTTGGGCAAAAGTATTGAGGTCTTCATAGACGACATGGTGGTGAAGAGTAAGGTGGTGTCTGAGCACATTATAGACCTCGGAAGCATCTTTGAAATCCTAAGGAAATATAAGCTGCGCTTAAACGCTTCCAAGTGTTCATTTGGTGTTGGATCAAGCAAGTTCTTGGGATACATGGTGACTCACCGGGGTATTGAGGTCAACCCTAATCAAATCAAAGCCATTAGCAGTTTACAACCACCCCGGAATCCCAAAGAGGTCCAGAAGCTTACCAGAATGGCTGCCGCCCTAAATCGCTTCATTTCTCGGTTGACAGATAGGTGCAAACCTTTCTTCCTCTTGATGAAAAGGTGGAAAGGATTTGAATAAACTGAAGAGTGTGCATTGGCTTTTCAACAACTTAAAGAATATCTATCGCGGCCACCTATCATGTCTAGTCCTGAGGTGGATGAGGTCCTGTTCGCATACATTGCCGTGACCCCTCATGCTATAAGTTTGGTTTTGCTACGAGTTGATAATGGCGTACAACGGCTAGTTTACTATGTAAGCAAATCACTACATGAGGTCAAGATTCGGTATTTACCACTAGAAAAGGCCATCTTGGCTATTGTGCTTGGCACACGAAAACTCCCCCATTACTTCAAAGCGCATATAGTTGTCGTCCTGACTCAGCTCCCACTCAAAGCTATACTTCGAAGTGCTGATTACACAGGGAGGATTGCTAAATGGGGCACAATCCTAAGGGTTTTTGATATCAAGTACATGTCTTGTACCTCTGTCAAGGGGCAGGTCCTCACGGACCTGGTGGCTAAGTTCGCCGAACCCCTATGGGAAGAAGTGACAAAAGCGCAACACATGAATGAAAAATCGGTTGGCATGATCTCCCAACAAGGCTCGCTATCTTGGAAAGTGTACGTTGATGGCGTAGCAAACCAAAAAGGGTCTGGGGTGGGAATAGTATTAATATCCCCCGAGAAGATCACTATCGAGAAATCGCTAAGACTGGGATTCTCGGCCACAAATAACAAGGCTGAATATGAGGCACTGCTAATGGGAATGACCATGGTTTAGAAAATGGGCGGGAAGGCGATAAAGATGTTCTCGGACTTGAGATTAGTCGTTGGCCAAGTAAAAGGAGAATTTGAGGCGAGGGACAAAAGAATGCAGAGGTACTTAAGTTAGGTAAGGCACCTACGGTCAAGATTAGAATCTTTCAACTTGTTGCACATCCCCAAAAGTGGAAACACCTATGCTGATTCCCTAGCCATGCTCATACATGTCTCGTACCTCTGTCAGGATAGGGCCTAGCTGAATGGACCCCATAATATCATTCTTGATGGACGACATCCTACCTAAGGAAAAATCAGAAGCAGTAAAGGTGTGTAGGAAGGCTCCTCGGTTCTGGTTGTCAGATGACCAAAAGTTATACAAATGCTCGTTTTCCGGGTCCTACTTGTTGTGCATACACCCTGAAGCAACAAAATTACTGCTGGAAGAGTTATATGAACGGATTTGTGGGAGCCACACCGGAGGTAGATCTCTGGCACACAGGGCTATCACTCAAGGCTACTAGTGGCCAAAAATGCAAAAGGAAGCACAAGAATACGTAAAGAAATGAGATCAATGTCAAAGGTTCATGCCAAACATGCATCAACCGAGAGGAGTCCTTAATCCTCTGTCCAGCCCTTGGCCGTTCACGCAGTGGGGCTTAGACATCATAGACCCTTTCCCCAAAGTAGCAGGTAACAAGAGATACCTGCTAGTCGGCACGGACTACTTCACCAAATAGGTTGAAGCTGAGCCCTTGGCAAACATCAGGGACGTGGACGCCAAGATTTTTGTGTGGAAAAATATTTTCACTCAATTCGGAGTCCCTCATACCCTCATCTCGGACAACGGCCTTCAATTCAATAGCAAATCTTTCAGAAGATATTGCTATGACTTGGGAATCAAGAACAAATACTCTACCCCAGCCTATCCCCAAGGGAATGGTCAAGCAGAGGCCATTAACAAAGTCATAGTGAGTGGACTCAAGAAGAAATTGGACGATGCTAAGGGGAAATGGGTAGAAGAACTACCACATGTCCTCTGGACATACCGAACCACACCTTGCAGATCCACCAGGGAGACTCCCTTTTTGATGACATACGGCGCCAAGGCAGTTATTCCTCTAGAAAACGGCTTCCCCACACTGAGGACTAGCTCTTTCAATATGAGCAATAATAGTGAATTACTAGAAAAGAGTTTAGACTTTATTAAAAAATGAAGGGAGAACGCAATGGTTCAATTGGCATACTACCAACACAAGCTCAAGTAGGGTTACAATGCCAATGTGAAGCTAAGGCCATTAGCGCCAGGTGACTTGGTATTAAGAAAGGTCCTAGGTATTGTAAAGAACCCAGCATGGGGAAAGCTAGGGCCCAATTGGGAAGGACCGTACCGCATCACCTCTGTGGCTGGTATAGGAGCGTATTTCTTAGAAGTTTTAGATGAGCATGTAATACCACACTCTTGGAATGTAAACAACCTAAAAAGGTACTATTATTAATGAAAGTTTTCTTTTTCAATATGTCCATTCATTGTATAAGTACGTTGTTCTTCCTTTATAAATGTTTAAACAAAACCTTAGTCATGCCTGAAGTCCTCGGACCAGATACTTTGGGGAAATTAATACACTATTACATATTTTATAAGTGTTTAAACAAAATCTTAGTCATGCCTGAAGTCCTCGTACCAGATGCTTTGGGGAAATTAATACACTGTTACATATTTTATAAGTGTTTAAACAGAACCTTAGTCATGTCTGAAGTCCTCTGACCAGATACTTTGGGGAAATTAATACACTATTACATATCTTATAAGTGTTTAAACAGAACCTTAGTCATGCCTGAAGTCCTCGGGCCAGATACTTTGGAGAAATTAATACTCTATTACATATCTTATAAGTGTTTAAACAGAACCTTAGTCATGCCTGAAGTCCTCGAACCAGATACTTTGGGGAAATTAATACTTTATTACATATCTTATAAGTGTTTAAACAGAACCTTAGTCATGCCTGAAGTCCTCAGACCAAATGCTTTGGAGAAATTAATACTCTATTACATATTTTATAAGTTTTTAAATAGAACCTTAGTCATACCTAAAGTCCTTGGACCAGATGCTTTGGGAAAATTAATACACTATTACATATTTTATAAGTATTTAAACAGAACCTTAGTCATGCTTGAAGTCCTCGGACCAGATGCTTTGGAGAAATTAATACACTATTACAATTAGATTGATCCAATAGTTACCAACGTATTGTTATCTGTTTTTAAGTATAAGGAAGCAACGACACAACGCTATTTATGATGTTGATAATCCTCAAAGCATATAAAATAAAAAGTGCAAGATATTTCTGAGATAAGAAAAAAAAAGGGGAAAGACGTTTCTATTAAATAAGATGAGTACATTACATTCAGACAAAAGTATCACCAAAAAATCCCTAAGAACTACAGAAATTTCCTAAGTTCTAAGCCTATGCCTTGGGAGCAGGAGGATCTTGCTGGCCTGGCTGAGAGGAAGGAACATCCTTGGCCTTGTTGTTAGCTTCCTCAAGGCCTCCATATCCTTAAGCAGGAGAAGTGGCTGCTCTAAGGACTCAGCCACATGCATGGAATGACCTCTCTGATACTCCCTAATAGAGGCATTCCATGGAATCGTAGCCCCGTCAACCTCTAGCTGAGACGACCACACACGCTGTGGTAGGCGCACCTCGGCCTGGTTCTGCTCTTCTCGGCTGTCCACGGATTAGGACCTCTTATTCTTTGGATCTTTAGTAGTCTTTTGCTACTTCATGCCCTTTTGAGGGGGCAACTTTCCCTCTTCAATCTCTTCCAGCAGCCTTTTCTTCTTTAAGTCCCTCATCGCGCATAGGCCTGGATCGGTAAGGAGAGGAGCGGGAGGGGGATGAAGTGTTATAGGAACTTGGGATTTGGGTACTTCTTGTGAAGTTACCCCCTTGTTCCTGGAGGCCATGAGGTCTCGCACCTTCGTCCTCTGGTTTAGAGCCATCTCTTCTTCCTCGGATTCGGAGTCAATCTGAGCAACCACTAGACCCGGAGTGTTGGCTGCAGAAAGCCTGTCAATATCAACCTCGGACTCCGAGAGTATTATCGGTCCACTTGAGGCTTCACCTTCATCCTCAAGGCGAAACTGGTCTATCTCGGCCGAAAGGGACAAGTGTGCAGAATCTGTCCCTTCTCTTGGAGCAGCTACTTCCTGGGGAACACGCTGGATGGGCAACTGGACGAGCGGAAGATCTCTCTAAGCAAGGAATCCTGGCTTAGATACGTCTATCTGGTTCAACTGAGGATCGCCAGCCTTTATTGCTTGACCTGCATCCTGGAATATACGAGATGGAGGCTCATGGTCCAAAATTAAAGGAGTAGCCCATAATTGTCTGTCCTCTCTTACGAATACCTCGAATCTCAGTAGTTTGTTAAGGGTCGGTACGTTCACCAAACTTAACCTCGGAGCGTCGTGGTTTTTGTCTACAAAAATTCATCCAAGAAGAAACGATGGTTAGGACAACAAAACTATCATCTGAAAAGACGAAATATCAAGGAAACTAAACTACGGAACCTAATCCTAATGCACCCCACCTTGATCCCCCACTCGAGTTGGGCAGTGAAGACCGTCATGCCACTCCTCGGAGACCAGGAGGTAATCGTCCTTCATACCCTTGTTTGACTTGGGAAGGCACGATATCAATCTGATGATGTCGGACTGGGACTTTAGGTAATACCCCGCACCAACGAGCTTATGGCACTCGTACAGGTGGACCACATCAAGCCATATGAGCCCCAAGCCCATCTGCTCGTTGAGAGTGTCCACGCAACCCAAGATCCTAAAGAGGTTGAGGGCGCACTCGTGGGGAGTTAGCCTATGGTTAATAAGGTAGTCCCTAGTTACCCTACTCATGGGCAGCGTCATTCCTCCCTCCAAGAAGGCAATCATCGGAATGACGACCTCACCTACTTCTCTATCAGTAAGAATGCGGTCTGGGGCACAATATTGTAAGGCTACTCCCTATGGGATAGGGTACTTGGCCCTAAAACCCTCCATAGCGGTTGGGGAATCTACTAAGTACTTGAACCTACCCATCTAAGCAAACGCAAGGGGCACTAAAAAATCTTTCAAAAGAAAAGAGAGCCAAGGAGGCCGGCCAAGGAGAAAACAGTCTGAGGAAGTGGTAAAAACTTACGGAAAACGAATGAACGACATTGCAGAGAGTTCTGGAGAAGTTGAGAGTTCTTGAAAATTTGAAAGCTTTTGCAAAATGAGGAGAGAGAAGTCCTTCAAGCGCCTTTTATAGAGGGAGAGATTAAATGGGAGTTATCCCGCTCGAACTTCGAAGAAAAAGGTCCACCGTTGGATATGCGCCTCACCGTCAGATCTGGGGAACAAGGTGCTGCCTGGAGCAATCAATGACGCCTCACGAACTTCGAAACAACAACAACAATTATAAGATGCGTTAAACCGTACTCCTACACGTGTAAATCAAGGGGGGAGTTGACTTCATCTCTTAGGAATCAAAATCCCACTTTTCTCCTTGGATGAAAGGGAAAAACCGAAATTTTGAGGGGCTATTATAGGGATAAAGGCCCAGAATGACATGTTGAGCCTTGGGCCTTTGTCCAGGACAGCTGAATTGTCCGAGGAGAAGCAAGTAGTTATTAGGATTTCCCATTGAGAGACTTATAAATGAGGGACGAGCGGAATGTGATCCGAGGAAAGGCTCCTCCTTGGATATGATAAAGACAGCTCAAGCACATATTCCAACAACTTAGGTAACCCTCCAAGAAGCTCTAGCAATAGGAACGTGTCTTATGAACGTGCAAGAAGGAAGGAAACTCAAAAATATCTAAGGGAAAGTTGCTACCACCGCATTAAATGCACTACAGCTACTTTTCTAGCCACATTTATGTGGAGAAGACCTCTGAACAGTGTTACCTCGGCGAACGCAACTCACTGAAAGCCAAAGAGGGTGTCTAATGGGACAGGTACTCAAGTAAGGGCTCAAATGATCAACAAGTGTAAGATCAAGATATATTAATAATAAAGAGGGTGTCTAATAGGACAGATACTCAAGTAAGGGCTCAAATGATCAACAAGTGTAAGATCAAGATGGTTCAAAGAGAACTATATAACGTGAAAGACCCTCCATGGGAGGGGGGGATAGAAAAATTGTAAACAAATCTGTAATAGAGCTTTAAGCAGAAAATATTTAAGAATCAGCGTCCTCGGACCAATCTGAGAAGATTATTCCTTAACAAACTTCTATTATCTTTCTCTTTTTAGCATCAAAACCTGTTTTTCTGTTACCTAGTTCACGCAAGCCTAGTTTCCCAACTCATTCTCCACAAATTTATTACTTTGGGCTGTTTTGGGCTTAAGTCCATATATTCGTTGGGCTAGAAGTCTAAAGCTGATCCTTACAACTTTTGTTCAAAATCAACACCACAGGGATATTAATATCCCAAGTTCTCATAAATAATCTTTTTAAAAAGAAAAATTGATTAGCATTTGATCGAAAGTCTTTGTTTTTCTCTACTCTTTTTTAATTTTATAATTAGTATTATACCCCCATTAATTAATTTAAAATTATATATAAATAAATCAAAAATATATTAATAATTAGTGAGCCACATAACAAAATTAAAACTCACTATTTTTATGATATGTAATACATATATTGAATCACTTTGCATAAGCACAATGTATAGTGTGTAAACTTTATTATATTTAAATATAAAATATTAAAAATAAGTAAAATAAATATTCAAATTCTTGAAATTTGTAATAGTAGAGTAAACTATTTTGTAATAGAGTTTAATATAGGGTACTTAAACTATAATTGATGGAAGTATAGAAAGGCTTAATTTGTCTTCAATTAATTAAGGTTACAAAAGAAAAGGAAAAAAAAAAGAGAGTTAATGAATGTCCTTAAAAAAATTACATTGATTTAAAAAATATTTTTTTAAAAAAATTTATAGTAAAAAAAAATAAATAAAAAAAAAAAATAAAAAAAAAAACCTAATTGCTTATCCTTCAAGTCAAGTGAAATAGTTGTTGAAATTAGTGAATTAAGTACTTCTTATAAAACTATCTTGACTTTATTGCTTATCTTTGGTTCAAGCTACCATCATTATTCGAATGAACAAATTCCAAGACTAAATTTCCATTTACATTAAATTTGGTTTCCCTTCTGCTGACTTCCAAGGTACACTAATGGTACTGCCTGCCTGCTGCCTCCATCTCATTGCTACAGCTTCTGGTAACCCTACTACTACCTACACACCACTTTCCTGTATAGTTTAAGGCTCGTTTGGTTTGTATATTTATACAACAGTTTTCAGTTTTTTTGAAAATACGTGTGAGTGAAAAATGTGTGTGAAAATGCGTGTAATATTATTTAAAAACTGAAAACATGTATTTTAAAATGATGTTTGCCAACCACAAATTTGACTCAACTCACAAGTCATTCATTAAAAAAAAAAAACCTATTTGTTATGTTTCTTACTATATACTCCATAAATTAAGCGTCTCTTTTTTCCTTATAAATTAATAAGTAAAAAAAATTATTAAAAAATAGATGCATTGTGTACTATAATTGATAAAGTATAAAAAAAAAAATTTTAAAATAAATAATTTTATCACAAATATATATAGACTATTTGGTAATGAATTATTAGATAGAGAGAATAAAAACTGGGGCACCCAGCACACCTGTAATGAGACAGTTCCCTTGTTGCCTAGGTTTGACTTACCTTAAACTGGAGAGGAGAAAAAAATATATAAAAAAGACCGACCAAATCACAAAGATCTTGAGAATTGGCTTTGGTGAGTTGTGGTTGGCATTTAAATTAATGAGTGGGTACTTTACCATATTCAAATTAAAGTCTCTTGATCGAAGAGGGAGATGTATCATGCTGATCTCATGCATCTTCTTCTTCTTCTTCTTCACTTTTCTCGCTTCAATTAAACAATAATCGACCATGTGGTACGCACAACAAGCGGAGGACTCACCGGAGAGAACCAACCAACTCCCTTCTAATAATACTTCCTCACCTCAGGGCTTTGTCAATTGTCAATAGTAAGAATCATATCATCTGTATCTGACCAAAGCGTGCAGCAATGCCTAAAGAGAACTGTAGGTCATTTAAGATATACTACGAGGTCCAAACCACCTTTTTTTTTTTTTACAATTAAATTTGTGTTCGGAATCTATTCCTTCTCTTTTGTGTGTATATTTGTTTCTATATAAAAATGTGTATGAAAAAGTGGAGAGCTGGATCAATAAAGTTAATGTGAGAGCGAGACACGACTCCTACTAGACGTATCCACTTACATAAAGATCTCAAAAAAGAACAAACTCATACAGACTATCCAAAAACTATCCACTTATGTAAAGATCTAAAAATAAAAACAAATTTAATGGTTAGTTTGATCTACTCCCCCTCCCTTTCTCTCAATCCAATCTGGCTGCAAAGATAAGAATGGGTTCCACAAAATCCTTTCTGTGTTGTGAGCCAAATTCTGATAGATATTTGAGGAGTCTCGTATCCTTAAAGAATTAAATTTAATTGACAAGCTTAAAGTTTAATATATAAAGAATTGTACTTAATTTTTACCCTTTTGTTAATTTATATAATATTTAAAAGCTGAAATATAATATTTATTATTGTTACACTTCTTTTGAGTCACATCAATGTATCATTTCAGCTAATTTCAATTCATTCATCTATTTCAGTCTATTTTAGTCCACTTTGGTCTATTCTAGACCATTCAGTCCACTTTGGTCTATTTCAGTCCAATGCTCTAAATATCATTTCAAACGTCGTTCAAGTTTTCCCATTGGAATGGAACATTCCAATATCAGTCTATTTTAAGGTACCGTTTCAAATTATTAATTCAAAATCAAATAACATACATACTCAATATTATTATTATATAACATAAGTATATAACATGCCATATATGAGTATATTAATGAAGAAAAAAACTATGTCATAAGTAAGGTAAACAAGAAAAATACATTATACCACTGCACACCCTTGGTGCGATAGTTACTCCACAGTATAAGTGCTTGTAGGGTATAGGGAACAAGGATCAGGGTTCAAGTCTCTAAAAGGGAATTTTACGTACATATACACTTAAATTAGGCTAAAGTATAATTTTTATCTTATATAAAAAAGTAAAAAATACATTATTAATGGGAAAAAAAAAAAGGCTATGGACATCTTCACTCCTTGAATCTGCACTTGTTCCTTACTCTTTAGATAGACCAGGTAGAGGGAGAAAATTTGCAACGGAATGAAACTATTTCCTTCTTTTTTTTTTTCTTTTTTTTTTTTTTTAATACAAGATTTTATATAATTTCTTCGGTGATGTACCTTAAGTTCTTTCACTAAATTCAACCATATAGCTTATTGGTCAATACAATCACATAAATGTTTGTGGGGGAAGGTAACTCTTTTTTTTTTTTTTTTTTTTTTTTTTTTTTTTTTTTTTTTTTTTTTTTGAGAAAGAAGGTAACTCTTTTATATTGCATTAATCAATGCAACCATATAATTGAATTTAATTGACAAACCTAAATTATAATACAATCACATAAATGTTTGGAAAAGAAAAAAAAAATTCAATAATTTATTGATTAAACTTTCACTTATTAACAAAAATATTTGTTAATAACCAAGGAGTGGTCCTAGGTTACCACCGCCCATGTTGGGTAAAGTGGTACTTCCCCAAGCCTCAAAGGCTTGTGGGATTTGAGAACCCAAGTTCCAATGGTCCTAGGTGTGAAGGGGTGGGGGTAGTACATTAGGTTCAGTAAATTAGGATTTCCATCTGAGCTAAAAAAGAAGAGTGGTCCTAGGTTTGTAGAGAGCACAAGTGTTGATTCCTAGGTTGTTTTTAATTTTCTTATTAATTCAGTATTGCATTTTTTTTTTTGATAAGTATTAATTCAGTGTTGCATTAATTTTATTTTTTGTCCTGCATCAAATTTTGAGGTTTTATTTAATTTTTTTTATCCTTCCCAATGATCTAATGCTAAATGCTACTTTTCTCAGGAACTTGCAGGGGGTGTTTGGTACATGTGTTTGAAAACATGTGTAGAAATACGTGTGGATGAAAAAGTGTGTGAAAATGTTGTAATGTTGTTTAAAAACTAAAAACATGTATTTAAACATGTCTACCAAACAGCCCTGCTTAGCCAAAAACTCTTTCACGGAAGTTGTTTACCTGCTAGATATTCTGAATGCCTTATAGTAGGATCAAAAACTTACCATTATGATTAACTATCTCTCAACCCCTTCATCTAGTAGAAAACTTGAGTAAAATAGATTATAGAAAGAATCAATAAATTCAATATCCCAATCAGCTTGTACAATACTAATATTATTAATATCCCCCCATCTGGTCACCTTACCATCTGTAGCACCCAACAAATTATAAATAGAATTATTATCCTTATCCTCAGCTATCAAAAACAAACCAGAAACTAACTCTGTTAAGGCACTCCCTCCAAACCACTCATCATGTCAACCTTCTATGTTAGTGTCTTAAATCACAATTCTAAGTTTCTAACCAAACATATTACAGGATTGTTTATGAGGAAACAGAACTATATAGTAGCATCTTTATAACAGCCCCTGAAACTTAAACTATTTGCAGGGATTTCGCAGAGCTTGAATATTTGACATGTATCTACAACTCAAAAATTCAATTAATACAGCAATACAAGAAGGCAGTTGGGTTCAGTGCAGGCTTCAACCTAACCAGCTCCAAAAAGTACCTTATTTTACAATACTTCAAAAGGAAAATTCCATGCATTAAAAACAAGGGCCAAAGTTTAAGTAGCCATGATATAGAACCAGTTATTCTGTAATGATGCATATCTTACAACAAAATGCCGATATCATGCATTCAAGATTTAGGATAAAAACAAGGTTGCGTAAATTCAAGGCAGGATCACCCCCATGGTGATGAAGTCCTAGGCTTTCTACAAAGAGGTTATGTCTTCATCAGTGTTCTTATATATCCATTCCTCCAGATCTCTCCCTAGGGTAACTTAACATTTTAACTAGTTCAACAGTCACCTATTTCACATTATAACGAAAAACAATTTCTAAGATTTCTAGAGAATGTGTTGAGTCTGTTGACTATCTATTCACCTGCTGTTAAGGTAATTTTATTAATTCAACAATTAAAATACTTCACAGAACTCCGATCATCAGTTTCATTGTATTACCAAAATAACTGCTTATAGTCTTGTGGCCAATGAGCTTTGGCTCAAATGGCATTTCCTCCTCTTGCAATAATGGGTGAAGGGTGAGGTAGTAGTTTCAAAACCCATGAGGTGCATGGGTAACTTATCAACTGGGGGGAACAAAAAAAAAAAAACCAACTTGTAGTCTTTTTATGTGTGTGTGAAAAGAAATAATAACCCACAGGCTACAAAGAATGCTTAAAGAGGAATGGTTTCAGAAACAAGCTCACTTGGACAGATATATTGGCAAAATAACATGATTTGTATCGTGCTTCAGTACTACTGGTACTACATAATTTCCCCCCTCCTTCAGCATCCTACTCCGCCTTCAAATTGACATTAGTACCACTTGACGTAGCCAACAAAGAATTCCAAGAAAAAACATTACAAAATCCTAATAGATTCAAGAATTGTGTTCTAGTTTCAATATTGGACTTTCTTGGCACCATATAATGATATAAATAGGGGTAATTTGGTAATTTCAGATTTTCTGCAAAGTGCTATAGTAGGCTGTATAAACCCACAAGTTTTATTTTACATTTTGAGTCCTTTTTCTATTTTGTTGAGAAGTTCTTAATTACTTTTTTAATAATTATTATGAGTCCTAGTCTTTCTAGGAAATGGTAATTTAGGAGGTTTAGTCCTTCTATGAATAGTATTGCAATAGCCTAAGTATTCAATAAATGATAGAAATATAAACATTGAATTCAATAAAAATTCAGCCCTTCATTTTAATCTTAAAGGGTGTGTTTGCATTCTTTTTCCTAAGCGTGATTGGTTTGCCTAGTATTTATCTTACCTTGTGTCTCTTTCTATTCACTATTTTGACACCAAGTAGCCATCAAATGGGGGTATCGCTACAAACCCCCTGTTTGGCTAGTCTATCCCTGGCTAGTCCATCAAAGCACCAGTGATTATTTGGCAGAAATTGGTCTGATTCCCTCAAAGAATCCCTCTTCAGGCTTACATTTGTTGGTTAGCTATGTAGGACAGATTAATTACCAGGGCTAGACTAGCAAAATGAGGTGGTTATGTATTGGAAAGGCAAGAGCTTGCTTGTTATGTCGTGTAGGTTGGGGCTTAGTGCTGTGATTTTTCATGTATAGAGGCAAAGAAATGCGATCCTGCTTGGGAATAAAGTCAGCTCAGAGGAGCAGCTCATTACTGACATTAGAAAGAATGTGAAAGCCACTCTTTATTTGCTTGGTGTTCTGTTTTCACTTCTTTTTCTTGCTCTAAATTTTTTGTTATGCTTGATCAGTGTAATTTCCGATCTTGATGTAATCCTTTCCATGTACACTCCCAGTGTACTTGGAGCTTTTGATTTAAGAAATATCGTTATTTATCCAAAAAAAAAGGAAGAACGTGAAAGCCAGGATTGAATTCAAGGGCCCTTCCCTAATTCTAGAAATCTGCAGATTTGCAATGGATGGGGAGTCTCTGTGACTTGCCTCAAATCTTGTAGACCAATTGCATAGTAGTGTAGTGTAAGGTGTTTGTTGCCTGCTTTGTACTAGGCTGTGTGGCTTGATGCTGGTTTCCTAGCTACTTGCTTCATATTTGCTGGTCTGTGTTGCTGGTTTATCACAGTTTTGGCTTCTAGTTCTGTGGTTTGTATTCCAACTTGGTTGTATTTTGTTTGCTGGTTCCTTCCAGCTTGTTTCAATAAAAAATTCTTGATTATTGAGGGGGGAAAAAAAAAATTCAATCTTTTGGTACTTAACCCTACCTAAACACTTAACATTAAACCCTATTCAAGAACCCTTCAAGATCTCATCAATGATCCTAATTTAGTGCTAAATTTCTGAAGAACCTACATCTAACCCTTCTGCCCTGCATCACTACTAGTACTAGTACTACTAGGATCACCACCGCCTCTTTCCTCTCATGTCATTCACATGTACCAATACTTCCACCACCAAACAATCACACTCAAACCACCACCGCTCTTGCCACCCATCCATTACAATATTCACTTGAAATGAATGCTGACTTCGTTGTAACATTAATTAATAAATAAAATACTTCACTTTTGTTCCATATTTTGAATGGCTTGAACTTAGAACGTATCAACTAGCCTGAGGATGATCATAGGAAGCTTGACTAAGTATATGAACTGCGATTTATATAAAACTAGAAATAGGGATCAGAGGAAAGTGAAAATTGATGGTATAATATGTATTAAAGAGTCATCTCTTTTGGGTATCTGAACTAGATCATTCGTAAGGATGGAGACATTGAGGAGTATGGAATGCATATTACTGGAGCAGGCTAGACTTAAGTGGAGAAGCACATGTATTAGGTGACCATGGGCTTCGGCATCTATATTGTTCAGATGTTTTTAAAGAAGGAAGGTTAAGCATGAAGAAATTCAGAGGATTGTTATAGGATGCTACTGTCTACTGCTACTAATTTGGTTGCTGGAAGAAAACCAGCTCTAGTACAAAGAAACCATGCCATTAAACCATAAAGAAATGAAAAGCACAAATTAAAACACCCATTATCAACATAATTCCATTCCATCAACCACATAAAAGTATAAGAAAAATAAACCACAAGTAACACAGAGAACTTGCATTGATGACACTGAATGTTCTTCACAAGTAGTCTCTCACATTTGGGTTGTCTAAAACAAAGCCAAGGAAGCATATATTAAAAAGAAAAACTTACAAAATGAACAACAAAAGTCAATGCTGAAATGGTATCTCAGGAGTTTGGTTGCCAAAGATTGCTTCCCAAACAAGAGGATGTGCAGATTTTTTGTCCATATACTCCTTAATAGCTTTCTTATTAACAAAAAAACCCTTGTTCGTTAAAGTTGTAATGGCTTTCCTGGCTTCTTCAACTCCCATTTTCAAACACAATCTAGTTACCAAACCAACAAAAGTTTGCACATTTGGTGAATGGCCAGCTTCCAACATTTCAACACAAAAGTCAATAGCAATGTCCAACTGGTCACACTGAAAAAGACCTTGAATCAAGACAGAGTAAGAGAAGGCATTGGGAGAAATACCATTGTTTTGCATTTTCCTGAAAACTCTTTGGGCATCATCGAATTTGTGTGCCTTACAGAAGCCATCAACAACAGCAGTGTATATAACGACTTCAGGAATAGTACCCTTTTCGCGCATCAAACCAAAGAGCTTCATGGCGTCTTGAACAAGGCCGTCTTTGCAAAGACCATCGAGCATAGCCACAGCATTTGGGATCAGACCCGTTTCTTTTAGCTTCTTGAAGATCTCCTCAGCGTCTTGTGGAGGAGGCGTTTCTGCGTTGTTCGCTTCTTCTACTTGGCCATGTTGTTGTTGGGGTTTGGGAGAAGAAGACGAAGGGGCTTCAGGACCAAGTTTGAATTTTTCAAGAAAATCGAAGTTGCTGTTGTTTTCAGATGGATTTGGATTAACATCATTACCCCATGTTCTTGTTTTGTTGTTTTGAAATGGGGATTGGGATTGGGATTGGAATTTGGGGTTGCGTTGGGGTCTCAAAGGCCTGTTTGGAATGGGCTCTGGAGGACGCTGTTGTTGTTGTTGGCTAGAATAGTCATCATCTTCCTCCTCCTCCGATCTCAAGGGTCGTCGTCGTCGTCGTTGTTGTCCTCTGATAGCTGATTCATCTTCTAGAGAGCTAGAACTGAAACGGCGTAGTTTCAGCCAAAGTGCCTCCGTTTGGGACTCTGAAATCAGCTTCAAAATCCGACCTTGCTGCACTGATGCCATTTTTATTTTGTTGTTTATGAAATGAATGAGGTATCGAGGAGGTTAGGGTTTAAAGCTTAGTTTTTTTTATCATTTTGGTTTGGGGTTTTAGAGTGTTTCCACTGAGACTGAGAGAGAGAGGCCAAAGTAGTAGTAGTAGTGGAATAAAAGGAAGGAGGATACACCAGTCATTTTATTCGAAGAAGGAGGGCAATTACGGTAAAATAAAAAAAATTTGAAAGATAGTACAGATAGAGAACAACAGATAAGGCAAGGCAAGTAGGGGAAGTGGGAAGTGGGAATTGGGAGGAAAGGCAGCAAAGCAATTCATTCTCACTGCCTCCGCCGGTTATGGACTTATGATACAAAAAGCTCTCATTTATTATTAAGGTAAGGTAAGCGCCTCTCTTCTTCATAATCATATATGCTCTACTCTTCTACTACTACTACTACTTTGTCTGTGTCTGTGTCTGTATCTGTATCTCGTAGCCTAGGAATATGTATCCTCTTCCTCTTCCAATGCTATATGCTAGTTTCAGTTATTTGTTTTCTTAAGGAATCAAAAGCTTAACATTCTATGTTTCTCGTCTCCATTGATAACATGCTAGAAACTGACTGCCATGATCTCGCTTCTACTATTACTACTACAACATCAACCAATCCTTGGTCATAAAATTTTGGGGTCAGCCATAGACTAGTTAGAGATTCTTTTCTACTACTGAAAAACAAAATTGCATTCTTTGCTTCTCCTTTCATACTCTTCATATCCATTCACTTGCTCTCAACCCTTCTTACAATTCGCCATTTGTTTGGTTCTATTCAATTATACATAGAAATGTTTACTTTGACAATGCTTCTGCTTCCGATCAACTCTAGGCCTTTCTTTCCTTCTTTCTTTTTATTGTTTTTATTTTTGGGATTTTAAAGGAGTGTGAGTGTGACTTTAACTACCCATTTTGGCATTTGGTAAAAGAATTGCTTCTAATCATCTCTTTTAGGCCTTTTGGCTCCTCTCAAAAAAATAATAATAATATGTCAATCTCCTTTGGCATGTTTTTCTCTTTACAACTAAAACTTGTAATGTAGTGTACACCACGTTGATTAGTTATTTTGACTTGTAGAGGTTGTTTGTTTAGCATCTATTGATCTACATATATGTCACATCTTGTTAGGGGGTTATGGAAATCTGCAGCAGTCAACATGGTAGCAGCATTATGTGGTTCTTTAGGGATAGAGGTTTTGATGATAAAAGCATCGATGAAATGTTTAAAAAGTGCAAGCGCCTTGAGGGTGCTCAAAGAGAGAGAGCTTCCGAAAACTGGGCTTACCTCAAAAGCATCGGCATTCAAGAGAGAAAGCTCCCTTCCATTGTTTCAAAGTGCCCCAAGATACTTACACTAGGTCTCCATGAGAAGCTTGTTCCCATGGTTGAGTGCCTCTCCACGCTGGGTACAAAACCCCATGAAGTTGCTTCTGCCATAGTCAAATTCCCTCACATACTCTCCCACAGTGTGGAAGAGAAGCTCTGTCCGCTTCTGGCCTTCTTTCAGGCACTGGGCGTCCCTGAAAAGCAACTTGGAAAGATGATATTGCTCAACCCCAGGCTCATCAGCTACAGCATTGAATCCAAGCTAACAGAGATAGCAGACTTTCTTGCTAGTCTTGGCCTTGCCAGAGATGGGATGGTTGGCAAAGTTATGGCCAAAAACCCATTTATAATGGGTTATAGTGTTGAAAAAAGGCTACGCCCTACTTCAGAGTTTCTGAGATCAGTAGGTCTGACAGAGCATGATCTTCAAACAGTGGCAATGAACTTCCCTGAAGTTCTCTGTAGAGATGTGAACAAGGTCCTGAAACCCAATTTGGATTTTCTTAAGAGGTGTGGGTTTGGAGATGGACAGATAGCAGCCTTGGTAACTGGTTTCCCCCCTATTTTGATCAAGAGCGTCCGGAATTCTTTAGAACCTCGGATCAAGTTTCTGGTGGAGGTAATGGGGAGACAAATTGATGAAGTCATTGATTATCCTGACTTCTTTCGGCATGGTTTGAAGAAGAGATTGGAGTCAAGGCACAAACTTTTGAAACAGAAGAATATAGCTTGTAGCTTGAGTGAAATGCTGGAGTGTAATCAAAAGAAGTTCTTAATGAAGTTTGGTTTGTTTGAAGGATATGCCTGAGGTACTGTGGTCATATCTTCTTTTTCTTCAACTTTCTAGAATTTAGCTTATTTTAATTTTGTATATTAGATTTATGTTCATGAATGTGGAATGCAACTAACTTGTCTCTGGTCCTGGGTGCATCAATGAATAGTTTTTTACTTCAGCACCTGATTAAACAATTACTGGATTTTAAATACAGCTCAATGCATAACTCCTAACAATTCTGAAAGTCACCTGGTGATTTATAGTTTCACAGGATCCATAAGTAAACTGATTTTACTGTTACAACACTGGTTCTAAGGTTGTATGAATATGTAAGAATCTCTTGCTACACTTTATGGAATAGACTTGTTGTTAGCTTATAACAGGTATCCCATGGTGGTTCAAGCCTTGAGTATGAATATCAATAAAATCTTTCAACTTTGTGTAGTGCTTGGTTTTGAAGAGAACAAACTAATTGTGCTATATATGCTCCTAGACAGAGTACAAGATGTACTTCTCAAAAAAAAAAAAAAAAGACAAGTACAAGATGAACAATCTAGATTCAAGAAATCAAGGGCATATGTATGTCTGCAGTTACATGTCTGGATGACAGAGGACAAACTAGGGGATGTGTCTACATGGTTATGGTGGGTTCAGGGATTAGAGAATTTGTGGATTTTAGGTTTAGATTTGTTGAAAAAAGGGTTGAGGTTGTGACTTGTGATAGAAAATTAAAGGTAATTTGATGAGTTATTTGATGGCTATTTGGTAGAAGAAAGTATGTCAAGTTTTAGGATTTTGATAGGTGAAATAAATGGCTTGATTTGTGGTTGTTAGGAATAAGAGAAAGGAAGGTTTTTATGGTGTTCAGGGGTTTTACAAACAGTACCACCCCTTGATCACATGAAGCTCATGGAGCTCTTCAGGAAGATAATACGAGTGAATGCATTACTATGAATTAGCTAATGAACTAGTTCCTGATCACATGGAGATCAGACCATGATATCATAGATTCATTGAGGATGCATGTCAAGAGACTTCTTCATGGTCAATCGTGTCCTGCATAATCTCTATTATTAGTACTTCCATTCGATATATCAAAATGCAAATGTTGTACATATGAATATGATGTAATCTATCTGCCAAATAAATTTCTTTTGTATTCCTACTTCATATTAAGGGCTAACAATTAAACTTATGTATAAAACTGAAAGAATGATAGAACAAGAATAAGGGTCTGATTGGTTGGTTAGTTTGAGTTATGTTATTTGAGTGTTTTTGATATACGGTGGGTAAAAAAGTATATTGAAATATGTGAAAAGTTGTTTAAAATATGAAAATGTTGGTTAGAACTAACCAACCAAACATGCCCAAATCTCTTGCACTTGATTGCGGGGAAATTATGACCCCCAAAACAAAAACCAAAAAAAGAAAAGAAGAAGATTACATGGGAAATGAATCATATTTACTTATCACCAAAAAAAAAAAAAAAAAAAAAAAAAAAAAAAAAAAAAAAAAAGAAGAAGGAAATGAAGACCCAAGCCCATATTGGAAGCTTGAATCTAACAATAACATGCAGGTAACAAGATCGCATGATAATGCAAAATGGGCTAAGTTTTTTGCAATAATGTCATAGTCCATGTTACATGAAAAAGGGGCTAAGCGTTTTCTTCCCTGAGCTCCACTCTAATGTCACCAATGCAAGGATGGATGAAGCTCTCTGCATTGACGTCATAGTCCATGTTACATACGTACCTTAGGAAGAAAATGTTGCACTAGCAAGTGTACTGTCACTGCTAGTGAAGGCAGTAACCATCGAAGGCCATGTGAAAGCGGGTTTGAATGGAGGCACATTAGGGACCGGCATAGTTCCAGATATAATCTGGAAAATATCTTGCGTTTGAGGCCTATCACTGGCAATGGGATGTGAACATGCAAGCCCCAAAAGTAAAAGTTTCTTTGCTTCATCATCCACATAATCATTGCCAAGCCTCTCATCGACAGCTTCTTCGATGTTGCCTTCGCGATGTAACATCCAAACCCAATCAACCAATGAATAGAGACGCTGATGGTGATTGATACTAATCCCAAGACTTCTGCTGCATATAACCTCAAGGACCACTGCTCCAAAACCATACACATCAGATTCAGGGGTAGCCCTCCCCGTGTGGAAGCACTCAGGAGCAACATAGCCCATGGTGCTTGGAACTCCAGCTAATCCTAGTTCAGCATAGGAATTCCTTTCATTATCCAAGGCTCGGGCAAGGCCAAAGTCACCTAGGCGAGCATTATAGTCGGAGTCCAGTAGGATGTTGTTGGCTTTGAGGTCACGATGCACTACCTTTTGATCATACTCATTGTGAAGATAGGGCAATGCAGATGCTACATCGGCTAGTATCCTATACCGACGCCTCCAATTCAAAGTGTTCTGGTTGGAAGCCTCGTATAGGTGCTTATCAAGACTACCATTTGGCATAAAGTTGTACAATAGTAGTAGCTTCCCTTTCTCGTAGCCCCAACCTGAACATAGACCGTATATATTAGAGAGGAGATCAGGGATTAAAATTGACATTTAATCTAATACAAAGTAGAGCACATCAATTGAGAATTTGAGATACTTAGGACCTGTTTGGTAGAAAAGTTTAAGTAATGTTATTTGTAGTTTTTTGAAATACGTGTGGGTGGAAAGGTATGTGAAAATATATGTAATGTTGTTTAAAAACTGAAAAAGAGTCGTTTAACAACTCTACCAAATGGAGCCTTAATATATTTGAAAAAGAAATAATGATAACAATATGGCAGCTTAGTGAACCAGATGCTGATATAATGTTATTTGTCTTCAATCACTTTAGTATCATAACAGTTGTCCTATATGGACTATTGATGCAATTGATTTGAGTAGTATATGTCATATGATTTGACTTCTACATCTTGGTACAACTAATAATTTGGTACATAAATTTTTTTGCCCTTGTCAGAATATGTAAACATACAACACTAGTTAAACATTCTTCTCATTAATCAATTTTATGCATTGAAAAATTAGTTGGGTTACTATCACAAAAAAGTTCGGCTTCCGGGACTATAATTTGAATTTGATAGCATCCTCTTGTTAAGGACTTAAGACCATGCATTTTGGTTTTACATTCTCATCTAATAGCTAGGAGAGGTTCTGTAAATAGGAAAAAAAAATTATGCAAACAAATTAGATAAAAAAACAAATAATTTAAAGAATATTAGCACTTCCTTCTACCGAGAGAAACAAATAATTTAAAGAATAGTAGCACTTTCTTCTACCAAGAGAGAGAGAGAGAGAGAGAGAGAGAGTTCTGCCTTTTCTCTATTTTCTAAATATTAAGAAGAAGCTAAAAGTTCAAGGGGTTGATCCACAAGAGGTTGTAATGCCAAAGCACACCTTCCAAGTCTTCTGCGAAAGTGCCTTAATTTGACAAATGAATAATGCAGTTTCGAACAACTTTGAATGTTTCCTTTAAATAAGATTGTTTGGTGCTTTGCAGGAAAAGCTTGTGATGATCTTTGAATAATTTCATGAAATTGGAATTGCAAGTTGCCTAGAATATTAGAATGACAAATAAATAAATAAAGAGGAATAAAGAGGGGATTACCAACTAAGCGGACGAGATGTTTATGACGAAGACGGTGAATAATGATGAGCTCTGCCAAGAAGTCATCTTTGCTTCGAGTGCTGTCTCTGGAGAATTTCTTGACAGCTATTTCAGTACCGGTTTTATGATCCTTGTCCTGCAGAATTCCTTTGTAAACAACACCAAAACCACCTTGACCCAGCCTCATACTCTCATGGAAGTTGTTGGTGGCCTTCTTTAAATCCTTGTACTTGAATTCCCTTGGCATCCCAGGCAACCATCTCAACTGTGTGCCAAGCGCCTTACACTCCTCATCACCCCCTCCTCCTCTTCTTTTTCTCTTGTTCAAATACAAAACCCCACATAGGATTAACAATGTCACCAGTGGAACTCCAACCCCAGCACCTATCTTTAACCAAAGCAAATCACTTTTCTTTTGTAGATCATCAATCTCTAAGCTCCATTTCAATACACAATTCAACTCAATCTGTGGATTACCTGTAGAAGCAGCAAAACCAAAGTAGGATTTTTGATTCACATATTCTTTCAGGTTTATGGTCTTGCTAAGAAGAGGCTTTTCCGGCTTGGGTTGGCCGTCTTTCACCATGTAAACCTCCATCACCTTCGACGTGCCATTATAGTGCACCCAGACTCTATAGTTGGTGGGTACTTCCGGAGATAATTCAATTTTATAATCATCAAGAGAGACAGTGGTAGTTGAATTAACAGAGTTGATGTTGAGGCCAATGTGGTTGTCATTAGGATCATAGTCTTGCTTTTCGGTATCAAACTCTATGGCCACGATCCGGTTGGTTTGTTTACCATCATTGATAGCATTGGTGAGGCCAAGCCATTGCCCATAACTAGCATCAGGATTGAGAGATCGGGAGCAATGAGAAAAGCAAGTCCCTCACCAGCATTCCATGCTGGCGCCGTGTTTCTAAATATGTTAATGACAAAATTGGAATGGAACGCGGCCTGAATTTCATCAGACAACCACATGTTGAAAGGATGTTTATACATAATGCGACCAAACTGGTTGTGGAGGCTGGGGTCGTTGTTGGTTGTGTCTGGGGTTATCTGAAGGGCTCCATTATCAATACTCGTACCACTGCCTATAAACTCAAGACTATCCCCATCCTGTGTCAGATTAAAACCATCAAACGAGAAGTTGGGTGGTGTTGCAGCTTGGATATCAGGCAGATGCAAAAGGATGCAACAAAAGATAATGAAAACGGTGGTTGAACTTTTACCATTTGATATTGATATGATAGTAACCATTTTTGTTGTAGCTACTAGTAGCTAGTGATCTTTTGGACTAAAGACTAAAGAGGAGAAGCAGAAAAGGTGTTAAAAAAACTGCAGAAAGGGATTATATGAACACCTTCCAACCTTCTCTCATATTCATATTCATAGAATTAATAGTAAGATCTATTTTTTCTGTCTTTTGTACCAAAAATTAAATACTAAGATTCATGCCCAGCCCAGCCCATACACCGTGTTAATCAATTTGACATTGTCTTTCATCTTTATTCCAGAAAGTGAAAGTGGCGGGCTGGCTGATTGTTGAAAAGTTGGGGTTCTGAAGTCAGATTAAATAGATACTTCTAGGCGTGGCAAACGGGTCGGGTCCGGTCGGGTAAAGTTTAGGTAAACGTGACATCTTAAATGAGCCAGGCTAGGTCAATCAACAATTTTTTTTTTTTTTTTTTTTTTTTTTGGAAAACCTTAGTTGCCACTTGTTAAGTCATGAAGCAAATAATAAATTATTTAGCGTGAAATACATTAATTTAGATTCACCCATGTTAAGAAATTGCCCATATCGTTTCTCATAAAAAAAAATGATTATATCAACAAATTGATATTTGTTCATTAATAATAAAATTATACAAATCTTAGCATTGCTAAACAAAACTAAACAACACAATCATAAAGGAGTTTAATCTATCCTTTGAAATCTAATTAAAACAAATACACAAGTTTCATTTCCATACAATATTGACGTTTCAAAAAGGAAAACAAAATCACAAATTTCCTATTGGATAGCTAATTAGACAAAGAATTATAATGGATAAAAAATTACAATCTTGAAAGTTTATTTCATAATCTAATATCTTCAAAATAATCTAATATTTGTGTTTAATTTTAAATACACAGTAGTTGACACTCTATTTCAATTTGGGAATATAATGCAAAATTTGATTAACTTATTTATGCATGTTCTCTGATATGATCAATATCATATCATTTTTAAACAATATACACTCCAAGGAACATCATCTTCTATTTTGCAAAACTCATTTATTTTGGCTCTATGCCATTGAAAAATAGGGCTAAATATCCATAATGTCAATTTCATATATTTTGGCTTCACTCTTTTCAAACTTGTGAATGTTTCTCATATAAATTTTATTCTAAAAACTCATTTATTTTGGCTATGGACAATTAAAAAATAGGCCTAAGCATCTGTAGTTTATGTCAATTTTATTGATATACTTCGGGATCACACTTGTAAATGCTTTTCATACAAGTCTACAATTTCAAATTTATTATCTTGGATGCATTTTGTCATTCAATACCTAAAAATCTTTGCTTCTTACTTTATTCAAGTGAGAAAAACATGGAATTAAATAAAGGCTTTAATTGCTTTCATGAAGTCATTGTGTGTGTATATATATATATATATATATATATATGGCGGTTATCCAAAAGCATTAAAAAAGTATATTACTGTTTTTTTTAATTAATAAAATAAAAAATAAATGGCACTGACAATATAATTGTCAATTGAGTTTGAATTGTACAGTATAAAAACCGAAACAAACAAGTTAACAACTTGAGATTTATTTTAATAAAACAATTTTAAAAAACAGGTTATGTCACAGGTTGCCCAGTAAAATCCGAAACAAACAAGTTAACAATTTTGAATTTTGTTTTAAAAAATAAGTTGTCATAGGTTGAGCCATTTTTACTCCGATTAAAAGAATGGATTCAGCAGTAATACCCAAAATTGGAGAAATATTATTTTGGTATTATATTATTATAATAAAAATAAATATTACTATAAAAGAATTTCTTTATATGTATACAAAACAACTAGAGACCTTTTCAACAAAAAAACAAGACCACGACGCAACTTGGAAGGCCTCAACCCTCAAGTAATTACTTTATGTGACCAAGTAAGGCAATGACCAAATGATGAATGAGGCAAAGAAAAACTAATGCGGATGGCTCCTTACCTACCATACTCAGCCAGTGTTTGGGTACAGGTGAAGAAAATTAATAAATGGCATTCATGAAGCAAAGTCTTATTAATGATTTATAGTTGCTCTCTAGCTTTATCCTGACTTCTTTCTGCATGGTTTGAAGAAGATATTGGACTCTTTCGAAACTGAAGAATATTAGCTTGTAGCTTGTAGCTTGCAGTGGAATGCTGGATTGTAATCAAAACAAGTTCTTGATGAAGTCTGCTTTTTGTCAAGTATATGCCTGAGGTACTGTAGTCACTTCTTTTTCTTCATTTTTCTAGAATTTAGCTTATGTTAGATTTTTATGTTCTTGAATGTGGAATGCAATTAACTTGTCTATGGTTCTGGCTGCATTAATGAATAGTTTTTTTTTACTTTAGCATCTGATTAAACAATTACTAAATATTAAATATAGCTCAATGCAATAAGTCCTAAAAATTCTGAAAGTCACCTGGTGAGATATAGTTTCACTGGAGCCATAGGTAAGCTGATTCTATTGTTACAACACTGGTTCTGAGGTTGTATGAATTTGTAAGAATCACTTGTGTTCAATAAACCAAAATGCGAATTCTGGTACATATGAATATGATGTATTCTATGTGCCAAATAAATTTCTTTTGCATTCCAACTTCATAATAAAAGTCCAACAATTAAAATTATGTTTAAAACTGAAAGAAATATAATGGATTTCATGGACTTGAACACGGGGGAAATTCTGACCCCAAAATAATTACAAAAGGAAAGAAGAAAGAAGAAGATTACATGGAAAATGAATCATATTTACTTATCACCCCAAAAAAAAAAGGCGGAAATGAAGACCCACTTGGCCCATATTGGAAGCTTGAATCTAACAAGGACATGCTGGTAATAAGGCTAACACACTCCAGGGATGAGAGGAAGCCTTCAGCTATAATGTCAAAATCCATGTTACAAACCAACCTTAGGAAGAAAATGTTGTATTAGTAAGTGTACTGTCAGTGCTACTGCACGCAGTAACCATCGAAGGCCATGTGAATGCGGGTTTGAATGGGGGCACATTAGGGGCCAGCATAATTCCAGATATAATCTGGCAAATATCCTGCGTTTGTGGCCTCTCACTGGCAATGGGATGTGAACATGCGAGCCCCAAAAGTAAAAGCGTCTTTGCTTCATCAACCACGTAATCAGTGCCAAGCCTCTCATCTACAGCTTCTTCAATGCTGCCTTCACGATGTAATATCCAAACCCAATCAACCAGTGAATAGAGACGTTGATGGTGATTGATACTAATCCCGGGACTTCTGCTGCATACGACCTCAAGCACCACTGCTCCAAAACCATACACATCAGATTCTGGGGTGGCCCTCCCTGTGTGAAAGCACTCAGGAGCAACATAACCCATGGTGCCTGGAACTCCAGCTAATCCTAATTCAGCATAGGAGTTCCTTTCATTGTCCAAGGCTCGGGCAAGGCCAAAGTCACCCAGGCGAGCATTATAATCGGAGTCCAGCAAGATGTTGCTGGCTTTGAGGTCGCGGTGCACTACCTTCTGATCATACTCATTGTGCAGATAATGCAATGCTGATGCTACACCAGCTAGTATCCTATACCGACGCCTCCAATTCAAAGTGTTCTCGTTGGAAGCCTCATACAGGTGCTTATCAAGACTTCCATTTGGCATAAAGTCATACAAAAGTAGTAGCTTCCCTTTCTCGTAGCACCACCCTGAACCAAGACCGAATATATTAGAGAGGAGATCAGAGGATAAATGAGGCATTTAATCAAGCCAATACAAAAGCAGGGCACATCAATTGAGCAACTCATATATTTTAAAAAAGAAATAATTGTAGCAATATGGCAGCTTAGTGAACCAGGTGCTGATATAATGTTATATGTCTTCAATCACATAAGTATCTTAACGGTTGTCATATATTCACTATTGATGCAATTGATTTGAGTAGTATATGTCATATTGTTTGACTTCAACTGTTCGCTACAACTGATAATTTGGTACATAAAGATACAGCACTAGTGAAACATTCTTCTCTGTAATCAATATTATGCCTTGAATACAATTAGTTGGGTTACTATCAGAAAAAAGTTCGGTTGCCATGATTATAGTTTAAATTTGAATTTGCTAGCATCCATTTGTTAAGCACGTAAGAGCATTCATTTTGGTTTTACAGTCTCATCTTATAGCTAGGACAGGTTCTGCAAATGAGAAGAAATGAATTATGCAAACAAGTAGGGCAAGAAACAAATAATTTAAAGAATAGTAGCACTTTCTTCTACCGAGAGAGAGAGAGAGATCTGCATTCTTTCTAACAAGAAAACCCTAAAAGTACATTCGCAGGAGGTTGTAAAGTCAAAGCACACCTTCTAATTCTTCTGCGAAAGTTCCTTAATTTGACAAATGAGAAATGCAGTTTTGAATGTTGAATGTTTCTTTTAAATCCAATTTTTTGTTGCTTTGCAGATAAACTTGTGATGATCTTTGAATAATTTCATGAAATTGGAATTGCAAGTTGTCTAGAATATTAGAATGACATAAAAAAACAAATAAATAAATAAAGAAGAATGAAGAGGGAAATTACCAACTAAGCGAACGAGATGTTTATGGCGGAGACGGTGAATAATGGTGAGCTCTGCCAAGAAATCATCTTTGCTTTGAACGCTGTCTCTGGAGAATTTCTTGACAGCTATTTCAGTACTGGATTTATGATCCTTGTCCTGCAGAATTCCTTTGTAAACAACACCAAAACCACCTTGACCCAGCATCATACTTTCATGGAAGTTGTTGGTGGCCTTCTTTAAATCTTTGTACTTGAATTCCCTTGGCATCCCAGGCAACCATCTCAACTGTGTGCCAAGCACCATAGACTCCTCATCACCCCCTCTTCCTCTTCTTTTTCTCTTGTTCAAATATAAAACCCCACATAGGATCAACAATGTCACCAATGGAACTCCAACCCCAGCACCTATCTTCAACCAAAGCAAATCACTCTTCTTTTGTAGGTTATCAATCTCCAAGGTCCATTTCAATACACAATTCAACTCAACCTGTGGATCACCTGTAGAAGCAGCAAACCCAAAGTAGGATTTTTTATTCACAAATTGTTTCAGGTTTATGGTCTCGTTAAGAAGAGGCTTTTCAGGCTTGGGTTGGCCTTCTTTCACCATGTAAATCTCCATCACCTTCGACGTGCCATTGTATTGCACCCAGACGCTGTATTTGGTGCCTACTTCTGGGGATAATTCGATATCAAGAAGGACAGTCGCATTTGAATTAACAGAGTTGATGTCGAGGCCAATATGATTGCCATTAGGATCGTGGTCTTGCTTTTCGGTATCAAACTCTATGGCCACAATCTGGTTGGTTTGGTTACCATCGTTGGTAGCATTGGTGAGGCCAAGCCATTGCCCATTACTAGCATCAGGGATTGAGAGATCGGGAGCAATGAGAAAAGCAAGTCCCTCACCAGCATTCCACGCCGGCATTCTAAATATGTTGATGACAAAATTGGAATTGAATGAGGCCTGAATTTCATCAGACAACCACATGTTGAAAGGATGTTTATACATAATGCGACCAAACCGATCGAGGAGGTTGGTGACATTCTCGGTTGTGTCTGGGGTTATCTGAAGGGCTTCACTATCAATAGTGGCACCACCGCCTAGAAACTCAAAACTATTCTTATGCTCTGCCTGACTAAAATTATCAAACGAGAAGCTGGGTGGTGTTGCAGCTTGGATATCAGCCAGATGCAAAAGGATGCAACAAAGGATAATGAAAACGGTGATTGAACTTCTACCATTTGATATGATAGTAACCATTTTCGTTGTAGCTAGTGATCTTTTGGACTAAAGATTAAAGAGGAGAAGCAGAAGCCAGAAAAAGTTGTGTAGTTTTATATGAACACTTTCCAACCTTCTCTCATATTCATTGAATTAATACTAAGATCTATATTTTTCTTTTATACAAAAAATAAATACTAAGATCCAAGCCCATACACCGTGTTAATCAATTTGAATTGTCTTTCATCTTTAATACAGAAAGTGGCGGGCTGGCTGATTGTTGAACAGTAGTTGTTTTGAAGTCAGAATAAGCGTGCGTTTGGATTGGGCGTTTTGCCCGGTCAGCGCAGCATTTTTTGCGTTTTTTTTTTTTTTTTTTTTCGCGCGTTTCAGAGGGGACAATTAACACTGTTAAATACTGTTTACATAGTTTCTAAAAAAAGTACTGTTTACATATTGTCCACTGTTTAATGTTTATACCATTTTCACATGACCCACGTTCATTTTATTCAAAAAAAAAATATTAAAAATAGGTTTTATGGTACTATTTACGCATTTAAAAATTATTTTGCTACAGTATTTTCAGTTTTCAGCAAAATAAATTGTATCCAAACGGATCCTGAATGTACCACCAAACTCAACAAAACATATATTTTTAGGTAAATTTGGGTTCCACAGTATTATTCACACCTTTAAAATTTATTTTGCTACAGTGTTTTCAGTAATAAATTTTCAATTTTCAGCAAATAAGTGATATCTAAACACATCCTAACATAAAAGTTTGGGTAAAATGTGTCATCTTTACACATGCTTTTTTTTTTTTTTTTTTTTTGGAAATCTTGTATTTGGCCCTTGGTAACTCATGTAGCAAATAGAAAATTAGTTAGTGTAAAATACATTAATTTGGATTCACCCATGTCAAGAAAATGCTCATATCAACAAATTGATACTTGTTCATTAATAATAAAATCATACAAATCTTAGCATGGCTAGACAAAACAAAACAACACAAACACAAAAGAGTCTAGTCTACTATTTGAAAATCTAATTAAAATGAATACACAAGTTTCTTTTCCACACAATATAAACACCCCAAAATAGAGAACAAAATTATAAATGATCTATTGGATAGCTAATTAGACAAAGAATTAAAATAGATAAAAAAATTACAATCTTGAAACCATATTTCATAATCTAATATCTTGAAAACATAATCTAATAATTGTGTTTAATTTTAGATACACGATGGTTAGTACTCTGTTTCAATTTGAGAATATACATCGAAATTTGATTATTTTACTTATTTATACATGTCACCTGTTATAAAGATCATGTCATTGTTAAACAACACACTCTTTAGAGAATATCATCTTTTATTTTGAAAACTAGTTTATTTTTACTATGGGCTATTAAAAAATAGGTTTAAGTATCCATAATTTATGTCAATTTTAATATTATACTTTGGTTTCACACTTATGAATGCTTCTCATACGATTTTTTTTTTTTTTTTTTTAATGGAAAGACTGTAAATACTTTTATTGACTATGAAAAGCAACATTAATATCATGGAGAAGAGTTTGTTATAGGAAATAAGGATTCTTTTCAATCCAAACAGAGAGATCAACAATGCCACAAGCATGCTTAGCTAATAAATGGGTTGGTCTATTGCCCTGCCTACAAATATGAGAGAACTCCACACTATGGAACTCATGGGAAATTGACTTCACATTGTATAGCACAGCAGCAACCAAGGTTGGAGGTGGTGAAGCTTCCTTAAAGGCATTCACTATCACCAACAAGTCACCTTCGAGCACCAAGTCGTGAATAAGCATGTCCCTTGCAAACTAAAGACCAAACTCAAAAGCCTTTGCCTCTGCCTCCACAACTCCTAACGGTGCCATAATCTTCTTACTGCATGCCCCAACCACCCTTCCTTCAGCGTCTCTGATCAATACACCCACCCCAGCTGCCTTTTGTGCAGCAAACACTGTGCCATTCACGTTAATCTTATATCTTCCTTGCTGTGGTGGGCGCCATTTTGGTTGCTCCTTCATCGGTGCAACTACTGGCTTCTCGCAACAGAGCTGATACTCCCTCAAGTATTCTAGAGCAGAATTAACCAAACCTCCATTGCTCTTCTTATCTTCTCCGTTTCTGACTTTGTTCCTATTAGTCCACATCGCCCATGCTATCATAATTATCTTCTCTACATAATCATTCTCCCATTTCACCACCATAGTCACGTACCTTATAAGATCCATAAGAGAAGAAAAATGTAGATTCATCTGCCTAAAAAATAGCTTGGACACCGTCCATACCTCCTTTGCACTAGAACAATGCCAAAACAAGTGACCTGAAGACTCTGCTTCCATCTAACATGCCTCACAGCAGCTATCCACCAAAACCTTCCTCCGTTTTAGATTTTCTTTCGTAGGCAGTATGTCTTTGCATGCCCTCCACAGGAAATGTTGCACTTTGTGAGGGATATTCTACTTCATAGGTATTTCCCAAATTTCATTTGATTACTATCATTCAAAGCACTGGCTATTCCACCTTTGGGCACCTCCTCCATTGCAGTCCAATAGGCACTCCTAACATTGAATAAGCCTGACATTGTTAGAGCCCATATTTGCTTATCTTCCTGTGGATTGGAGCTAAAAGAAATTTCGCCTATGATCTCAACCTCATGGGGTAAGAAGACCTGATTCAATACATCATGTTTCCACGTCCCACTGTTGGAATCAATCAACTCCACTACCCGTGCATCCTCATGTAGGGTAGAGAGAGGAGAGGTGACTTTGTATGAAGAAAGATTAGGTAGCCATTTGTCCTTCTAAATCCGTTCCCCACTTGCCATTGAAGACCCTTCCGAACCACATCATGTGCAGCCATGATACTCCTCCATGCATAAGAGGGGTTGTTGCCCAGACCTACTTCTACAAAGTCACATTTAGGGAAATATTTCTCCTTGAACACCTTATACACTAAAGAATCACCACCCCTTTGTAATCTCCATCCTTACTTAGCCAAGAGAGTAAGGTTAAACTGCTTTAATTACTTAAACTCCATGCCACCTTTAGCTTTTGGAGCACATAGCTTATCCCAACTTATACAAGCCATCTTTGTAACGATCCAAGGAAAAGCACTAACTATATCTGCGCTATACCTCAAAAGGATTAGTCACAATTGAGGCTCCTTGTATTTGTTAATAAATCCTAAATCTATCTAGTAAATACCCGATGTGGGACTCATCACACACCAACACACATCGCACAATCTATCAAATTGGGGCATCACAATCTCCCCCACTTAAATCTCTAACATCTTCGTTAGGGCCCACTTTGTGGAGTAATGTCTCTGAGCCCACACAGGGTTACCGGGTCGGCTTTGATACCATATGTAATGACTCAAGGAAAAGTACTAGTCACATCTGCGCTATACCTCAAAAGGACTAGTCATAATTGAGACTCTTTGTAGTTGTTAATAAATCTCAAATCTACCCAATAAATATCCGATGTGGGACTTATCACACACTCACACACATCACACAATCAATCAAATTGGGGCATCACAATCTTCCTTTCATCCTTACATTGACCCCACCAAAAATTCCTTATTAAGCTTATCATTTCAACACACAGAGAGTTAGGGATTTTAAAACAACTCATGGTATACGTTGGAATTGCCTGTATCACTACTTTTATTAAGATTTCCTTACCTACCTTTGACAGTAATTTCTCCTTCCAACTAGCTAGTTTGTTGGACAACTTTTCTTTGATCTCCTTGAAGGTATTCTTTTTATTTCTTCCCACCAATGATGGCAACCCCAGGTACTTCTCATGTTGTTTGATCACTTATGCCCCGAATTTAGACTTGATCTCATCCTAGACTTCCTTAGTGATGTTGCTGCTGAAAAATAGGGAGGTTTTTGTTCTATTAAGCTGTTGCCCTGAAGCTTGCTCATACACCTATAAGATCTTTTGTAGGGTCTCACATTCCGTGGTTCTTTCTTTACAGAAAATAATATTGTCATTTGCAAAAAATAAATGAGATAACCTAGGACCCCCCCTACAAACAGACACCCCCTCCATGGAACCATCAAAAATAGCTTTTTTAATTAATGCAGAAAGTCCTTCAGCACAAAGTAAAAAGAGATAGGGAGATAAAGGATCACCTTGGCGGAGGCCCCTCGAGGGGGTAATTTTTTCTACTCAGTTTGCCATTAATCCTGATAGAATATATGATAGAAGTAATGCACTACATCATGAGCCCTCTCCATCTAGGGGCAAAGCCCAATCTCTCCATAATTTTCTCCAAAAAAACCCACTTAACTTTGTCATATGCCTTTCTCATATCAAGCTTTAAGGCCTTCTCCCTTACACTTCCCACCTTCCTCTGACTTATATGGTGCATGGTTTCAAAAGCAACCAGTACATTGTCAGTAATTAATCTGTCATTCATAAAGGCACTCTGTGTATCACTGATAATGGATGGAAGTACTCTCTTCAACCTATTTGCAAGAGTTTTGGATGCAAATTTATAGATCACATTACACAAGCTAATTGGCCTATAATTTGTCACCATTTTGGGATTTTTAGTTTTTGGAATTAACACAATGTGGGTATCATTAAAATTTGGTGGAGACACTCCAAAATTTAAAAAATCTAACAATGTTTTGACAACCACCTCACTTGTCGTAGGCCAGAATTGCTGAAAAAATAGAGGCGCATCCCATTAGGGCCAGGTGCCTTTAAAGGGTACATTTGTTTTAAAGCTCGATACACCTCACTTGATTGAAACTCCCTTAGCAAGCTTAAGTTCATGCTCTCGGTGACCTTTGGTTGAACTGCCTCCAATAAATCGGTGAACTCGTTTGGATTACTTGAAGCAAATAACTCCGAATAGTAGTCTTTAAAAATCATCTCAACTACACTCTTGTCATCTTGCCATACACCTGCCTCATCATAAATGCCTTCAATCACGTTTTTTTGGTACCTTGCTAAAGCCTTAGCATGAAAGAATCTGGTGTTACGATCTCCCTCCTTAAACCAATTAAGTCTAGAACGCTATTTCCACATTGCATCTTCCTTGTCCAACTAGCAATTTAGCTGCACCCTTGTTTCTCTTAATTCATGAATAATCTCCCTTGTTGTTGGTTGCAATTCAAGCCACTCTAAGTGTTTCTGCAACTGAGAAATCTACTTCCCCACGTGCCCAAAATCTGTCTTGTTCCAAGTAATCAATCTGGAACATCCATAATTTTTAATAGATGACATCCATAAATTTGATTATTTTACTTTTTATTTTGAAAACTCGTTTATTTTGGATATAGACCATTAAAAAGTAAACCTAGGCATCCATAATTTATGTTAATTTTTTTTTTTATACTTCATCTTCACAGTTTCCACACTTATAAATGCTTTTCATACATATGTATATATACATGTCTAAATGCTTTTCACACTTTATCATTTAATATCTTAAAATATTTGCTTCTTGCATTATTCAAGTAATAATAAAAAGATTTCAATCATTCATCTTTTAGTTCACTTGCATTGTAATTTCTTTCTTGAAGTCATTGTAATTGAATAGCGTTAAGAATATATATATATATGGCGTTATCCAAAAGAGAAATGCTATTGTTCACAACATTTTCATAAAAAATCTTATGTGGCAGGTTGTTACGAGTTGTTATTGGTGGGGTAGAAAAATAATTTTAGTGGTAGTTTCAAATTAAAATCAATAACAACTAACATTAAAACAATTTAACATGTGGCACTGACATTATAATTGTCACTTGAGTTTGCATTAGGGAACAACTCTAAACCTTTTCTCAAAAAAAAGAAAAAGAAAAAAGGAAACAACTCTAAACCATTTTTTTTTTTTTAAGTTTTAAAAACATGTTGGATCACCGGTGAAAGAACAAAGTTTCTCTCCAAACTAGTTTGGAGAGAAACCCTACAAATTCATCATATATATTTATATTGAGTGTGAATTTTGAAAATCTAACCTTTAGATTGCAGATTCTTATTACATCCTTAATGCTTACAAAATTTTAAGAAAATCAAAGATCAATTACTATTTCATCAAAAAAATGTTATAATTTCAAGATTTTGTAATCTAAAGTTATATGTAAAAAATAAGTTAATTGATCAAATAGTAAATAATATCCAATTTGAACAAAATTTGATATGCATGTTAATAACATAAGAAACATAAAATTCAACGGTTAGATTTTCAAAATTCACACTCATAAAAGAAATATATGAGAAGTTTGAAGAATTTCTTTTCAAACTAGTTTAGAGAGAAACTTTATTCCCAGTGAAACTGTTTTTATTCCAATTGGAAGAAGGGATTTGGTTGTAGTGCCCAAAATTGGAGAAATGTTATTTTGGTATTATATATGTATAAATAAATTAATAAGAAAAAAAGAAACTTCTGAGCAGCGTACATGTCATGTATACAAAACAGAATTTTATTCTCTCCCAAAATTATGCTCGCCTGCAAAATTACCTCATACAAAACAGGTAGAGACCTTTTCAACCAAATTAAAACAAGCAAGACGACGACGCAACTTGGAAGACCTCAAGCAATTTCTTTATGTGACCAAGTAAGGCAATGACAAAATGAATGAGACAAAGAAAAACTAACGCGTATGGGAATGGCTACTTATCTTCTTGGGCAACTGTATGCGTCCAAGACTCAGCCAGTGTTTGGGCAAATTAAAGCCTTACTAATAATTTATAGTTGCATGCTCTCAAGCTTTATCCTGACATCTTTCGGCATGGTTTGAAGAAGATATTGGAGTTTTGAAACTGATGAAGTATGTAGCTTGTGGCTTGCAGTGGAATGCTGGAGTGTAATCAAAACAAGTTCTTGATGAAGTTTGGTTTGTTTCACTTTCAAGTATATGCCTGAGGTACTGTGGTCACTTCTTCTTTTTCTTCATTTTTCTAGAATTTAACTTATATTAGATTTTTGTGTTCTTGAATGTGGAATGCAATTAACTTGTCTCTGGTTCTGGCTGCATCAATGAATAGTTTTTTTACATCAGCATCTGATTAAACAATTACTAAATATTAAATACAGCTCAATGCAATTAGTCCTAAAAATTCTGAAAGTAACCTGGTGAGATATTAGTTTCACTGGATCCATAAGTAAACTGATTCTATGTTACAACACTGGTTCTGAGGTTGTATATATGAATATGTAAGAATCTCTTGCTACACTTCTATGGAATAATCTTCTTGTTAGCTTACAACTGGTAACCCATGATATCGTAGAGGATATATATAGTATGCATCAAAGAGAAAATCTGGAATGGTGGACAAATTTCTTCATGATCAATCGTGTTTGGCAGTCTCTAATGTTAGTACTTAGTGTTCAATAAACCAAAATGCAAATGCTGGAACATATCAATATTATGTATTCTATGTGCCAAAATAAATTTCTTTTGCATTTCAACTTCAAATTAAAAGTCCTACAATTAAAAGTATGTATAAAACTGAAAGAAAAAGAATGGATTTCATGGACTTCATCACAGGGGAAATTCTGACCCCAAAAAATTTACATAAGGAAAGAAGGTTACAGAAAAAAATGAATCATATTTACTTATCACCCAAAAAAAGGGGGGTGGGGGGGAATGAAGACTCAATTAGCCCATATTGGAAGCTTGAATCTAACAAGAACATGCAGATAATAAGGCTAAGTCTGAATCTGTAGAGAATTGAGGACTTATTAGTGCCTATATCACAAGCTTAGGAATGCAGAAAAAGGAGTATCTTCTTTAAAACAAAAGCCCCCATTTTAATGCAAAAGGAGAGTGCCTACTGACTCCAGGGGTGAGAGGAAGCCTTCTGCTATAATGTCATAATCCATGCTACTGACGAACCTCAGGAAGAAAATGTATTAGAAAAAGAACTGTCAGTGCTGCTGAAGGCAGTAACCATCGAAGGCCATGTGAAAGCAGGCTTGAATGGAGGTACATTAGGGACCGGCATAGTTCCAGCTATGATTTGGCAGATATCTTGCGTTTGAGGCCTCTCACTGGCAATGGGATGTGAACATGCAAGCCCTAGAAGTAAAAGCCTCTTTGCTTCATCAACCACATAATCATTGCCAAGCTTCTCATCTATAGCTTCTTCAATGCTACCTTCGCGATGTAACATCCAAACCCAATCAACCAATGAATAGGGACGCTGATGGTGATTGATACTAATCCCAGGACTTCTGCTGCAGACAACCTCAAGCACCACTGCTCCAAAACCGTACACATCAGATTCAGGGGTGGCCCTCCCTGTGTGGAAGCACTCAGGAGCAACATAACCCATGGTGCCCGGAACTCCAGCTAATCCTAGTTCAGCATAGGAGTTCCTTTCATTATCCAAGGCTCGGGCAAGGCCAAAGTCACCCAGGCGAGCATTATAGTCAGAGTCCAGCAAGATGTTGCTGGCTTTGAGGTCGCGGTGCACTACCTTCTGATCATACTCATTGTGCAGATAATGCAATGCTGATGCTACTCCAGCTAGTATCCTATACCGACGGCTCCAATTCAAAGTGTTCTGGTTGGAAGCCTCATACAAATGCTTATCAAGACTACCATTTGGCATAAAGTCGTACAATAGTAGTAGCTTCCCTTTCTCGTAGCACCACCCTGAACCAAGACCATATATATTAGAGAGGAGATCAGGGTTAAATATGGCATTTAATCAAGCCAAAACAAAAGCAGGCCACATCAATTGAGCTACTTATATATTTTGAAAAAAAAATAATGGTAGCTATATGGCAGCCTAGTGAACCAGATGCTGATATAATGTTATTTGTCTTCAATCACATAAGTATCTTAACAGTTGTCTTATATTGACTATTGATGCAATTGATTTGAGTAGTCTATGTCATATGGTTTGACTTCTACTTCCTGCTACAACTGATAATTTGGTACATAAATGTTTTGCCCTGTCAGAATATGTAGACATACAATACTAGTGATACATTCTTCTCTGTAATCAATTTTATGCCTCAAATTCAATTAGTTGGGTTACTATCATAAACGAAGCTGCTATGATTATAGTTTTAATTTGAATTTGCTAGCATCCTTTTGTTAAGGAGGACGTAAGAGCATGCATTTTGGTTTTACAATCTCATCTTATAGGTAGGACAGGTTCTTCAAATGGGAAGAAATGAATTCTGCAAACAAGTAAGGCAAGAAACAAATAATTTAAAGAATAGAAGCACATTCTTCTACCAAGTGAGGGAGAGAGTGAGAGAATTCTGCATTCTTTCTAAATACAAGAAACCCCTAAAAGTTCAAGGGGTTGATCCGCAAGAGGTTGTAATGTCAAAGTCAAAGCACACCCTCTACGACTTCTGGGAAAGTTCCTTAATTAATTTGACAAAATGAATAATGCAATTTCAAATGTTGAATGTTTCTTTTAAATCAAATTCTTGGGTACTTTGCAGATAAATCTTGTGATGATCTTTGAATAGTTTCAAGAAATTTGAATTGCAAGTTGTCTAATATATTAGAATGTCAAAAATAAATAAATAAAGAAGAATGAAGAGGGGGATTACCAACTAAGCGGACAAGATGTTTATGGCGGAGTCGGTGAATAATGGTGAGCTCTGCCAAGAAATCATCTTTGCTTTGAATGCTGTCTCTGGAGAATTTCTTGACAGCTATTTCAGTACTAGATTTATGATCCTTGTCCTGCAGAATTCCTTTGTAAACAACACCAAAACCACCTTGACCCAGCATCATACTCTCATGGAAGTTGTTGGTGGCCTTCTTTAAATCTTTGTACTTGAATTCCCTTGGCATCCCAGGCAACCATCTCAACTGTGTGCCAAGCACCATAGACTCCTCATCACCCCCTCTTCCTCTTCTTTTTCTCTTGTTCAAATATAAAGCCCCACATAGGATCAACAATGTCACCAATGGAACTCCAACCCCAACGCCTATCTTCAACCAAAGCAAATCACTTTTCTTTTGTAAGTCATCAATCTCTAAGCTCCATTTCAATACACAATTCAACTCAACCTGTGGATCACCTGTAGAAGCAGCAAACCCAAAGTAGGATTTTTTATTCACAAATTGTTTCAGGTTTATGGTCTCGTTAAGAAGAGGCTTTTCAGGCTTGGGTTCGCCTTCTTTCACCATGTAAACCTCCATCACCTTCGACGTGCCATTGTATTGCACCCAGACGCTGTATTTGGTGCCTACTTCTGGGGATAATTCGATATCAAGAAGGACAGTCGCATTTGAATTAACAGAGTTGATGTCGAGTCCAATATGATTGCCATTAGGATCGTGGTCTTGCTTTTCGGTATCAAACTCTATGGCCACAATCTGGTTGGTTTGGTTACCATCGTTGGTAGCATTGGTGAGGCCAAGCCATTGCCCATTACTAGCATCAGGGATTGAGAGATCGGGAGCAATGAGAAAAGCAAGTCCCTCACCAGCATTCCACGCCGGCTTTCTAAATATGTTGATGACAAAATTGGAATTGAATGAGGCCTGAATTTCATCAGACAACCACATGTTGAAAGGATGTTTATACATAATGCGACCGTAATTGTTGCGGAGGCTGGAGTCATCGTTTATTGTGTCTGAGGTTATCTGCAGGGCTCCCTGATCAATAGCCGCACCATTCCCCAAAAACTCCAACAAATTATTATCCCTCGTCGGATTAAAATCACTGAAATTAAATTGTGGTGCAGCCTGAATATCAACCAGATGCAAAAGGCTACATAAAAGGATAATGACAATGTTGATGGAGCTTCCACCATTTGACATGTTAGTATCCATTTTTGTAACTGTTTGTGACAGCGGAAGCTCTAATACCAGCTTGTTGCAACAACAGAATAAGCTCTGATCTCAGTTTGTTTGCCTAAAAAAAGGGGCCTCAGGAAGCACTTTCGCCTATGATCGATGTGAAAATAGCTATGTAGTACTGTAGTAGGTAGTTCTTTTGGATTGAGTCTTGAGAGGGGAAGCAGAAGCAAAAAGGTGGCAAAAAAAAAAAAAAAAAAAAAGAAAGAGAGAGAGAAACTGAAGATTGGGATCAAATGAACACAACTTGTAAGTTGTAACCTTCTCTTATAAAGAAGGGAAGGTTATGAGCCCCTCGATCACCTAGTTAATCAATTTGACAATTTCTTTCTTCTTTAATTATTCCCGAAAGAGGGCTATCTGATTCTGATTGTTGAAAACGTGGGAGTTTTGAAGTC
Source organism: Quercus robur (assembly GCF_932294415.1). Lineage (NCBI taxonomy): Eukaryota > Viridiplantae > Streptophyta > Magnoliopsida > Fagales > Fagaceae > Quercus > Quercus robur. The sequence continues at coordinate 56,345,914 of NC_065544.1, read as the reverse complement.
AAAACCCAAAAGTCAATATTGGCTGGAATTGGAGAATATTATTATTTTGGTATTATAAAAGATTAAAAGAAATTTCTGAGTAGCATGTATACAAATAATAGTAATACAAACAAGCAAGACCACAACGCAACTTGGAAGGCCTCAAGCAATTTCTTATGTGACCAAAAAAGTGAGGCAAGGAAAAACTAAGAAGAAAGAAAGTATGCGCAACATGAAGCAAGCTTATCTTCTATTCTTCTTGGGCAACTGTACCTACCATATGCGTCCAAGCCAAGGTCTAACAAATAACAATAACAACTGTTACTACGGGTGTACGTATTATCAGTTGGTCTCTAGACTCTAGCTTTAACAATTAATTTGAAGTACACTTTGGACTTAAATGTAGCTTTTTTGCTCTGATTATCTATCCATTCGATCTGATCACTTTTTTACAGCTCATATAAATATTCCCAGTCTTTTTTATTTGTTTTCTTCATATTAATAAATGCTTAGGTTTGATTATTGTCATTCTTGATAACATGTGAAAGGCTCCACCATAGTCAGAGTCATAGTCTTCTACCAAAAAAAAATATTAAAAAAAATCATATCATATACTATCTATTTAGCAACTGGCTTTGCTCTTTACCCATGGCCATGTGCGTTTTTGTATGCTTGTCTTCTTTTCCGCTTTTATAAATTTTACATTTAAGGCCTTTATTAAGGCATTGCCGAAGTAGACTCAGTGCCTTAATCAAAAAAAAAAAGTAGACTTAGTGCCTGATTGGATTCAGATTATATGGTTTGTGTCTGCTTTTTTTTTTTTTTTTTCCTTTTTTGAGAAGCACGTTCTGTGGCTGTGGTGGCTAAGAAGCACATTCCAATGGGTCCCATGTACTGTTCACAGAATCCACAAACCTCTTTTTTCAATAAAATTTTTATTAAAAATAGGTCTTACGGTACTATTCACACATTTAAAAATTATTTTGTTATAGTATTTTCAGTTTTTAATTTTCAATAAAATAAGTGATATCCAAATATACCCTTAGCGTCCGTTTGGCATGATTAATTTTGACAATTTATTTTACTATTCAGCTTATTTTTTGTATTATTCATGGGTCTCACTGTACTATTTTAGCTTAATTTTCTTTTATCTACAGTACTTTTAACAAAAAATTTTCAATTTTAACAAAATAAGCAGATCCCAAACAGACCACTTCAGTTTTTAGGGAAATTAAAAAAAAAAAATCACTTTTAATTTCAATAGGATTACTATTGACTTTTGAGAGAATGAAGATTACACAAAACACCCATTTCTTATTTTTATTTTCTTTAAACTTTTGTGAATTTCAACCCATTTTGCCTTCCCGTGCCATCACTTGGTAAACAACATGGTCAGCTAGCCAGGCATGCCAAAAATGTCAGTCATTAGAAGCAATTTGGATTGAGGACTAACCGGAGTTCCAAGAAGAGAGAGCATTTTATACTTGATTAATAAATGAACATCATTTCTTTCATTTATGAAATTTTTGAATCCTCTTGTCAAACAAATAAAAAAGACATGGTTGGTCATAGGTTAGACCGTGAGACACTCCAATGACTCCTTGAACACACTTGGCAGCAATCAAGGAAGACAAAGTTTAGCTTTAAACTTGGTTTTTCTTAAATAATTTTTTTTTTTTAAATACTTACCAGTAGTTCTCTGGAATGAAATATATGATAGAGATGTATTAGTTGATTGAATATAATCAATTAAATTAGATTTGAACATTTGTGTAACGCAACTTTAGATGGGCATTTCCTGCTCTTTATGGATGAGATTAGCTTATGACATCCTTTGACCGACCCTACATTTAGTACGTGTTTGAATTGGCGTTTCACCTACTGCGTTTGCCTTTTTCTTTTTTCGATGCACGTATTTCAGTTTTTAGAGACAATATGCATTGTTCCGTAGATTTCGTATACTACTCACGAGATCTACACATATTTTATTTAAAAAAATTAAAAATAAGTTTTATAATATTATTTATATATTTAAAAATTATTTTAATACAATATTTTTAATTTTTAACCAAATAAATGGTGTTTAAACGTAATCTTAATTGGGTCCGGTTAACGTAATCTTAAGGCACACATTAAACTTTCTATTTTTAGAAATATTTTTTCGGAAATTAAAAAAACTGTCATTATTTTTTCAATCCTAAAAAAAAAAATTTCAAAAATAGAAATTAATGGCACACATTAAGAAAACCATCTTAATTTACAAAAGGCAGACTGCACCATTAATTCAACAACTCTGACTTTTTACACTACACCATTGCCACGGACTCTTCCGAATCAATCAAAAATCCGAGTACTTCTTTTTTTTTTTTTTTTTTTTTTATCAATATATCCGAGTCCCCTCAATTGACGAGACCATTTCTCTTTCTTTTGTATTGTAGTGCCTTGCGTGACAAACTTGCCTAACTGCTGCTTTTTTTAAAGAATGGATGCCACCTTTCATTTCCTTTAAGAATGAATTTATAATAAATTTTATGATTCCTTCGTGTTGTCTTCCACTTACTAAGTCTTAACCATCACATGGAATTCTTTTTTCTTTTTTTAATAGGACTGCTGTTTATTGTTTGCCTATGATTTGAATTGATGCCATGAAGCTGATATGTGTTTCAGCAAAAATTTTAAAATAGACCGACAATTATACTTCAACTATAGGGAGCAGCTTTGCTGAAATGAAATTCTTTTCCCATTCTACTTCTCCAAATAAAGAGTAGGAACAAACTTAATCACATAAAACCTTTCAAGGATGTGTAGGTACAAGCAAGTATAAGTGTTGAGATTATTCGGATTCACTTGCACTTATTGCACATTTGTTGGGTGCACTGCACCATGCGTCCAGCCCACTTGTAATAGACATGCTCATTTAATGAGCATGTCTTTCATGTTTCTTAACTTTTCTTCGTTACATACTAAAGTCAGCATGAGTTAGTGGGGTAAATGAGCATGTCTTTCATGTTTCTTTACTTTTCTTCGTTACATACTAAAGTCAGCATGAGTTAGTGGGGTTCGTTGGCTTAGGCCTGTTGGACATGTTGAGGAGAGGAAGAGAAAAGAAAGGGGCTGATGCATCAAGGCTATTCGGCCTAAGGGAGAGCTGAAGGAAACAAAAAAATTCGCTTAAGCAAAGTCAAGGCAAGTGAGTTGCCTTTATTGTGATTTGATGTTAAGAGTATGAAAGGAAGAAAAGAAGGAAAAGATGAAGAAATAAAAGAAGAGGCCATTCGGCCAGTGACGATGGGAAAAAAGAAGTAAAGTTCCAGAGAAAGTGAGGATTAAGTGCAGTTTTAAAGAACTATGTGAGTGAGAGCAAGCAAAAAGAGGAGAAATTTGTGAGAGATACACAATGAAAAAGAGAGTTACGAGTGAAAAGAAAATGAGAGTTTTTTGCTTAAGTTGTATCTCTAAGTGTTGTAATCTCTATTTAATATAGTAAAATTATTTAGAGTTTGTCCCATAGTTTTTCCCTTCAAGGAGAAAGAGTTTTCACTTAAATTTTTGTATTCTTATGTAATTGTACTTCTATTGTACTTGCTGAAATTTATTCACAGTTATATAGAATTTTTCCCAACAACATGTCTCAACCATTTCAAATCTATATAATTTCTAAAAGTTGAAACTTAGCATTTATTGTTACTACACTCCTCTTAAGCCATATTAGTGTAGCATTTCAGTCCAATTGGTTTATTCACTCCATTCAACCCACTTCGGTCTATTCAATCCATTCATTCCACTTCAATCTATTTGATCTACTTTGGTCTATTCAGTCCACTTTGGTTCATTTTAGTCTATTTAGTCCATTCATTTCTTCAGTCTATTCAGTCTACTTTAATCTATTTCGGTCTATTTGGTCCATTTAGTCCACTTTGGTCCATTCGGTCTACTTCAATTCATTTGGTCCACTTTGGTCCATTCAATTCAATTCGGTGATACTTTGGGATGAGAGATTTGTGCAAAAGATGCATTGTTTTAAAAACTAGACCGACTAGTTCAACCGGGAACAGATTCGATAAAAACCGGAAAAACTAGAAACCAGACTTGTTTTCAGTTCTTTGACCGTTCTGGTTTTTAAAACCATCGAACTATAAGTTGCTTCATTGATAATTATGTCACATTCTCTCCATAATGTTGGTAGATTCTTGATAAAATTACATTTGTCTTATATGTTATTAAAGTCTTGTATTTTTTCTTAATATCAGTGATGAATTCACTTGTTTCTTCCTCTTTAGACCATACAAGATGTATAGATGATGAACACTTATAAGTTTCATTTACAATTTTCATTTTTGATTTAAGAAAAAAAATTCGTCAAATTATTCCACATATTACACGAGTTTGCGACTAGTTACTTGGAAAGTTTAATAAACTAACGTAATAATGTTAATGAATGCTATTGTGTCAATTTACTGTGATTAAATGAATTAATTATCGTTTTAACAATTTTATGATTTGTGACACATCAGTTTAGAAGATGTTGTATAACAAAAGTATAATGTTGAATCATCTTTTGAACACACCTATGTAGGAACCTGCAATTCCCTAATTAATAACTCAAATAGTATTAAACTTACACGTATTAATTAATACTATATATGTGAGTGATTAATTAGGACAATGTTCGTTTTATATAGGAGTATAGAATACTCTATGCTGTTCTAATCTAGCCATTTAAGCCCACTTTTTTTTTTTTTTTGTATTTATATAACTTATTACTGTTCATAGATAATTAGTACATATGTAGGCAAGACAACATTAAAATATATATATATATATATATATATATATATAAACAACAACAACAACAACTAAGGCTTAGAATTAGATGGTTAACTACCCACCTGTCTTACCATGAATGTCATGAAAACTAAAGCTTAATAATTGATTCTCCACGTGATCAAGCAATACAAGTCACAATAGGTAATGAAGAGGGTAAAATTAGGCATGATAGGTTCATTCGAATAAACCTGACGGGTCCATTGAAATAGACTTGATGGTGCTTGACCAGTTGGCAAATAGCGGATGGATCTAAGCGAACGTAAGGTAGACGGGTCTCAAGGCCACGTGGCATCCATATAAATTGAGTGTCCTCCTAGTAATCCTAAATGGAAATAGCTAGCGTACTACGATTAACCCTAGTCGATAGAATCCCAATATGAATAAAATCCTAATATGGGAAGGATCCCGTAATATACGTCCATTAATGATGATCTTCTCCATAAGGAAAAGACTTCTCACACAAGAAAGGAAGGTCAGTTCTACATCACTATAAAAACCCAATGGCTCACAAAAAATAAGGTACGCATAATTCACCCCAACTCTGGCACTCTAAAGTTGTAGAAAGATTTTCTAACTTGACCTTCAGTAGGTCTTTGGCCAGTACCACACCGGTACTCTCCTAAGGTTTCTCTTTGTTGTTGTTTTGCAGGTCTTGTTTCGAGCACGTAAGCATTGTGCAGCTTACTAATGATTTTTGACATCATCAGTTAGTGTCGTTTATGGGAACGGTGACTAAGAAATAAGCCACATTCATCGCTTCCTGGACAAAAAGTTGCATGGTACTTACTCATTCGATGGCAACCACCACCCACAATTAAGGTGACGAACCGCTACCCACTACCCTGGAGAGGCAAGTCCAAACCCTCACAGCAGCAGTGGAACGTCTCACCAAGCAAAATCATGACCTAGAGGAACAGCTATGCCAGAAGAACGCAGCGACGGATACTTAAGAGGAAGACCAAGAAGGCACCAGCACTGAGAGAAAGAACCAAGAAGGGCCAGAAGGTAGCAACGCCCGAGCAAGCCAGAGCGACAGGACACAAGTTGCCCTTCCGTCACAGATACGGTTCCACAGCATATAGTCGCCGAGATGCAAATGATAGAGGAACGGATGGACTTTATGATGAATGCACTTAAAGGACAGGTGTCTAGTGACCTCGATGACTTGGTTCATAAAACTAATTCATCATTTACAGTGTCCGTCACTACATTCCCCCTTCTACCAAAGTTTCGCATGCCGCAGGTGGAAAATTATGACAAATCCAAAGACCCCTTAGATCACTTGGAGTCTTTCAAAACCCTAATGCACCTTCAAGGGGTGCTAGACGAGATCATGTGCAAAGCCTTCCCCACCACGTTGAAGGGATCTGCTAGGATCTGGTTCTGCAGGCTGTCACCCAATTCCATTGGTACCTTCAAGGAGTTAAGTGCACAGTTTGCCTCACACTTCATCGGGGGGCACAGGTATAAGAAGTCCACTACATGCTTGATGAACATTAAGCAGAGGGAGGACGAGACGCTGAGGTCCTACATCACCCGCTTTAACAAAGAGGCTCTCTCGATCAATGAAGCAGACGACAAGATACTCGTAGCTACCTTCACGAATGGACTACGGAAGGGTAAGTTCTTGTTTTCCCTATACAAGAACGACCCAAAAACTATGTCAGATGTGTTGTATAGGGCCACCAAGTACATGAACATAGAAGATGCGTTGTTGACCCGAGAAGAAAAGCCGAGGAAGAGGGAAAGACAAAAGGACGTATGGCAGGACAGGGGGCAGAAGATGGCTAGGACCAGAGAATGGCGAGAAGACAGGAGTTCCAAGTCCCCCACGGGAAAGTTTGCGAGTTTCACTCCACTGACTGTCCCTATCGACCAAGTCCTGATGCAGATTAAGGACGAAGGAGCCCTGACCTTCCCCGGCAAACTGAAGGGAGATCCAAATAAGAGGTCTAGAGATAAGTATTGCTGCTTCCACTGTGATCACGGCTATGATACAACTGACTATTACGACCTAAAGCAACAAATTGAAGCCCTTATTAGACAAGGAAAGCTGCAGAGTTTCGTCAGCAAGGAGAGGACGAACCCACCTCAGGAGCAGGCTTCCCGATGAGAAAATGAGCACCCAAGGTTGCCCATAGGAGATATAAGAATTATTGTAGGGGGCACGACGGTTACCGAGTCATTGAAAAAGGCCTTTAAGACCTACCTTAGGATGGTTCAAAACGTCCAGCTGATGGGTTCCATAACCAAGATGGCACGGATAAACAACCCCGTCATCGGATTTTTGGAAGAAGACGCCTAACATCTTCACCACCCACATGACAATGCACTTATCGTTAACATACGAATAGGGGATTACAACATGCACCAGGTTCTAGTTGACAATAGCTGCTCCGCTAACATCCTTTACTACCCAGCATTCCAGCAAATGAGGATTGATAAAGAGAAACTAGTTCCGAAGAACGCTCCGCTCATTGGTTTTGGAGGAATAAGGATGTTCCCTCTTAGTGTAGTCACATTATCCGTAACAGTAGGCGACTACCATCAGCAGATCACTAAGGACGTAACATTCCTTGTAGTCGACTGAGCATCTGCCTATAATGCCATCCTGAGACAACCTACCCTCAATTCATGGAAGGCTATAATCTTAACCTACCACTTAATGTTCAAATTCCCTACAGATTATCGAATAGGGACATGCGAGGAAATCAAATAGCTACACGCGAATGCTACATATCTATGATGGAGATAGACAACCACCTTCAGGCCATGAACATAGAAGAACATCAGACAGTGACAAAGCCTATTGAAAGGCTTGAAGAGATACTTCTCAACGACTCCAGGAATGATCAAACAACAAGGATTAGTACCCTCGCCAGCCCAGCGATCCGCCAAGCACTAGGAACTTTTCTCAAATATAATCAAAATGTGTTCGCTTGAAGCCATGAAGATATGTTGGGAATAGACCCTTTGGTCATGGGGAATAGACCCTTTGGTCATGGTGAACAGACTGAATGTGTCACCCTCCTTTACACCCATTCGTCAAAAGAAGTGAGTATTCGCTCCAGAACGAGATCAAGCTATAGCAGAAGAAGTTCACAAGCTACAAGAGGCGAATTTCATTAAGGAAGTTTACTACCTCGACTGGCTGGCAAACGTGGTGATGGTTAAGAAAGCCAGCGAAAAATGGAGGATGTGCGTAGACTTCATTGATCTGAACAAGGCATACCCCAAAGACAGTTACCCCCTCCCGCAAGTTGACTCTACGGCACAACACCAGTTATTAAGCTTCATAGACGCTTTTTCGGGCTACAACCAGATCATAATGGACGAGGTAAATCAGGAGAAAACTTCGTTCATTACTAGCCAAGGCCTCTTCTACTATAAAGTAATGTTGTTTGGCCTCAAAAATACGAGCGTGGCGTATTAGAGGCTTATGAACAAGATGTTTGCACAACAGATTAGGAGAAATGTCCAAGTCTATGTTGACGACATCCTGGTGAAAAGCCAAAGAGAGGAAGATCACTTGGATGATCTAAGGGAAACATTCGACACCCTTCGTTCCTACAACATGAAGCTCAACCCAAGCAAATGTGCCTTCGCAGTGACGGCAGGAAAGTTACTAGGGTTTATAATGTCTTAGAGGGGTATCGAAGCCAACCCAGACAAGATCCAGGCCATAACAGAGATGGCACCCCCAAGGAACGTGAAAGAAGTACAAAGCCTCAACAATAAGGTAGCAGCGCTGAATATGTTCATATCTAGGGCGACGGATAAGTGTCTACCTTTCTTCCGCACACTAAAGAAATCTAAAGACCTACCTCTCATCCCCTCCATTACTAAGTCCTTCCCAGCCTGGGGAAGAGTTATTCCTCTACTTAGCAGTATCCTCGGCAGCCGTCAGCGCAACCTTAGTTAGGAAAGAAGACAAGGTATAGAAGCCTACAAACTACACGAGTCAAGCACTCCAAGGCGCATTGGAAAGGTACCCACCAATGGAGAAGCTCGCCTTCGCTTTACTTACAGCAGCTCATAAGCTCAAGCCATACTTCCAAACTCACACAGCGATTGTCCTGATTGACAAACCCCTACAGTAAGTAATAAGTAATCCCAAAACTGCTGGACAAATGGCATTATAGGCAATAGAGCTAAGTGAGTTTGACATACAGTACTACCCGCACACTGCCATCAAAGGATAGGTGGTTGCCTACATCATTGCGAAATTCACTAACATAGAAGGCGAGGGGGCAGAAGAGGTCCCACAATGAAGCATCCACACAGACGGATCCTCCAATAAGCAAATAGGCGGAACTGGTGTGATACTCCATAGCCTGGAATGAGATAAGATCGAATGCATGGTTCGTCTAGATCTCCCTACCACCAATAACGAAGCAGAGTGCAAAACCTTGATAGTAAGGTTGGATCTTGCCAGCGCCGTAGGAGCTGAAAATCTGGTCGCATACTACGACTCCCCAGTAGTAACCAGTCACGTTAACGGAGATTATGAATGCAAGAATGAACGGATGAAGAAGTACCTTGAACACGTGAAGGATTGGGTTAACAACCTCCAAGTAAAGTTTGTTCAAATTCTAAGGGAGGAGAGTGAGCACGCCGACCGACTTGCTAAGGCTGCTTCAACAGAGCACATGGTCATCCCCGATCAAGTATTATCCTTCGTCCAAATGTCGTCATTAATAAAAAATACAATTGTGCAAGAGCTAGGCTTTGAAAATAGTTGAACAGCATCAATAGCATTCTACCTAAATAGGGATGGCAATTTTTGCCCGACCCGCAGGTACTCGGCCCGGCCCGACCCAACCCTAATAGGCCAAGTTTTACCCGGTCCGATTAGGAATAGGGTCGGGTATGGGTTTTTTTTTTTTTTTTTTTTTTAAAAAAAACCCGAAGTGGGTCTGGGTCGGGTCTGAGTTTTATAAAAAAAAAAAACCCGAGACCCGGCCCGTTTAAAAACCCAGTACCCTAAATTACAAAAAAAACCCCCTCGCCTCCGTCCCTCAATCCGACACTCCCTCTCCCTCAACTCAGTCCGACACTCCCTCTCCCTCAGGTCAGTCCCTCACTTCAGTCCCTCACTTCAGCTCACTCCGACACTCCATCATTTCAGCTCAGTCACGCCTCCCTTGCCTTCTCACTCTCATGGCCTCGCCTGCTACCATTTCTTCAACTATCATCTCCGATTGGGTTTTAGCGAGTCATCAATAATCCCAAAAATCCCCAGACCTTCGCCTTTAAGTTCTCTCTGGTTCGCCTAAACCCAAGAAGAGGTTCAAGAACCTCAGCAGTAACAACAACAAGTCCAGGTATTCCATTTCAACTGTTGTTAATTCATTCATTATGGTTTGCTGAGTAAGTGTTAGAAGACTGAAAAGAAAGTAAAATTTTTGTACTGTTGTTAATTCATTCATTATGGTTTGCTGAGTAAGTGTTTGAAGATTTGAAAGAAAGTAAAATTTTTGTACTGTTGTTAATTCATTCATTCATTGTTGTTTGCTGAGTAAGTGTTAGAAGATTTTTAAAAAAGTAAATTTTTTGTACTGCTGTTGATTCATTCATTGTTTGTGGTTTGTTGAGTAAGTGTTAGCATATTTAAAAGAAAAGAAATTTTTTGTATTAGTAGAAATTGGGTTAGGTGTGTGTTAACTTGATTGCATTGTTTGTATTTGGTGGCCAGAAATTGTATGGTATCATCTATCGTTTGATTTATTAGATTAGGTTGTTGCCTTCGAATGTGAAGTAGAGGCTAATAGAAATTTCTATTGATAGTATTTTCCTTACTATGTCTCTAGAGAATGGAAATCAATAGTGTAGATTTCAATACATAGGCTTTAGACATAAGTTGGGTGTGACACAACTATCTACTAGGTTCTTGCAATATGCAATTCAAAATGTGGTAATGCTGGTTACAATGGACTTATCCTAAATTTTGCAAAACCATATGGGGTGTTATCAGCATGGAGTTTTTAACTCTTAAAATCTTCATATTCCCATTTCTTCAACTGCTACCGTTTTTCTGTTTCGGTTTTCCTCTACCCAAAATTGGGTAGTTTTTATTATGTGATATGATGAGATGTGTCTGAAAATTTGGATGATTGATGATGGGGTATGATGCTCTATTTTGTGTGTGTGTTCTAAATATATTTGTTGATATTTATGTTTGAATTGGGTAATTGCCATTTGTTTGTGTTGTGCCACCTTTTACTAAAATTGTTCAAGGATTCATTGTTTATGTTTTTTGGATTTGATAAAGAGGCAAAATGTCCGGTTTTTGTTTTAAAATTTTGAATTTTTTTTTTTTTAGTGTTTCATTAAAATTTGTTTGGAGGTTTTGATTGTGTGGTGGTTCATTGAATTTGTTGTGATGATAATAATTTTTATTTGGGTTTTCGGTGGGTGAGGGTTTGGTTTATGGGTTAAGGTGTTTGTAGTGTTATTGGGTTTGTTTTGGTAATTAGGATTGGATTTGATGATAATTAATACATTGGGGATGTTGAAATCAATGAAACTAAGTGTGAAATATGATAGTGAATTTTTGTACACATATCTTTCACCTGATTCAAGTCTCAAAGCATTCTGTTCCCCTGTTCTTTCCCTCATTTCTGCATAGTTTGTTTAATGGAAGAAATTGTTTGTTTTTTGTGTTTGTTGGGAATGCAGATCCTAAAACGGAGATGGAAGACACAAACACTGACACAAACAAATCTAGTTCTTCCTCGCCAAGTGGCTCTCCCTCCAAAACCGGACGTTGTCCCTTGCCAACTATGCGGTCTCCTTCGCCATTTTCACGATCACCCTCGCCATTGTCGCCTGGCAGCTCACCCTCAGGATCACCATTAAACAACGAGTAAGTATTTGAATTTGTATTTAATCATGTTTAATTATGATTACGTTGATAGAATTTGTGAATCTGTGTAATTATAAATTTGTGCCTATTAATTAATGAGTATGTGTAATAATAAATTTGTGATAATTTGTTTTGATTCTAACTCCCAAACTTCTGAACCAATTAGGAATCCGAAATCCCCGACAGTGGACTTAGTGGGAGAAGACTTAGAGGTAGAGGAACAAGAAGGGACAGAGGGAGAGAAAGAGCCTACAAATGAGGACTTGGATAAAAGTAAAAAAAGAAAGACTACCTTAGATGTTTGGTCTCATTTTACAAGGAAGAAAGTTGATGGAAAAGTTAAAGCCCAATGCCATCATTATAACAAACTTTACTTGGGTGAGTCTAGCCAAGGTACAACTCATTTGCGTAATCATTTAGCAAGATGTCCATGGATGAAGTTTAAAAATATAAGGGATATGCGACAATAAGTCTTAATTAAACAACAAAATAAGGTGGATGGAACTATGAGTTTGAATACTTACCAATTTGATCAAGTTAGAGTGAGGAATAAGCTTGCTCGTATGGTCATCCTACATGAATATCCACTTTCAATGGTTGACCACATTGGGTTTAAAGAATTTGTGGCTGATCTTCAACCTATGTTTAAACTTGTCACAAGAAATACTTTGAAGAGTGACATTCTTAAAATCTATGATAATGAAAGGGAGAAAGCTTTGAAGATGACGGACAAGAATGGAAGTATGATGGCAATTACAACTGATATGTGGATTTCAAGTAACAAAAAGAGAGAGTTTATGGTCATTACCGCTCATTTTATTGATCATACTTGAACGTTGCAAAGCCGGGTTTTAAGGTAATTTTTTTTATCTATAAATTGAATGTTAAAGACTTTCCATTTAGAATGTTTATTGAGTTATATTATAATTATTCATATTATTTTTCTAGGTTTGTTTATTGTTCCTTCTCCACACACGTAAGATGTCCTTATTGATTGTTTTTTAGAGTGGAACATTGATAGGAAGTTGTCCACAATAACTGTTGATAATTATAGTACTAATGATGTCGTGATAAGACTTCTCTTGAATAAGCTTAATACTAGTTCTCTTATGTTGGGTGGGTCTATGTTGCATATGAGGTGTGCTACACATATTTGGAATTTGATTGTTCAAGATGGGTTGTCTCTTATGGGTGATGGTATTGAAAGGATTCATGATAGTGTGATTTATTGGACTGAAGGTAGAAATTCGAAGAAAATGCACGTCAATTGCGTGTTCAATGCACCAAAGAGTTAGTCTTAAATTGTAAAACTCGTTGGAATTCAACTTACTTAATGCTTTCTACTGCATTGATTTATAAAGATGTTTTCTCACGTTTGGCTAAACGTGAAACATCTTATACTTGTTTGTCATGTGATTATGATTGGGAGTTAGCCAAAGATATTTGTAGGAGGTTGGAGTTGTTTCATAGTGCGACTAAGTTTGTCTCTGGTCGTAAGTACCCCACAACTAATATGTATTTTACTTTGCTGTGTGAGTTGAAAATTGTATTGAATGAATGGAGTTTGTCTTCAAATGAAATGATAAGTACGATGGCTGAAAGCATGCTCACTAAATTTAATTCTTATTAGGCTAATGTTAGTGTTGTTATGGTTGTTGCTGCTATCTTAGATCCAAGATATAAGATGAAGTTATTAGAGTTTTATCATCCTAACATTTATGGTGATAATTCTAATTTGGAGATTGAAAAAATTAAGAATTTTTGTTATGATTTGCTTGATGAGTATGGAGATATAGATGAGTCCCTTGTAAATAATGAAAAAAGTTCTCATATTCCTGCAAGTACTTCAAGCTCGGTGGCACAAATGAAATTTAGGTTGAGTGGGGCAATGTCATCTTTTGATTTGTTTGTGAACAATAATTTAATTAGTTCAAAGAAACATGGGAGTGCTAGAATGGAATTTGATCATTTCATTGATAAGGGAGTGTTGAAGAGGAGTGAAGATTTTGATATTTTGGGATGGTGGAAAAGTAATGGTCTCAAGTATCATACTTTACAAAGGATTGCAAGAGATATTTTAGTCATTCCTGTCACAACTGTTACTTCAAAATCTGCCTTTAGCACTAGTGGGAGACTTTTAAGTTTACACCGTAGTAGGCTACATCCCAAGACTATAGAAGCAATGATGTGTGCTCAGAATTAGTTATGGAGTGAGATCAACGGTTAGCAATTGTCTAATTTCTATTTACAAAATCAAAATTGTATTTTTATATTTGCTAGTTACAATTTGATGAAGTTTATTCCATTTTTTAATTCATTGTTGTTGTAGGTTCTTCAACTATGTCTGGAGATTGTACACTTCAATCAATTCTTGATGATGAGGAGCCCAATGAAGAGGATGAGAGTTGTGTCACAATTGTGGATGATTAGATATTTTGTATTAATTTAGTAGCCTTTTTAATTTCTTAGACTTGTTGGATAAATTTGTTGGTTTGTAATTATTCTAAACCTTTTTAGCCTTTTGTAATTTCTTAGCCTTTTTAATTTGTTAGTTTGTGGAGCATAAGACATTTTGTAATTTCTTAGCCTTTTTAATTTCTTAGACTTGTGGGATTTGTTCTGTAACTTTTTCATTTCTTGAACTTGTTGGACTTGTGATACTTAGTTCTTGGACTTGTTGGATTTATTTTATTTTTATGTTTAGCTGGTGATTTTAGTTATAATTTATTGATTTATAGATGTATAATTAACAGGTGATTTATTGATTTATGATTAACCTATGATTTGGATTGATTTGGCTGCATATGATTTGGATATATTAACTGCCATATAACGTGGCCCAAATGCCAAAAATCTTAATACAAAAAATGTCAAAAATTTTAATACAAAAATATCTTAATGGGCTTGAATGGCTTGAATGGGCTTGAATTAGCTGCCATATATGGCTTGAATGTGCTTGAATCTAGCAAAAAATCTTAATTGGCTTAAAAAAAAAAAAAAAATTGATTAGGCCAGATTTGGGCCCAAGCTGCTAAACGAGGCCCGCAGGGCGGGTTTAGGCCCCAGGAAAAAAAAAAAAAAAAAAAACCTGATTGATAATCGGGCTGGGTCTGGGTCACAGGTCTTGGCCCGTAGGTCAGGTCCTGGTATGCAAAAACCCAGCCCGTTGCCATTCCTATACCTAAAGGACGGCATGCTACCAGGCGACAAGGAAGTTGAAGTTTCAAGCGTCATGCTTCATTCTGATTAAAGACATTCTCTATAAGAGGGGCTTCTCCCGACTATACCTAAGGTGTCTCGTCCTTGAAGAGGCAAATTATGTCATGAGAGAAGTCCACGAAAGAGTCTACAAAAACCACTCTGGATCATAGTCATTGGTACATAAACTAATCCAGGCCAAATATTACTAGCCAACCATGCAAAGGGATGCCCATGCCTATGTCAGAGCGTGTGACAAGTATCAGAGATTCGGCAACCTCATAAGACAACCAACCGAGGAGCTCACTCCAATGACGGCCCCACAGCCGTTCGCTCAGTGGGGGTTGGATATCATGGGCCTGTTCCCAACAGCGGTCAAGTAGTTGAAGTTCCTAGTAATCGATATAAACTACTTCACCAAGTGGGTAGAAGCAGAAACCCTAGCCACAATCATGAAGAAAAATGTGCGAAGCTTTTTATGGAAAAACATCATTTGCAGATATGATATACCAAGGGTATTGGTCTCGGAAAATGGGAAGCAATTCGACAACGACACATTCAGAGACTTTTGCTCACAACTAGGGATCAAGCCAACGGACAGGTTGAGGTCACAAACCGATTTTTGCTCAAAATCATTAAGACTCGGCTCGAGGGGGCAAAGGTTATATGGCCGGACGAACTACCAAGTGTTTTATGGGCGTATAGGACAACGACAAGGACACCTACTGGAGAAACCCCGTTTCGACTAGCATACGGAAAACAAAGTAGTCATCCCGGCTGAAGTGGGACTTACAAGCTACAGGGTAGACAACCATAATGAAGACAAGAATGATAAAGCTATGCGCCTATAACTTTATTTGGTGGATGAAGTAAGAGCAAAAGCTTAACAGAGATTAGTACGGTATCAGAATCTCATGGCCAAGCATTACAACTCCAAGCTCAGACACAGGGAATTCCAGGTCGGAGATCTCGTACTAAGGAAGGTGATGGGCTTTGTGAAAGACACCTCCCAAGGAAAGCTATGAACAAACTGGTAAGGACCATACAGAGTTGCATCATGGCATAGGAAAGGAACCTACCACCTGGAAACATTAGACGGGTAGAAGTTGCATCACTTGTGGAACACAGAGCACCTAAAGAAGTACTATCAATAGACTATATTAGCAGTAGACGAACAATGACACTCCTCATTTCCAGTTTATGTCTTTCTAGTTTATTTTTACCACAATACTTTTTAAGCCCAAAGTGTAGGTCTTTTTCTTTATGGAACAATTTTTCTACATGCATTTGTCATAATAAGAGTTTATTCAGATATGACTAGCATATTTATCTATTTCTACACATTTACTCTACATGCTTATAAAGTCTATAGGTGCACGGATCCACAATCAAGTGGACGGATTCAATATTAAGTCCATGTAAGTGAATGAGTTCATCCCATAAGGATGAGTTAATATTATTTTCCACAAGTAGATGAATTCATTATGTAGTCCAGAAGTGGACGGGTTTAGAATCCACAAGTGAACGGATTCATGATTAAGTCCATAAGTGGACAAGTTCATCCCACAAAGTGGACAGAGTTAGGTCCACAAAGTGGACAGATTCAACAGTACATTAAATTAAAAGTACAAGTCCAAAAGAGGATGGGTTCATCTGAAAGGATGATAATTAACTGTCCGTGAAGTGGACGGATTTAACATTAGGTGGGATGAAGACCATGTCCCTAAGTGGACGGATTCAACAACCTGTTGAATTAAAACAATAAGTCTTAAGAAGACGGGTTCATTCGGGAGGATGATCATTAAAAGTCCACAAAGTGGACGGATTCAACAAAACGTTGGATCAAATAAAAGTCCCAAGAGGATGGGTTCATCGAGGATGATCATTGAAAGTCCACAAAGTGGATGGATTCAACAAAACATTGGATCAAATAAAAGTCCCAAGAGGACGGGGTCATCTGGGAGGATGATCATTAAAAGTCCACAAAGTGGACGGATTCAACAAAACATTGGATCAAATAAAAGTCCTAAGAGGACGGGATCATCCGAGAGGATGATCATTAAAAGTCCACAAAGTGGATGAAGTCAACAACACATTGGATCACAAACAAAGTCTAAAAGAGGACGGGTTCATCTTAAAGACAAGTTGTATTCATACATAACCATAAACTGAACGGATTCATAAGAAAGGCATAAAAGTAGACGAATAAAACAAGACAAGTAATGAAATTTTGCTAACATCCCATAAATATATATATAAATATGTTAGATGACGGCTTACACAGGCGAATTTGAAGATCGTAACGATAGGCTGCTGTTGTGGGCTCTAGTTCGTCACAGTACAAAAAAAAGGTGTCAAGTGTGACTAATTTAGCCCACGTCCTCTCCTCTAGCTTAGTTTTGTTGAAAATCTTCTCCAAAAACCTCCACTGCTCTAGTGAGACTTGTGGATGGTCTTAAACTGTAACACCAAGAGAAAGAAGATGGTTAAATTAACAGCTAGCAAACAATTAATAGTTTGAATATAGACGCATGCATACTCGACGGGGGCATTATGCCCTAAGTTATGTCGACGGGCATATACTCATTATCACCAGGACGACACATCCATTTGTCACCCTCCAAGAAAAAATACTGACTCTTCTAGTTTCTATTAGAGTCAAGAGTTTCGTATACGAGCCTCAACAATGGGCTCCTAGGCACAAAGTTGTACATGCCCTTTGACTGAGCAATCTCAGCCGAATGGTAACAATTAAAGAATTCTTCAACCATTAATCTCTGTGCTCCATCAAACATGGCCCCATATAAAACCTCTGCACCTAAGAAGACCCTCCAGGCGTATAGGGAGATCTGGGTGACAGACACACCTAAGAATTGAAGGAGGCAACGGTGAAGTGAACTCAAGGGGAATCTATGCCCTGCATTCAGCATTTGCTCATAGATCCCGACACCCTCAACACCCTCATAATAACATTTCTCCGACTTGTATGGTAGACGCATGGGTATGTTGACGAGTATCTGGTACTTCGCCTTAAGTGTCTTGAAGTGAGATTCTTTGATTGTGGAGACAAAATCATTAACCGTCCATATGGGTAGCATTATGAACTCCCTAAGTCCATCAGGACCTATGACAAATTGGACTAGGGGTTCAGCAAGATCTAGACCATCACTAGAGTCACCATTTGACCCAACTTTCTCCAAATCCTCATCCCTTAAAGGAGAGGTGGCTGACGGATTCCTCTCTTCACTTGAAGTGTCAGGGTCTTTTTGACCTAAAAGAAATACTTTATCGTAGCCCAATCCGTCGCAGACACACGACTGGTTACTTAACGCACTAGACATCTTTGTCAGCTACACGTGACGGAAAATCCTAAGACACTGACGAATCTAATGGCAGACGAGAGCACAAAGTTTAAAGAAATTTAACGGAAGGGGAGGAACACTTACCAGTTGAAAGAAGCAGTAACAATGTGTAGATGACAGATTCGCTATATGAACGGTATGCTCGTTTGACAGTGCTGACGGTAGCGCTATGGTTGTAAAATTTCTGTGGAAAGTAAAAATGAGGGTCAAAGAGGCAAGTTTATATAGAGAAAACAGCATGGAAGACGAAGAGACGCTTTGTTCCAAGAGATGGACCACTAGATCAAAGCCACATGCCCCTACGTCATTAATGACCCTAGGCCAACCTGTCAGGTTAAGTGTGTTTCTCAGGAGGCAAGCTAATCCGTCATAGTTTTTATTTTATGGATTGATTTTTTTTTTTTTTTTTTTTTTTTTTTTTTTTTTTTAAGGAATAGTTTGGAATATGCCATAGTTTTGTTTTATGGATTGGGTATATTTTTTATTTATTTTTTTAATATCTTTAAGAACCTATAGTGGCGTTCAAACGCCACTATAGGTTTTTTTTCCTCTAGCCCTTATTAAAAAAAAAAATGAAATAAAAAGTGCCTATAGTGGCGTTTGTCAAACACTACTATAGGTCCTACTCTTACAAGGGCTTATAGTGGCATCTGACAAACGCCACTATAAGTCTTTTTTCCTCTGGCCCTTATCAAAAAAATTGCAATGCAAAGTGCCTATAGTGGCGGGTCAAATGCCACTATAGGTCCTTCTCTTAAAAGGGCCTATAGTGGCGTTTGACAACCGCCACTATAGGTCCTTTTTTAATTTTTTAATTCTTTTTTTACGACTTATAGCAGCGTTCGTAAGACCAAGACAAACACCCCTATAGGACTCCCTGAACACAAATATAAATATGCCTATAGCAACATTTATAGAAAACGCCATTATAGGATACCTATAGTGGCCTTTTTTATAAACGCCACTAAAAAAAAGCCATTATAGGCCTAGTTTTTTGTAGTGTACATAAAGTCTTACAAATTTTTTTATTTTGAAATCTTTCATGATAGTTTCATTATCAATATTATAAGTTACATCTCTTTCAAAATTTTAGTTAGATAAAAAATTTATTGGGATTTTTTTTTTGTAATGACTTAATATATTGTTAAGGAAGCCAAAATTTAAAGTCAAAATTTGGCTACAAACTTAGTTGTAGCCTAAGACTATGACTCTCACTAAACAAATTAACATAGCTACATATTTTAAAAATCTAACCATTTAATTGCTTGTTCTTTATGTTCTTAAAATACATGTCAAATTTCATGTTAATCAGATATTATTTACTATTTGATTCATAAACTTAGATTTTTATTTAATTTTAGATTACAAAAACTCAAAATTTAAAGATTTGATTGATGAAATAGCTATTGATTTTTTATTCTTTTTGAAATTTTGCAAATATGAAGGATATAAGAAGAAAATGTAATCCAATGGTGATTTGTCACAATTTACATCCAAATATATATATATATATATATATATATATATATATATATATTTAGTCTACAATCAAGTTTGTTGCCAAATTTTGTCCAAAAATTAATTATGTTAAACCTAAAAAATTTTAGGGTGGAGCCACCAATGTCTATATGTTTATTTAATCAATACAATATATACATACAATCTAGTACTCATACGTGACAACACATGAAGGAATTGTTGAAAATTTTCAACCAAGATCCACATACCAAAAAAGCAAAGGAATTAAAACATCCAAAAAACAAAAGTGGGTGAAAACTAAAAACAATTTACCAAACTCTCAAATATCACTAGTATATACTTATTTTAAAAAATAGTAAGTAGACAAAACACAACTGATGAGAAACTCGCCATGAGAATGAGAGGAGGGAGCCACAAGTTCCTACAATGTCAAGAATGGTTGTTTTTGCGTGAGGAGGGTGAATTACACCTCTTCATTTGCAATCACAAACACATATTTGGGTACCACTAACACAATATGTAGTGCATATATGTGAGTGTGTATATATATATATTTGGTATATGAGAGTATTAATGTATTGGGCTTTAATGGGTCAAACCAATGCATTTGCAACTGAAAAATGTCTAATATTAACATGTGGTGAGCATTATCCATTATTGGGTTCAACAGATGCCAAGCAAAATACACTCCAACTATTCATGATTTAATTAGATACACATAGATGACAATACTAACCCACAACATAAGAAAATGCTAACAGCAACGGGCACCAATTATTCATGAAGATAATGGGCTTAGTTATGCATCTTGTTTACTTTTAGCTAATCCATGCATCTTCTGAATCCAGAAAAGAAGCCAATGTGCTAAGATCCATAGCTTCATTTGGCTGAAAAAGATTTGTAGCCCTCCAATTCTCAGGCTTCCCTTCATCCATTAAATCTTTAAACTTGGCATCGCATCTAGAAACTGGCAAATCCAACACAATGTTACGTACATTGATTTCATTGGTTTGGTGGCCATCTGAATTTTGCACATTCGATCTCAAAAGGTAATTTATATCCAAATCTTTCAGAAAGTCAGAGATATTATTCTCCGGTTGAACTGAAGGAAATAGGTTTTCACTATTCCCATAAGGAACTATATTTTCATTGAACATTTGATTATTATCCGGTTGCCATGGGAGGATAACCTTTGTGCACCGCATTGCTTTTGGACGAATCACAGGGTGAGAAACCAGTTTTATTCCTGGATTAGAGTCTGATGTCAACTTTCTTATCCTTCCAATGGATTTTAATATTCTACTACTTTGTCCATGAATCTTGTCATCTTGCACCCTCTTGCTTAAAATGGTGTTCCAGTAATTTTTTATCTCATTGTCAGTTCGTCCCGGTAATCTCCGAGCAATGAGTGACCAACTGCAACACTCGTAACACAATGTCTAGTTTGTAAGCACATTAATTTATCACTTTATAGTGTGACATTTGGGAGGAGGGAGGGGAATTTTCCCCAGACCCAAAGGAAAAAAAGACCATATAATCTATGCAAATTTCCTCTAGTTCAACTGATTGACACTTTATGATGTTTTTAATGAAAATATTCAGAGTTCAAATATTTCATCTTCCTTTGTAACTATCGAATTTAAAAAAATAAATAAATAAATAATACCCTCGCATGCAAAATGAGTTTCTTTCACTTGTTTATGATTTGCACAATTGTGGGTCTTATAAATTTTTTCTCAAAATTAAATTCACTGTTACTTATGTTGATCTTTCATTTAATACTTGTTATACTTATCACTATATATTATCAAATTTGCAATTAATAGCAATGTGTAAGGTGTTTTTAATATTTCATCATAAAATTATTATAATAAAAAATGGTGTTGTTTATCAAATTTGAATCAAAGAATGATAATAATAATAATAATAATAATAATAATAATAACATTAATCATAATAACAATGTATTTAGTTTTCTTTTTAATCTTAAATATATTTTGGTTTACTCAGAAGAAGTTAATAAAAAAAATCTTTATACAATATTATTTAACTTATCATCACATAAAAAGTTGTGGAAAAAATTATATCTCTAATATTAAATAAAATTATTTAATTTATATATATTTATGAATAATTTATTTAATCTATATTTAAATATAAAAACCATTATTTAAATTTATCACCTCAAATCTCAAATTATATTGAACCGGCTCCGGAGGAGAAGAAGTAGATTTCCCATACCTGTTACCAAGAAGCTTGTGTAGTTTGATAATGAGATCTTCTTCGTCCTTAGAAAAGTTGCCTCTCTTAATATCTGGCCTTAAATAATTCAACCAACGAAGCCGGCAACTCTTCCCACATCTCCTCAGCCCTACAAAATAAGAAGTAAGTGTCAGTATGAATAATCGACAAAAGAGAACCACTTTGATAGAAGAGAGAATATATAGTGCAACATATATTGTTAGAAGTTAGAACCAGCTCTTTGAGGCAGGTCTGTCCATTTCCCTTCTCCATGGATTTTAATGTAGTTTTTAAGGATCTTATCTTCCCATGCAGACCATGCTCCTCTGATTACACCTTTCGCACTGCTTGGCCTCCTTTCCATTTCTTCTCTCTCACAACACTTTTTTTTCTCTCTCTCTTTTAGGCTTTTGCTTCCACTACTCTACAAGTAGTTCCAAACCTTCTTATACAAATGTGCGACATAAAGCATGGCACATCTGAAATTATTATTAATATTATTACATTCATGGCTGAAGCACGTTTTCCACGTTTAGCAACAAATTCAAATATTGCCTGATATTCTCTTAAAAAAAAAAAGACCACCTATAGGGACCACCTATATTTGAGACTAATCTTTTTTTTATTTTTTATGAATAGACTATATTGGTCAATAAGAGTAATTCTAATACCACATAAAATGTTATAAATTTTTTTACAATTATTCTAATAGATTGTATCTGATTGCATATTACTTTTACATAAACTCACCATTTTTTTTTTCTGTCACTCACAATCTATCTAATGAACAATTATTACAAAAATTGTGATTTATTAGGTGTTAATGGAATTTTTGGATCATTTATCACTGTCTAATATTTCTGAAGAACATTTGATCCAAGTACTCCTCTTTTTAATATTGGGTTGTACTCTATAATGATTGTACCCTGTGTTGGTCATTAATTATTGTCCAATTTCTCTACAACCTTCAATCATTCTGGTCTAACTCAAGCACTGTTCTTTTAATAGTAAAACTAAAGACACATAATCTAGCATAATTTTGTGTCACAATTAGTGGTGGAGTTGGAATTTATTTTTCGGAGGACATATATAATTTTTTTTTTTTGTATGAAATGTAAAATAATAATGTACAATACTTCATAACTCAATATATACTATAATTAAAAATTTATTTAATTAAAATTAAATAATCATGAGACAAGATTGACAAAATAATTTAAGGATTTTGATAATATATATCCTAAAAGTACACAATAATTAACTATTTTTAGAAAAAAATTTCTTGAAAATTAAAAAAGTATTAATAATTTTTTTAATTTTCAAAATAATATTTTTAAAAATAAATAGTTTAAAATATGTCTTTAAGACACACATTAACGGGACTCTTAAATAAATAAATAGAAGCAATGAAAAGTAAAGCAACAAAATCAAAACAGTACCTGGAAAGAGTAAAGGAGTTAAAAGCAATGGCCATTGGCCAATGGGTATCAGGTATAGAATAATCTGAAATCACTAGAGTTAAAATCATTTGGAGCCAGTCAGCTATAAGGAACACCTACCGCACTCTGCACATGGAGGGGCCCACGGCAGTGACCTGTGTAAAAAAGAAAGGGGAGGCAAAGTCACAAAAAAAGTACGGCAATAGAAAAAGATTCACCAAGGTGAGACAAAATGTTTTGCTGTATATGTGAAAGATTTGGTGGTAGGATACATCAATCAAATTTATGACTTTTTAATATTGGTTTTAAATATATATATATATATATATTTATTGGATTGCGTTAACGGATACCGCACGGCCCGTTAAGCACACCTTCTTTTACACAACTTTTGTCTTCTTTTTTAATTTATGTCATTTTTTCACGTTTGTGAATACTATTTCTGATTTTTTTGACTTTTTCTGACAAATTTCTTTTGTCTTTTCTGCACCTAACCAGCACCAAACACTGCTAGTTAACATTCTCCTTCATATCGGTTATAAGATGAAAATAATAAAGTTATTTAAATTATTACAAATTATTTAAGATATTTTTTATTTAAAGATTTAATTTTTTTAAATGTTTTGGAGGGGCCAGGCCTCTTCGGTCTGCCACTGGTTACAACTTGCCAAATTGTGAATTGTAATTTGTAAAAATTTGTGCCTATATAATATATCATCACACTTTTATCAATCATAATTTATCAACAAATTATAGCACCAAATTATATTAAATTATGTCTCCTTAACATCCCTCTTCTTTTAATCTTGATTTTTTACTGACTAGAATCTGAACGTACGTAAAACTGTTGAAAAACATTATTTTGCCAGAAAACCTCTTTATTTGACAACCATGCAAGCAAGGCTACAAGAACTACTATTTTTTTTTTTTAATGGAATACAAGTACTACTATCTTTGTCAAGAGAACTTCTGAATCATGTGATATTTATTACGGATGCTAGTGCAATTTGATTTAAAACCCATGTGATACTACTTTTTTTTTTTTTTTTTTTAATGGAATACAAGCACTACTATCTTTATCAAGAGAACATCTGAATCATGTGATATTTATTACAGATAACAGTGCAATTTGATTTAAGACCCATGTGATCATGTTAATTCCTAGGAAAGTTAGGAATACTGTTTCGGAATCATTCGGTTTGATTATAGAACAGAATATATCGGTATTCAGTTTGATTATAGAACAGAATATTTCGGTATGATCCCATCAAAAAAAAAAATCGGTATGAGTGTACGTTCCAATTAAACCATTTTGAAATTACTGTTGCATATAAATTTTATATATATATAATTGTAAATTTTTTTATAACTTTTAGGTAAGTTTTATACTTCTTTTTAGTAATATATAAAAAATATTACAATATTACAAATATTTATATATTAATATATAATGTTTAAAACAATACTTTTAAAAACTTATGCACAGAAGTACAGATACATTAGCAGTGCTAATATGCTATATAAAGCTTTAAACGGAAAATAAATAAATAATAAAGAAAAAATAAAGACCCACTTTAATTCATGGTTTTGAAATCCGAATCAAAACATAATGTCCAACCCGATTAACTAAGAACCGCCCATTAGGATGATTCTTTTAACTCAACACCAGCCCACTCTACACAAAAATTCCAATCGAACTACCCGGGTTTGAAAACTATGACCGGATCTCATGGTTCCAGCCAAAGTTTTAAAAAATAAAAATAGACGACTTAATTAGTTCATCTTCGTTAAAACTGAGTTGTTTTGCCACTTTGTGCCATTTTTTTGTCTTTTTATTTCTCCTTCTCAATCCCAAATTTGAAATTGCAATCCCGAAACACACTTAATTAGTAAATCCACATAAAATAAAATGAAAATCACAAACCTTTTCTTCTTCTTCCTGTCGGTGTTTTCCTTCTTCCTCCTCTTTTGCGTTTTCCTTCTTCTTCTTTCTTCTTTCTTCTTCTGTCACTTGTCATTAGTATGCAAAAGCCAAGATTCTTTTTTTCATTTTCGATGAGTTGTTTATCACTATGGCATTGATAGGCACTACCCTTTCCCTATGTGAAAAAGTTGTACATGTGGCTACAACTTCACCTTTCATTTGGTTTCTAATATTTTAAAGATTTTTTTATTTGATTGGTTCATTTATTGGTACAGGCTACTATTATCATGTGATTCGGTTGCAACATTCTACAAACACACCGATTTGTATAATTAATAGATGATTTTAGAGTAATTGTTAATAAATCATATTAAAAAAAATTTACATCACTTTTATGAAAAATATTAAAAGTTGTAAACAAAATTAATTATTTTATCATTTTTCATTCTTTAACATTTCCTAAATTTATTTATTGCTTCTGTACTGTCAATCTAGTAGTAGGTTAAAAAAATATGTAAAATGTTGTATAAAAAGTATACAATATTATATACATTTGCATAAAAATGTATAATGTTATAGGCATTTATTTAGTTTATAATGTAAATCTTATCTTGATAGTATAATGTAAATAAATAATTTTCTTTTTTATTATCATTATTCTATTTAACAATTGACTCTCTCCCTCAGTAGGAGCTTTCTCTCTCCCTAGGAGCTCTCCCTCTCGGTTTCCCCGAGCCTCTCTCCCTCTTGATAAGGGTCTTCCCTCCCCTTAACCCCAAACCCCTGCTCTCCTTACCTCTCTCTTACCTTCTACCCTCAGCAAAATGGACGTGACTGTAATAGAGAATCTGCAACACCTACGCCTCACAAAGGATGAAGAAGAAGACATCCAGATCTCCTCCATGAACAGATCGGACCTAATGGAGGAGTGTGCTCTTAGTTTATTTGGCAAGCTTCTCACGGATAGACAACAAAATCAGAGAGCTTTGAAAAATACCCTCAGAGCCGCCTGGAAGATGGGATCGGATCTGCGAATAGTAGATATGGAAAAGGGGTCTCTCAGCCACAAACATCACCTTCACTCATGCCCCTTTCTGGGTTCAAATCTAGGGCTTGCCGTTCGAAAATCTATCTGAAGATGTTGGAAAAGATTTAGGCAACAGCTTGGGGCACTACCTTGAAACAGATAAACGAATGTGGCTAACGGAGCAAGCTAGATTTCTAAGAATCATAGTTAACATTCCTCTCAATAAGCCTCTTCGCCGAGGAGGTAATATTCTCAACCTTGACAGGGAGAAAACCTGGGTTAATTTTAAATATGAGAGGCTGCCCTCTTTCTGCTATGTTTGTGGTTTCTTGGGTCATGATGAAAAGCACTGCCCAAATTTTTCTGGCAATCCGGATTCTCCCAAGCAATATGGAGAATGGCTGAGGGCTACAGGCAGCCAGAAAAGCAGTGGGGATAGGCAAAAATCTTCAAATAGTTGGAGTTTTGAAGACGAACAATCAGGCCGATCAAGTGGAAGATCGGCTCCAACAATGACAAACCCATCGGATTACACCTCCAAACCAGGGGCACCTACGGAAATTCAAGTAAACCAAGAAAGCAGAGTCTTTGCGAAGCCCCAAAATTCTGACAGAAAAGAAAGCTCACGATCTAATGCAGCGGATTTTCAGGGAAAGAACAGTGATAGTTCAAAATTCAAACTCTCCCAGTCAGACCTCGCCTCACGTGACAAGGAAGGGGCTGTAGGCTCAGGTACTGAAGCTATGGACGTGGTTTCTGAAGTGGGCCGCACCTCAAAGTCTCACCAGGAAGCCCAAGAAGTCAGTAGCCCACTCAAACTCCCCTTAAAAAGCCCAACTCGTCTTAGTAGCCCCACTCATATACAGAAGCCCAACTCGCCCACTAAGCCATCTCAGCAGAAAGGAAAAACAAAATTAAAAAGAATAGCCCGTGAGAAAGGTAGACAAGCCCATGGTGAGCAAAAAGTCAACCTCTCTGGGACTAAAAGACCGGGTAAGTTAGTTTTTGATGATGATTTAGATGAAACTCACCCTCAAAAAAGACTGTGCGACATGCTCCCACAAAACTCCAAACATACTCTTGCATTATCGGCGGTTGCTGCTAAGCAGCACCGCCGGGCACAATGAATGCCTTATGTTGGAACTGCCGGGGAATTGGGAACCCCCGAACAATTTATACGTTGCGCGATTATGTGCGGCGATGGACTCCCTATTTAGTCTTCCTTGTGGAGACCAAAGTAAAACACAAACATATGGAAAAAATAAAATTTTCTCTGGGTTTCTCCAATGGTCTAATAGTTCCCAGCCGGGGTCGAAGTGGGGGCCTTGCTCTCTTCTGGTCTACGGATGTAAATCTCGAAATTAAATCATACTCTCAGTACCACATTGATGCAACCATCACTGAGCAGGACAGCAACTTCACCTGGAGATTCACGGGGTTCTATGGTCACCCCGAATCAAATTTAAGGAAAGATTCATGGAAACTTCTCTCTTATCTAAATAGCCAATTTTCTCTGCCATGGTTTTGCTGCGGCGATTTTAACGAAATTTTGTCTGTGACTGAAAAATCAGGTGGCCCCCCTAGAACTCAACGTCAAATGGATGGCTTTAGAGAGGCGGTGAATTTATGTGGGTTTCAAGACTTGGGCTTCTCAGGGCCCCAGTATACTTGGTGCAATATGCAAGACAACAGTGACCGGGTTTACCTTCGCCTGGACCGAGCCTTTGCAAACTCTGACTGGTCAAACAAGTTCAGCAATTGCAAGGTTTATCATGTTGTTGATTCCACTTCCGACCATTGCATACTAAAAATTACTGACTCTATCACCTCTCTCCCTCGCCGGAATCGCCGTTTCCACTTTGAAGCTTTGTGGGCCAAGCGTGATGATTGCTATGACATTGTGGAAGCCGCTTGGAACACGGGAAGTCTCGAAAACACTCCTGAAGGTATTAACTCAAATCTTAGCTTGTGTGCTTCTGCATTGACCTTATGGAGTAGAGATGTCATTGGTAACATTCCTAAGAAAATTCAAGAGCATAAGAAATTGCTGAATACTCTAACCACTCTTGATCGGGATGGCTCGCACAGTGTAGAAATTAATGAATTAAGGAAGGATTTAAATGGTCTTCTGGATAGTGAGGAGATCCTTTGGCATCAAAGAAGCAAAATTCACTGGTATAGAGAAGGGGATAGGAACACGAAGTTCTTCCACACTAGAGCTTCGGAGAGGAGAAGAAAAAATTATATTCTGGGCTTATGGAACGATGATGACTGCTGGTGTGATGACAGAGACAGCATTGCTCGTACAGCAGTGGATTATTTCTCAAAGATTTATACATCAAGTTCTCCCAATAGAATTGAAGAGGTCATCAACACCATTCCAACCCGGGTAACAGATGATATGAATGCTGAGCTTACTAAAACCTTTACCAGTGAAGAAGTTCTGCGGGCCCTCCACCAAATCCACCCAACCAAATCTCCCGGCCTCGACGGTATGTCCGCTATATTCTTTCAAAGATATTGGAATATTGTTGGTAGAGATATTACTAATATGGTGCTGAATGTGTTAAACTGTAATTTGCCCATGACTGAAATAAATAAGACTAACATTGCTTTAATCCCAAAAACAAACCATCCAGTAAGAATGACAGAATTTCGGCCTATCAGTTTATGCAACGTCATGTATAAGCTCATCTCAAAAGTTTTTGCTAACCGTCTTAAAGCTGTCCTTCCCCATGTGATAGCTGAAAATCAAAGCGCCTTTACTGCAGATAGGCTTATAACTGATAATGTCCTAGTGGCATTTGAGCTTATGCACTATTTGAACCACAAAACTGAGGGCAAAGACGGTTTCATGTCTATCAAGCTCGATATGAGCAAGGCGTTTGATAGGGTCGAGTGGGGTTTCATCAAAAGAGTCATGGAAAAATTGGGTTTTCATAACAATTGGGTCTCTCTGATCATGAAATGTATCTCTTCAGTCTCTTACTCTGTCATCATCAACGGAGAAGCTTATGGCTGCATCACTCCCACGAGGGGCCTTCGCCAAGGCGACCCTCTTTCTCCGGGGCTTTTTCTACTGTGTGCCGAGGGTCTCTCTGCCCTTATCCATCAAGCCGCAAGAAATAAGGCCCTTTCTGGAATTTCAATCTGTAGGGGCTGCCCAGCCATCACTCACCTTTTCTTCGCGGACGATAGCCTTTTATTCTGCAAGGCTAAGGTCATGGAATGCAATGTACTCATGAGCATACTCGGAGTTTATGAATCTGCCTCTGGGCAAAAAATAAATCCCGACAAGTCCTCGGTCTTTTTTAGTCCAAATACCTCTCCTGCAGCCAGGGACGAGATCCTAAATTCTCTAGGACCAATGCAAGACTCTCGACACAAGAAGTATCTTGGCCTCCCTTCCTTGATTGGGAAATCAAAATCTCAAGTCTTTGCTGAAATTAAAGAGAGAGTAGGCAAGAAATTAGCGGGTTGGAAAGGAAAACTTCTCTCCATTGGAGGTCGAGAAATTCTTATCAAAGCCGTGGCACAAGCGGTGCCCACGTACACAATGAGTTGTTTTCAACTTCCAAAAACCTTGTGTGATGACTTGGAAAGCATGATGAGAAACTTTTGGTGGGGCCAAAGGAACCATGAGTCAAAACTTGCATGGGTTAGTTGGAAAAAGATGTGTAAGTCCAAATTGTATGGTGGCATGGGCTTCCGGAACCTCCAAGCCTTTAACCTTGCCTTACTCGCAAAGCAAGGATGGCGGATCCTCACTAATCCCACTTCTTTGGTTGCAAAGGTCTATAAAGCTAAGTATTTCCCTTTTGAGGATGTCCTTAACTCAAAAATTGGAAGCAATCCAAGCTACGCTTGGAGGAGCATCTATAATAGTCTTCGGGTCCTAAAGGAGGGCACTCGTTGGAGGGTGGGCAATGGTAAGCGGATTCACATTTGGGAAGATAGGTGGCTCCCAACTCCAACCACCTATAAAGTGACCTCGCCTCAATTAGATTTTGGCACCTTCCCAATGGTCTCTTCTCTCATTGATGAGGATACAAAATGGTGGAAAATGGATTTGGTAAGATCTATCTTTCTACCACACGAGGCTGCTGCTATCCTTAAGATTCCTATCAGCTTTAGACTTCCAGATGATCAGCTTGTTTGGGTAGGTAACAAAAGAGGTTCGTTCACCGTGAAAAGCGCGTACTACATTGCTATGCAATAATAGATGATCAAGATCTTGGTGAGTGTTCTGCTGTACACAGCCAAACCTCCTTCTGGAAAGCAATTTGGCATCTGAATATCCCACCAAAGATCCGGATTTTTGCTTGGAAAGTTTGCAGAAACGGCCTTCCAACCATGCTAAATTTACGCTGTCGGGGTCTAAATGTCTCTGGTTTCTACCCTATCTGTGACATGGAAATGGAGTCTTTCCAACATGCTTTATTTCTTTGCTCTCACGCCAATCTTACTTAGGCTAATTGGCCAGATTGCCCTGTAAGCATCTCTTCCCCAAATGCATCTTTTATGGACTCTATATCAAAGGTCATTGATTCAGGCTTATTCAAGGATTTAGCTCTTTTTTTCTTTGTACTTTGGTCAATATGGGGGAACAGAAATCAAGCCATTTTTGGGGACTCTGCTCTTCCGCCAACCATGGTTTGGGAGACTGCAAAAAGAGCCCACTTGGATTTTGTTGATGCTAGGCTCTCCTCTCCCCCTGCTCCTCCTCCTGCCCGTGCCCATTGGACTGCTCCCCCTGCCGGCTTCTTCAAGATCAACGTGGACGGTGCCACTGATATTAGGGGAGGTAATTCTTGCATTGGAGTTGTCATTCGGGATTCCTCAGGCTTCCCCTTTGGTGCTTTCAGCTTGGTTCTTTCTTCTTGTTTTTCTGCTGAAGTCACAGAAGCATATGCTTTGCTTCATGGTGCCCTCTTTGCCGCTGAAATGCAAGTCCACCAAGCTCTTTTTGAGTCCAACGCTTTATCTATTATCCATGACTTAACCTCGAAAGCTTCTGGCAGCGACTTTGGGCATATCCTTGAGGACATTCGGGTAGCAACTAGACCCTTCAGTTTTTATTCCTTTCATCACTTGAAGCGTGAAGGTAACAGAGCTGCCCACTATTTAGCTTTAGAAGCTATATGCACAGGCCAAACAAAAATATGGAAAGGAACCCCTCCCCCTTGTATTCAGGAAATTCTTAGTGATGATCTATTGTATTAGCAGGTTCCCTGCCTCTGTGTACTCCTTTCTTTATTGGAATGAAATTTCTTCCAAATTTCCCATCAAAAAAAAAAAAAAAGATTTCTTTTCAAACGGTTCATTAAGAAACTTAAGTTAAACAAAAATTTAACGAAAAGAGAATTTAAATATATCTAGTTATCGACCAAAAAATAACACACAAATACGTGAAATTTTACAATTCCCTTCTACAAGTTTTCATATTTTAAAATCATTACATAATAATTCATTATGAGTTGCCATTATTTATTGTCAATGTAGGTAAGTGTAACCATTTTATTTTGTTAAGTTTATATAATATTTTTTATTTTTATGCAATTCTTATTATCTATTTATCATTGTTTTTATAAAAATATTTTAAACTAAATGACAAAACTCAACCTACAAGCACTAAATTAATTATTAACTCAAAGAGCTACATCCATTCATACATATATAAATAATACACTATATATCTAGTTAACCAATCAAATACTAGAACAATCACTAACTTTACTTTACTTTCTTTTTTAAATCACTAACTTTATAACAAAATGTTATTATAACATGATAACAATACACGCATGTAACAAACCCTCTATATTTACTAATTATTAAATTATATAAATTAATATTATTTTCACATTATACACACACAAATTCACACAATTAACATTATAGCAAAAAATAAATAAATAATATACATAATCAGTATCAGACACACACTCACACAAATAATATATAAATTTATAATAAAAAGAAAACTTACAAACGCTCACTCTTTACTCTTAGAGTTTGAAATGGTGAATAGTCAGATAGAAAAAAGAGATTCATTAGAGAGAGATTTGTGATCTATATTATTGGTTGGTTTTGGGATAGGCTAATTTGTATTGTTGTTCGGTTTTGGGCTAGAATGATCCATGTCAGAGTGTGCAATATCTAAGTTAGGGTGTGCAAAATTATTTTTAAAGGTAAATTAAACTAATAATAAATTATAAATATATATATATTTATTTATTTATTTATCAAGTCAGGGGGTTCATTTGAATCCCTTGAAGAACAAGTCAGGCTGCCTATGCAATTGATAATATTACATTGATTTTTGAAACACTATAATGAAAATTGTGATATGAAAAATAAATTTGAAAGATGGTTTTTATATTTATTTGATTTATTTTAGTCAAATTTTCTATTTGTACTAATTTAATATATTTATTTACATTTTAAATAATTATTAAATTTGATGGTTTTTAGACCCCTTAAAAAACACAATTGGATTAACCTAGGTAATTAGCCAAGTTGTTACTTAGTCTAATTCAACAAAACTAGGTTATCATAATCACAATAGTCATATCATGCATAGCAGCGGAAAAATAAATAACACAAAGATATGATCACCCAGGAAACCAAACCGGTAAAAACCTGGGGAGGATTTAACATAGCTACCCTCAAGGTAAAAAGTAAATCCACTAGAAAGAATCGAAGTTCATACAATAAGACTTACAAGCCCCCACGCTTGACTTCTTATTGCTACCCACTAGTAGAATTTACTAACACAACCACGTGCAAGCTCTGAATCCACGGACTCCTTCTTTCTTGGATTCACCACCAGATACAAGCACACCTGCTTATGTTTCTTTAAACTTCAATGGCAGCAACTGAGTTGATCATCAAGATGTAGATAACATCTCCTCCTTGAAAACCCTAAGTTTGTGTAAAGGAAAGCTCCTCTGATTTACACAAACAGCAATATGAGCAACACTAAAACGTGGCTAGGATTTGCTTTTTATACTTAGGAAAAATTAGAAAATCCTAAACGTTTTAAACAAACTAGGGCTGAGTTGGAATTCTGCAGAAAAATGCCTCTGACTCGATTTTCGATTGATCGAGCCTAAGCTTCGATCAATCGAAACAAGCCGAGAAGCATAAAAGCCTTTTGCATTAACTTATTCCAACTTTACATAAATGAGACAACTTTGAGTAAGTCTAAACACGACTAAACATATTGTTTTAATTAACGTTTGCCAACAATACACATTAGAGTTCTAAATACATAAAGACCTAAGTCTTTAAAACCTAACAAAATTAACTATGACGTCATTATAGTTCGATCTCAAAGTCCGACCTCAAAAATCTTGAACCTCTTCTTTTGACAGTTTGATGAAAGGTTCAGATTACAAAACCATACTTCAATCCAACCATGAGACTGACTTTTTTTTTTTTTTTGGAGAGAAAAAAGGAAACTGAAAAGATGTTAGTGTGGTACCGAGCAAGGGTTTTTTATGATTTTTTTTAGAGTTTTTTTTTTTTTTTAAGAGTTTCAACTTATGATGTCCGCTTCTGATGATAGCTTTTTATCATCAAACCAAGACATCAATCAGTTTTTTGTGTTGGGGGAAATTGAATCTTAAATTTCTTATTCAACTATCAAAAAGTCTACTAGTTGAGTTAATCGGAACCCACCCATGAGATAGACTTAAGAGGTTTATTTGATTTTAAAAGAAAATAAAATTAAAAAAAATAAAAAATTAAAAAAAACTAGCCTCTAGTTTCCTTCACTATAACTCTCCCTCTCCGTTTCCCAATTTCTTTGTTCTCCTCTAGCCTCTACTACCTCTTCTATCTTCTCCCAAAACAAATCTAGTCTACTCCAACCAAAAGTAAACAGTAAGATTTTAGCAATGGCGGAATTGTCAACAACAAAAGAATGCCAAATCTAGTTCATAGTTTCATTTTGTCAACAAAAAAATTTTCATTTTTTCTCTTTCACCTCCTCTCTCTTTTCCAAAATTTCACTCTCACTCAAAGAACTCTGCATTTCATACAAGGAAAATTTTGAATTTCAGTTGAAATTACTCGGAATTAACCAGAATGGTCGAAAATCCCAAAATTGGCCGAAATTTAATCTAATGCGAAACATATGGTATTATCATTCTAGTTTGCATGCCATAAGAGAAATGCTAGCTGAAACAGAACGAAATTCATAACATTGATTCCTACCATGACTTGACAACCACCTATATAAAAGAAGGAAAAAAAATTATGGAAGAAAAAGGGAGCTTAACTATGTGTTCACCGACACTTTGCTCTCTTTTTTCTCTGTCTCTAAAGAAGCTTCTTTGGGGCACCGGGAAAGCTTCTTTTTGGACTATAGAACCTCGTTCTTGGTGGTAGGATTCTTTGTATCTCAAGAAATCTTTGCGTGGAGGTGGTTCGAAGGCTAGCTTTCCTTTTTCTATTCTTCTATTTTCATTTTTCTTTTCTTTTCCCATTTTTCCTAAGGCTGTGGGAGACATGAGAGGTGGGAAGGGGTGTTAGAATATGGAGAACCTTACAAAACATTGGCAAAGCTTGTCTCTGAATGCTAGGGAAGGTGACGAGCTGGGGTTGGATGATGAGCTCTCAACCAAGAACTTTAATATGGCGGGAAAATTTTTGACAAAATGGGCACTCAATGTGGAGACTGTGACAAAAACTTTCAGCCTTCTGTGGAGGTTGGTGAAGGGTTTTAAGGTTAGGAAGATCAGTGACCATGTCTGATTGTTTACTTTTGAAAAAAAGGAGGAGGTGGAGAGGATAATGAGCAATGCCCCTTGGAGTTTTGATAAGCACCTGGTGGTGTTGCAATGGTATGACAGGGGAGTTTCCCTCTGGGACCTAGAGTTTAAGAGGATTCTGATTTGGGTCCAAATACACGACGTTCCATATAATTTTATGAACAAAACAGTGGCGGTGAAACTCTGTGAAGTGGTAGGGGCTGTTTGTCAAAGTAGGGATGAGGGTGAGACGGATGAAGGGAGTTTTCTACGCATAAAGGTAGTTATTGACATTAGCAAGCCTCTATGCATGGGAAGACTAATATCTCTGTCCAAAGGTGAGCAAAGTTGGGTGTCTTTCAAGTATGAAAGACTTCCCAACATCTGCTACTGGTGTGGTTGTCTGAATCATGTAGACAGTGACTGTGATTTATGGATTGAGAGTAAAGATAAGCTTACCAAGGAGAACCAAGCCTATGGTGCATGGATTAGGGCTACACCGTTTGTGAAGGGCAGAAGCTCAGTCCTCAAAGTTCCGGGTTTCTACGCTACAAAGAAAACTCAAAAGAAAAAGGTGGTTGAGGCCAAGAATGTGGTGGTGCCGTCGATGCTTCAGGTGGATAATCTTCTTCCCACGATGGTGCAAGGACAAACCGAGGTTGCAGCACATTTTCAGGGTGCTTTTAATGAGGTTTCAATAGGGTCAAAAGGGGAAGCCATGATCCATGATGGGGTGGTATTGGAAAGCCATGATTCAAGGGAAAGTTTTGAGGAAAGGCTAGCTGAGATTGACAAGGACCTGACACAGTTTGACAAGGAGGGTGGCGTGACTTTAGGGGCTTCCAAAGAAGGAAATCATGATGGGAATAAGGTTGAAAGTACAGCTAGGGGGGCTGAAGTCTTATACATGGCAATGGAAAGCACAAAGCAAAAACAAAATTAGGGGTTGAGATGGTGACTACTCAAACATGTGAGAAGGAGGGGGTCTTGGTAAGTGTTCCTATCACCCAATCTGCTTTATGTGATATTTCTAATGTGATGAGCCCTAGGAAAAGTAGTGTTATGGTGGAAAAAGCAAAAAGGGTGAGGAAAAAAGCCCATGCACGGCTAGTAGAAAATGCTACTCCTAGGGTAGTAAAAAAAAAACACAAAAATATTAGCATCTGAGGGGGATTACAATGAGTTACCTAATAAGAAGAGATTGGTTTCTTGCTTTGGTCAAGATCAAAATATTTTAATGGTGGAGGCTGCGAAGCAGCCCCACCAATACCAATGAATATTTTATGCTAGAACTGTTGAGGACTTGGGAGCCCTCAAATAAAGCAAGAGCTTGGTGATTTAATTCGGGCTCATTCTCTCTCAATCGTGTTTGTAGTCGAAACATGGTTGAAAAAAGTTAGGCTAATTTATTTACATGACAAGTCGAAGTTTGATGGTATGATTAAGTTTTCAAGAGAAGGGAGGGGCAGAGGGGTGGTGATTTTTTGGAAGAAAGAAGTGGATTTCTCGGTTGATACTTACTTGGCAAATCATATTGATGCAATCATTAATAAAGGAAAGGAAGGGGAGTGGAGATTCACCTGCTTCTATGGGGAATTTGAAACAAGTAATCACTATATTTCATGGGCCACTTTGAGAAGACTAAAAGAAAAATTTACATTACCTTGGATATGTGCGGGGGACTTTAACGAAATTATCTGAGGCCATGAGAAATTGGGGGGGAGACATAGACCAAGCAGGCAAATGCAGGAGTTTAAGGACGTGCTGGATGAATATGGTTTTCAAGATTTGGGATATAGTGGTAACAAATTCACTTGGTGCAATGGGCATGAGGAGGGGCATACAGTGTGGGAGAGACTTGATAGAGCGGTTGGAAGGACAAATTGGCTCTCTATGTTTCCGGCTACAAAAGTAGTTCATTTAGAGTGCGGTACATTGGATCACAAGCCAATTATGATTCACTCATTGGGTATACCTAAGTGAGTGAACAAACCTTGGTGGTTTGAGCAAATGTGGATGAAGGATGAAGGGTGTAGAGAAGTCATTGAGGATGCATGGTCCCATGTTTATCATGGTAGTCCAATGAATAGAGTGGAAGGAAAAGTGGAGAGGTGTCACAAGAATTTGAGGTGGTTGAGCAAAGTGGCCTTTGGTAATGTGACCAAAGCCTTAGGGAGAAAAAAGATCTCTTGAAAGTGGCTGAGGAAGAGGCTATAAGGGGTGGAAGTTTCTCTCGGGTTCAAAGGTTGAAGTTAGATATTTCAAAGCTTCTGGTTAAGGAAGAACAAATGTGGAAACAACGATCTTGAGATCTATGGTTGCAAGAGGGTGATAACAATACAAAGTTTTTCCATAGTAGAGCGTCTCATCGATTTAGAAGGAATCGAATTGATGCTCTTGAAGATCGGAGTGGGGAGATGTGCACAGATGAGGATGGGATTTCACAAATTTTGGTCAATTACTACCAACTCCTCTTTAACCCATCAAATCTGTGTAGGATGGAAGAAGTTGTGGTGGGTGTGCCTTGCTCTATAACAGAGGAGATGAATGAAGTGCTAAATGGGGAGTATACTAAGGAAGAAGTGGTCATCAAATGGAACCTTTAAAGGCCCCGAGTCCGAATGGACTCCCTCCCCTTTTTTTTTAGCACTATTGGCCATCAGTGGGCGCAGATGTGACTGAAGCAGAGTTGAGTTGTCTTGCTTCGAGTGTCATGCCTCCCCATAAATTAGACTTTCATCACTCTTATCCCAAAGGTAAAAAGTCCCACAAAAGTCTCTGAATACCGCCCTATTTATTTATGTAATATAATCTATAAGCTTGTATCAAAGGTGATCGCAAATAGGCTTAAAAGGGTGCTACCATTGATTATTTCGGAATCTCAAAGTGCTTTCCAATTGGACATAGCAATTTCCAATAACATTCTTGTAGCATTCGAGACTTTGCATCATGTGAAGAACCAAAAAAAAAAAAAAGGGGGTTTTATGGCCTTGAAGCTTGATATGAGCAAGGCTTACGATAGGACGGAGTGGAGTTTCTTGGAGGTCACTATGATGAAGATGGGTTTTAATGCGAGGTGGGTGGCCTTGATATTAAGTTGTATAAAGTCGGCTTCTTATTCAATTCTTGTAAATGGAGTTCCAAAGGCTTCTTATTCAATTCTCTCCATATCTATTCTTAATTTCTTTTGAAGCCCTAAATTGCCAACTGCAACAGGCAGCCAGGTCCGAAGCTATTAGGGGTTTCTCTCATTGCAAAAATGGCCCAAAAATTTCCCGTTTGTTCTTTACGGATGACACCTTCCTTTTGTCGAGCTACTAAGAGTGATTTGGATGATATCCAAAATATTTTGGGGTTGTATGAGCAAGCCTCTGGCCAAAAGCTAAATAGAGAAAAAACTACCATGTTCTTTAGTAAGGCTACTCCGAATGAGAGGAAGATTGAGATAATTAATGAGTTGGGGATAAGTGAAGTGCGGGAATATGAGAAGTACCTTGGTCTACCGGCGGTGGTGGGAAGGAATAAAATGGCGAGCCTCAATTTCATTAAGGAGAGAGTTTGGAACAAGCTTCAAGGTTGGAAGGAAAAGCTTCTCTCACAAGCGGGAAGGGAGGTACTCCTAAAGGCAGTAGTTCAAGCTATACCCGCCTTTGCAATGGGTTGCTTCAAGCTCCCATCCGGACTACAAAATGACATAGAAATGATGATAAGGAAATTTTGGTGGGCCAACGGGGTGACAAACGTAAGATTCATTGGAAGAATTAGGAAACTATGTGTAAGCCTAAGGCGTTAGGGAGTATGGGTTTTAAAGACTTGGAGAAATTTAATAAGGCTATGCTTGCTAAACAAGTGTGGAGACTACTAGTGGACCAATCATCTCTCTTTTACCAGCTCTTTAGTGCGAAGTATTTCCCAAGTAGGTCAATTTTTGATGCTAAGGTAGCGTCGGGGTTGTATGCATGGCAAAGCATAGTAAAGGACTCAAAGTTGGTTCAGTCGAGTTTACTTTGGCAAGTAGGGAATGACACTAAGATAAACATATACAATGACGGTGGCTGCCTAGGGGGGCCTCAGCTTATGTAGTTTTTCCAAGAATTGAAGAGGTTTCAAATTGGTCAGTAGCTAATCTGTTAGAGCCGAGTGGAGGATGCTGGAATGAGCAACTAGTGGATGACATCTTCCTACCTTTTGAAGCCCAAAGAATCAAGAGTACTCCCCTCTGTGTCACAGATCAAGAGGACTGTCTCTCTTGGCCGGAATGCAGGTCGGGTTCCTACTCCGTCAAAACCAGCTATCAGCTGTTGTGCGAGTCTGAGATGAACTCCCTACCTTCCAGCTTAGATTCGGAGGTGATTAAACGTTTCTAGAAGGATATTTGGCGGCTGAAAGTGCCAAATAAGGTGAAGGTATTTCTATGGTGTGCTTGCTCAAGAGCTTTCCCAATGAAGTCTAATCTCCAAAAAAGAAGGGTGGTGGACAACTCGACGTGTGACCAATGTGGATGCATGGCTGAAGATGAGTTTCACGCTCTATGGGATTGCGAGAAGGTTCGTGAGGTGTGGGCGCCAGCTTTTGGGGAGGTGAGGAGAAAGGGTCAGAGCCTTCAAGTCATGAGCGACCTTATGAGTTTTACCAAGGTAGAAGGTTTTAGTCTGGAGTTGTTTGCGATGACGGCGTGGCTGATCTGGATGCGGAGAAACAAGTTGAGAGCGAACGATAATCCTCAGCCATGCTCTAGAGTCTCCTACTCTGCCTCGGCTCTGTTGGCTGAATTTCAGCAAGGAAAACAGGGAACAGTGAGAGGAAACAGACCCAGCCTGGTGCAGTGGCATCCTCCGTCTGGATTTTCAATCAAAGCTAACTTCGATGAAGCAGTGTTCAGTGAGGATTAGGAAGCTGGTATTGGAGTGGTCATTCGCAACAACGAAGGGCAAGTGTTGGTGACTCTGTCAAAGAAGGTGCGAATGCCGGTAACAGTGGAAATTCTTGAGATGTTGGTGGCTAGGAAAGCTGCTATTTTTGCCAGGGACCTCGGATTCAGCCAAGTGTGTTTTGAAGGCAACGCTGAACTAGTGGTGAAGTGCTTACAGTCGGGTATGGTTTCAAATGCACTGGTTGGCCATTTAGTGAAAGACTTTATGTCTATAAAGGGGCACTTTCGGTCCTCTAATATCATCCATGTAAGGTGGCAAGGCAACAATGTTGCCCATGCTCTAGCTAGGGATGCTAGATTTTCTTTTCCTTTAAGGATTTAGATGGAGGAAGTTCCTCCAAATATTTACTGTTATGTTGTAAAATATTTGCCTTAGTTTTTTGTAGTTTGCTTCTCCCCGAGTTGGTGGTTCCTCAAAAAATAAAATAAAATAATTGTGTTCACAAATCACAACCCCTGACCCATTGTTACTATTTGAATCCACGATTCTTAGACTAACAAATGTGATCAATTACAAAGGCTTCCTAGCGAAAACTACTAAAAAGTTATTTTTAACACTTCAAACACCAAAATAATGCAAATCAATAAGAAAAAGAGCAGCAGATCATTTATGCCTTGAAAGTTGAAACCCAACAGCCACTGCAAATATAAAATCAAAGGCACACAACATTTGGAAGAAAGGGTGTTTGATCTTATAACTAGGTAAAAAAAATATAAGCCCAATAGCCAACAGCAAGTGTTGTTGTCGAAACGACCTCGTAGCACTATTGTTGGAGCTCCGATCAGTGGCCTTGATGAAGAGTTCGACAGTATGAGCCTACAAAGTACAAACGTTAAACTAGCAATGCACAGAGATTGACAGTGGCCGTTATAGCGCCCATCATAATTGACATCAAACTTTCATTTTTTTTTTT